>NC_062284.1:24686901-24997355 GCF_902655055.1 Lutra lutra
TTTTGTTTTTTTATCCATTCTGATACCCTGTGTCTTTTGATTGGGGCATTTAGCCCATTAACATTCAGAGTAAGTATTGAGAGATATGAATTTAGTGCCATTGTATTGCCTGTAAGGTGACTGTTATTGTATATTGTCTCTGTTTCTTTCTTATCTACTACTTTTAGGGTCTCTCTTTGCTTAGAGGACCCCTTTCAATATTTCCTGTAGAGCTGGTTTGGTATTACCAAATTCTTTCAGTTTTTGTTTGTCCTGGAAGCTTTTAATCTCTCCTTCTATTTTCAATGATAGCCTAGCTGGATATAGTATTCTTGGCTGCATGTTTTTCTCATTTAGTACTCTGAATATATCATGCCAGCTCTTTCTGGCCTGCCAGGTCTCTGTGGATAAGTCTGCTGCCAATCTAATATTTTTACCATTGTACGTTACAGACTTCTTTTCCCGGGCTGCTTTCAGGATCTTTTCTTTGTCACTAAGACTTGTCAATTTTACTATTAGGTGACGGGGTGTGGACCTATTCTTATTGATTTTGAGGGGGGGTTCTCTGAACCTCCTGGATTTTGATGCTTGTTCCCGTTGCCATATTGGGGAAATTCTCTCCAATAATTCTCTCCAATATACCTTCTGCTCCCCTCTCTGTTTCCTCTTCTTCTGGAATCCCAATTATTCTAATGTTGTTTCGTCTTATGGTGTCACTTATCTCTCGAATTCTCCCCTCGTGGTCCAGTAGCTGTTTGTCCCTCTTTTGCTCAGCTTCTTTATTCTCTGTCATTTGGTCTTCTATATCGCTAATTCTTTCTTCTGCCTCATTTATCCTAGCAGTGAGAGCCTCCATTTTTGATTGCACCTCATTAATAGCTTTTTTGATTTCAACTTGGTTAGATTTTAGTTCTTTTATTTCTCCAGAAAGGGCTTTTATATCTCCCGAGAGGGTTGCTTTAATATCTTCCATGCCTTTTTCAAGCCCGGCTAGAACCTTGAGAATCATCATTCTGAACTCTAGATCTGACATATTACCAATGTCTGTATTGATTAGGTCCCTAGCCTTTGGTACTGCCTCTTGTTCTTTTTTTTGTTGTGAATTTTTCCGCCTTGTCATTTTGTCCAGATAAGAGTTTATGAAGGAGCAAGTAAAATACTAAAAGGGTGGCAACAACCCCAGGAAAATATGCTTTAGCCAGATCAGAAGAGATCCCGAATTGTGAGGGGGGAGAAAGGGGATAAAAAGGAGTTCAGAAAGAAAGAAAAAAAAAAAAGAAACTATTAAAAAAAAGAAAGCCGATAAAGAAAAAATATAAAAAGAGGAAAAAAATATATATATTAGATAAACTATTTAAAAAACGTTAAAAAAAGAAAACGGTAAGAGTTAAAAAAAATTCAGCAGAAGAAGAGAAAAAGAAAAAAAAATTGAAAAAGATAAAAAAATTAAATTAACTGCAAGGCTAAAAAATCATGGGGAGAAAGCCATGAGTTCCGTGCTTCTCTTTCTTCTCCTCTGGAATTCCGCCGCTCTCCTTGGTAGGTGAACTTGGTCCTGGCTGGGTTTCCCGTTGATCTTCTGGGGGAGGGGCCTGTTGTAGTGATTCTCAAGCGTCTTTGCCCCAGGCGGAGTTGCACCGCCCTTACCCGGGCCGTGCTGAGTAATCCGCTCGGGTTCGCTTTCGGGAGCTTTTGTTCCCTGAGCGCTTTCTGTAGAGTTCCGGAGGACGGGAATGAAGATGGTGGCCTCCCGGTCTCCGGCCCGGAGGAGCCGAGAGCCCGGGGCCCCACGCCTCAGTGCGCCCTCAGAGAACAGCGCCCAATGTCTCCCGCCACCCTGGCCTCCGGCCGCGCTCGGAGCTGACCGAGCCTGCGACCGGTTCAAGGCAACCCCAAGCTGAGAGTCACTCCTCGGCTCTGTCTCTGCAGCCGGCTTCCCCGTTCTAATACTGGTAAGCTCTGTGACACTCAGACACCCCCGATCCTTCTGCGACCCTGCGGGACCTGAGGCCGCGCTGACCCCGCCTGGTTTTCACTCCAGTTAAGCCTCTGGAGCGATGTCCCTCAGCGGAACAGACTTTTAAAAGTCCTGATTTTGCTCCGTTGCTCCGCCGTTCGCCGGGAGCCGGCCCCTCCCCCCGCGGTCTATCTTCCTGTCGCTTTGGATTCACTTCTCCGCCAGTCCTACCTTGCAGAAAGTGGTTGATTTTCTGTTTCTGGAATTGCTGTTCTTCTTCTCTTCAATCTCCCGTTGGATTTGTAGGTGTTTGCAATCTTTAGATAAGCTATTTAGCTGATCTCCCGCTACCCGAAGTAGTCTCAGCCTGCTACTTCTCCGCCATCTTGACTCCTCTCAAGATTTCACTCTTTTTATGGCTGAGTAATATTCCAGTGTGCATGCGTGTGTGTGTGTGTGTGTGTGTGTGTGTATGTACCATTTTTTTATGCATTCATCAGCTAATGTACATTCGGGCTCTTTCCATACTTTGACTGTTGTTGATAATGCTATTATAAACATTAAGGTTCATGTGTTTCTTCAAATTAGCATTTCTGTATTTTGGGGGTAAATATCAGTAGTGTGATTACTAGATCATAGGGTAGTTGTATTTTTAATTTTTTGAGGAACTATGCCATACTATCTTCCACAGTAGCCACACCAGTTTGCATTCCCACCAACAGTGCATAAGGTTTCCTTTATTTGAAAAATAATTTTGATGAATTACCAGAGGCTAAGTGGATTGGTCTCCAAAGAAATAGAACCACAGGGCAGCTGGATGGCTCAGTTGGTTAAGCCTCTGCCTTCAGCTCAGGTCATTATCTCAGGGTCCTGGGATCAAGTCCCACATTGGGCTCTCTGCTCAGTGCGGTGCCTGCTTCTTCTCCCTCTGCTGCTCCCCCTGCTTGTGCTCCCTCTCTCTCTCTCTCTGTGTCAAATAAATAAATAAAATCTGTAAAAAAAAAAAAAAAAGAAACAGAACCAATAAAATGTATATATGTACATGTACACATTCATACATATATATGGAGAGGAAAGAGAGAGATTTTAAAGAATCAGTTCACAGAACTGTGGAGGCTGGTAGGACAAGGCCATCAGCTGGAAGTCAAGGGAAGAGTTAATGTTGCAGCTCAAGTTCAAAGACAGTCTGGAGGCAGTAATTCCTTCTTACTCAGGGGAGGTCAGTCTTTTTCTCATAAGGCCTGCAACTGATTGAATGAGGCCCACCCACATCATAGAAGGTAATTTGCATTACTGGAAGTCTGCCAATTTAAGTGTTACTATCATCTAAAAATACCTTTACAGCAACATCTAGATGTCTGTTTAACAAAACAACTGGGTACCATAGCCTGGCCAAATTACTACATAAAATGAAATAGCATTCCGAGTATGAGATATTCTGTGAGAGGGAAAATTTGGAGGTCCCAGCATTAGGGAAGCTGTTGCCTACCTATGTGTGTGTTTTACCTCCAGGAATTCCACCAGGTTCTCATTGTGAAGAATCGAGGAAGATCCCTTCAATGCTCTAACATGGGAGGAGGACGAGTAATCTTTGGGATGCATACCCAGGGTAGTAGTCTTCATATCAAAAGTCTACTCTCCGGGGGAAAATATTTTACTAGAGCCTTATCTGATGTGGGAGAGGGCTCCTTCTGCCTTCCTGTTTCATGTGAGCAGGCAGAGGGAGCTAAGGGTGACTGGCAGTCAGCACTACTGCTGGGCATGTGTGTGTCTCTGCTTCTTAACCATAAACAGCAAGATTTAGGATTCTAAGGATCAAAGATAATACAGACGATTCTAAGCTTCCTCTGAGCTTTAATCATCCCACTATGTAAATTTAGAACAAGCCTGACATTCAGACACTGTAGCAGAACACTGGCTGTTCCTTTGGTGAGAATGGCAATGCTCCTTGGACCTCTGAGTAGCATCTGAGCACCTAGAGGGGCCCCTAGTCACCTAGGCCTTTCATCTCCTCAGCCCCCCCACCCCTGCCAGTGAATCCTTTTATTATGTTAAAGTAGGACGTCATTACTGGAATCAGAAAGGAAAATACCAGCTGTTTTTGTCCTCCAGGAAGCACTAATTAGCCAGCAGCCACCCAGATCTCAGGCGACAATGAAGCGTGTGCAGGCTAATTACAAGCTGGCTGCCTCCTCACACTGGGTGGCTCAGGCTGCAACACCTGCCCTTCGGAGCTGAAATATTTTTAGGATTTGGAATTTCCCCCTGGCCCTTATCTTGCTTTTGATGTCTTCATTACACATCTCCTTCTGCAATAGCTTCCTCACTGGTCTCTGAATTCTAGCCAACACATCTTACACAAAACAGCCAAACTTGTCTTCCTAAAACACAGCTCCAATCATATAATTTCCTACCCCAAATTTGTCAGCATGATCCCCGTGCTGCGTGTAAATTATAGTCCGGCCCTCAATGCTTTATATAAAGGAATTCAAGCCCACTTTTCCAGCCTCCTGCCAGCCCCTGCTTTCTACAGCCCTTCTCACCTAGTGACAGGGTTCCCCACTTAGGTTCCCCTAACCTTACCTTTCACCTCTAGCATTCTCAATTAATCACCATGGGAGCTTTAAAGAGAAAAGCAAAAACTGCACCCAGACCAATAAAGAATCTTGAGATGTGGTGAAAGGATATTGGTAGCATGCTAAAAGCTGCCCGGGGATTCCACTGCTCAGCTAGGATGGAGGACCAGTGCATGAGGCCAATGCCTGCACAGGCAGAAAGTTCGGGAAGGGTTGGAATCAGGTGTATGAGCCACAGCCTGAAACACAGACCTGTCCATCCACCATTGCCATGATTGGGGCTTTGTCTCTTCACCTGTTAAGACTTACATCCCTCCTTTAACTCTGGCCACATAGGTGGGACCTGATGTCCTACTTCCCTCATTCCTGGATTTGTCTACTCCTGCCCACCACTGTGCAGAGTGTTCTGCCCACACTGGGCCCTAGTTTGTTATGCCTCCTTGGACATTCCCTGCACTGCAGTCCAACCTGCAGCCTCAATCTCCTCCTACCTGACCCAGCTCCCACCTTCTCTCTGCTTAAGCCTCTTAGCTGAGTCTACTACATGAAAATACTTGTAACAGTATGTTAAAATGCAAGTTTCCTATAAGCATTGAGATACAGTTGAAGTGTGATGGCAAAGTGATGTGTCAGACCATCTCATGCAGAATCTATAATAGAAAAATCCTACAGTTTCAAACTCTCATCCTGTTGAGAATAAAACATGGAAATGAGAGAGAGAGAGGAAGAATATAGGGGACCAGAGGGGTGATCTTCCTGGCGTGAGCACAGCTCCCATGCAATGGATTCCCACTCCTTCCACACACCCAGAAGTGTGTGCAGCTCTCTGCTTTCTCTCACAGAATTATAGAGAAGCCTTCTATGATATTCTGGAAGTCTGGATTCAGGAGACATCTCCACCTTGGTCTGATGGTCCGTACGGGTCCTAGAAGCTGGGATAGCAGCTGGCAGTTCTGGTAAGGCAGGAAGGTGAGTGAACTGTCCCAGCCCCTCTCTCAGTCTGTCAGTGTTGGTGTGCTGATGCTTCCCATGGACAAGAGTGGAGAACAGGAGCCACTCCGGGGATGGCTGGGAGAGATCAAGAAATACCCCCCACCCCCGCCCCAGGTAATGTTCCTGTCCTAGGAATCATAGCTAAACATGTCCCTAGGCATTGGGAATCTCTCAAGAAATCCCATAGAAGAGCTAGCCTCCATTACTTGTAGGTTTTCAGGCACACAGGACTGCCCTTTGTGGCCAGCTGGCCCACTGGGAGGGCAGATCCTCCCTGAGCAGTTCCCCTTCCTGGTTTGGGGTGCAATGCAGCTGGCCCAGGCTGGTATTCTAATCACAGTCCTTTTCTAGGTTAATCAGTCTGAAATTAAACAGAAGAGACCAATCATCAAAAATGAAAGGTGACAAGAAAAGAGAAGAAAGAGAAGGGACAAGAAAGGAAAAGAACAGAAAAGAGAAGGGAAAGTGGGGGAAGAAGAGCGGAGGGAAAATAAGAGGGGAGGGCAGCAGAGCAGATGGAAAAGAAGAGAGAAGAGGGGAGGGGAGAGAAGAGGAGAGAGGGGAAGGAAGGGAGAGGGGAGGGGAGGGGATAGAAGAGGAGGAGAGGAAAGGCACAATTCCTCCATCTCCTTATATTGTCTCCCATATTCCATTTCCCCAGCAGGGCCCAGTGACAGCTGAAGAGAGGAAGGAGGTCCTACCAGCTGCAGGCTTCAGCTGCAGACTGGAGTCCTGATGAGTGCTTCCTAGGCAGGCTGCCACTACCTGGGATTGTGAAGTCAAGTCAGAAACGAGCCCAGCTTCTCACGTTGACTCAGAAAGAGGTTCCCTCCACTGATTGTCTTTCCCTCCTCATAGGATTTTACATTTTTATCTTTTTTGTTTGGCACTTGTGTGCTATCTGGTATATGTGTCAGTATGCACATCTTATTTCCCCCGCCACCCTCCAGTCTAGACAGAGGCTAGAGCACTGACCTGCTGGAACAGCAGCACGCTTGGATTGCTTGGCACCTGTCCTGCACCAGACGCTGTGCTAAACCCTACACCCATATAGTTGCTGGATCTACAGAACCTTTGAGGTCAGCTCTTACTACAGCCATTTTATGGATGAGAAGGCTGAGGCTTACAGTGGTCAATAACCCCAGGAGGTAGCATGGCTAGGATTCCAATGGCTATTTTGTTCATTGGAGCGCCTGGCATATTATGGGCCCTGTAAAGTTTTCTTGAGTGAATAAATGCTGTCTGGCTCCTCATCTATACCAATTAAGCGAACATGCTAAAGTCTCCTCTAGCACCAGTTAGTTGCATCCTTTTAAAAAATAAGCAAGTGGGGCGCCTGCATGGCTCACTTGGTTAAGTGTCTGTCTTTGGCTCAGGTCATGATCCCAGGATCCTGAGATCAAGCCAGCGGGGAGCCTGCTCAGGGAGACTGCTTCTCTCTCTCCCTCTGCCCTTCCCCCTGACTCATGTTCTCTCTCACTCACTCTGTTTTCTCTCCTAAAATAATTAATTAATTAATTAATTTTTAAAAAGCAAACATTTAAATTGATTTTCATGTATTGTTTTATCAGAAATAAACTAAATTAAGGTTTTCATGTTACCTCTTCCAAAAACTTAGCTTTAATTTCTTCGAAGTGTTAGTTTGAGGTTAACATTATAGTTTTTCCTTAAAGGATTTTCTATTCATTTCTGACAAGGTAAATTAAACACTGCCTTTTAAATTTTGATGGGCAAAAAAAAAAAAAAAAAATTCTTGGGGGATCTTGTTAAAAATGCAGGTACTGACTCAGGGAGTTAGGGGTGGAGCCTGAGATTTGGCATTTCTTAAAAGCCTCCAGGGGATACCAGTGCTGTTGGTCTGAGGAAAATACCCTCGCAGATGCAAGAGACTAAACTCTACCTAGAGTTTGAGTCACTTTATTTATAGAAATAAAGTGTAAGTTACACTATCCTTTCTCTCAGGTTAGGACGACTACCTTTCCCTAGACAAAGAGGACTATTATGGGTTGAATTTTCTGATTTTAATTATGGTATAATTAACATACAGTGTTTTATTAGTTTCAGGTGTACAATTTAGTGATCCAACACTTCCACACATCACCCAGTGTTCATCGCAAGTTCACTCCTTGATTCCCATCACCTATTTCACCTGTCCCCTCCCCACCTACCCTCTGGTAACCATCATTTTGTTCTCCATATTTAAGAGAGTCTGTTTCCTGGTTTGTCTGTCTCTTTCTTTCTTTCTTTTTTTTTCTTGGCTTGTTTGTTTTGTTTCTTAAACTCTACATGTGAGTGAATTCATATGGTATTTGTCTGTCTTTGTCTTATTTCACTTAGCATTAAACTCTAACTTCATCCATGTTCTTACAAATGGCAAGACTTCACTTATTTTTATGGCTGAATAATATTTTTTATACATACTGGAATGGAATACAATTGGCCCTAAGTGAATATGATTGGTATGCTTTTTTAAAAAAAATTTCAATTTTTTAATTAACATATAATGTATTATTAGCCCCAGGGATACAGGTCTGTAAATTGCCAGGTTTACACTTCACAGCACTCATCATATCACATACCTTCCCCAATGTCCATAACCCAACCACCCTCTCCCTAGCCCCTCCCCCGGCAACCCTCAGTTTGTTTTGTGAGATTAAGAGTCTCTTATGTTTTTTCTTCCATCTTGTTTCATTTATTCCTTTCCTACCCCCAAACCCCCCATGTTGCCTCTCCACTTCCTCATATCAGTGATATGATTGGTATTCTTATAAAAAAGGAGGGAATCGGGGCACCTGGGTGGCTCAGTGGGTTAAAGCCTCTGCCTTCAGCTCAGGTCATGATCCCAGGGTCCTGGGATTGAGTCCCACATCGGGCTCTCTGCTCAGCAGGGAGCCTGTTTCCTCCTCTCTCTCTGCCTGCCTCTACCTACTTGTGGTCTCTATCAAATAAATAAATAAAAATCTTAAAAAAAAAAAAAAAGGAGGACATCTAGGTTCTTTCCATAGTTTGGCTACTGGAAAAAAAAAAAGGAGGAAGGCCTTCGGTTGTACATAAGGTCGTGTAAGGTATTTTAAATTAAAATACTTTGTTAATTTTTTCAAAATTACTAGATTGATAATTGAAAAAAAAAAGGAAGGAATCAAACACAGAGACAGACATGCAAACAACAGACTACCATGTGAAAACGAAGGCAGGGTTTGGGTTGTTGGTGCTACAGTAAAGGAACATCAAATCTGGGTGGCAAAGTCCCAGAAGCTAAGGAAGAGGCCTGGAACAGATTCCCACTCACAGCCCTCAGAAGGAACCAACCCTTCATTTCAGACTTCAGGCCCAGACTCTAAATTTCTGAGTAGTGTGAGTCACCCAGTTTCTGTTACTTTGTTATGGCAGCCCTAAGAAACTCACATAAGCATGATGCATTTTCACATTACAACAACATTACAAAATTCCCCCATGAAAAGGAGACCTTAGAGCTCCCTGCCTCATTTTGTTAATTAGAGGCTTAGTTGTGAAGGAGCAGGTGCATTTGTATCTTTTAAATGGCAGGTGGTATTGGGAGCATCGCTCACTATTCCTTAATTAACACTTGCCTCGTCACCTTTTCTTTTAATTGATTTTACTTGGGTCTGCTCCCCTAAAGCCCTATCACCATCACCATCATTCCTGTTCACCGGTGATAGGACACACTGATCGCTGGCTTACAGTGTCTGCTTGCTCTTCTGTCAGGGGATACACCTGACCTGCATCCCAAAGCCTCCCAGTTCTTCCCACAATAGCCTTCTTCCCATGTGGGTTTCTTTGGCTAAGTGTGTGTGTGTGTGTGTGTTTACACTCCTGGTTTACACCCTCTTGTGTTCATCATGGTATCTTGGAAGCTGTCTTACATCTCTTTGATGGATTCAATTCTGAGAATAACCCCAAGATCCTGTCCCCTCGTTAATGAACCAGATACTAATGTCAGGGCTGCTGTGAAGAGATTTCCTAGGTGCAATTGATATTCCAGGTCAGTTGACCTTAAAATACGATACAAATGTGGGCTTGAACCAATCAGGAATGCCCTTTAAAAGCAGTGTTTTCTCAAGCTGGCAGCAGAAGAGGAAATCAGCCTGTAAGCATGAGAAGGATTTGACATGCTATTGCTGGCTTGAAAATCTGGGGGGACAGGGAGGGATGGTGTACTTATCAAAGAATGCAAATTGCCTCTAGAAGTTGAGAGCAACCCCCAGCTAGCAGCCCACAGGAGACAGGGACCTCAGTACTCCAGCCACAAGAAACTGCATTCTGGCATGCACTTGGATGAGCTTTGAGGCTGTTTGTTCCCAGTCTCCAGATAAGAGCCCCATCCAGACAACAAGGTGGTTTAGATTTGCAAGACCCAGAACAAAAAAACCAGATAAGTCCACGTAAACTTCTGCCCTACAGAACTCCGAGATAATGAATGGGTGTTATATTATGTTCCTTCATGTGTGTTAATTTCTTATACAGCAATCAATAACTAATACACTCCCCAACCTGGCAAAGCCTCGGAAGTAATTTCCTATTTCCTCCCACCTTCTCCACAACAGAGCAGGCAGACCACTGAACCCCAAGCTGGACCTTGTCACTGATTGATGGAGTTTCTCAGCAATCTCGTGTTCTGCTGCATGCTGATGGTTGCTATGATTTTTCTGTGTTTGCTGTTGAAAACCTACCACCCAGATGGATACTCACGATTCTTTCTGCAACAAGGTCTCCTATCAGTTGAAAATAATTGAGACCGTGTGAATACCCGTAATTTGAAAATAGTTCAACTGTAGTCAGATTAAATGACTTTACTAATTATCAGCTCTTAGATATGAAAATAACCTGAGTGGAAGAAAAATAATAACGAAAGAAAATTACCTTGCTGATACTAAAATCGAGGCTGATCTGCTAATTTTTATATGGCTATATGTTCCCTCCCAGAAAATAAGAGTGTGACTGCTTTGACATGGACACCAGTGGAAAAATCAACTAGCTCAGTCCACCCCTACCTGATTAGGAGCAGAGGCTCTCCCTCCCTGGCCTGATTCACAAGCAAGATATCCAAGCCTTCCACGCTTCGCTGAGGGGCACACATGTTCAGAGCTGCAGATTGGCAGACTATAGGTGAGGGTTCCCAGGGGATGCCTTGCTACATCCAGACTCGAAGAGTTCTCATCTTCTGAGTCCTGTCTTCCCTGCTCCTGTTTCTGCTGGCTGTAAGTGCTGGTCTCCCAGGCTTGCCCTCTTTCCACCCCTCTCCTTTTAGCATCTTTTTTTCTTATTCTACTTCCCCTGTATTTTTTGGACTTCTCTGCTTCTGCAGGCATGCTTCAGAGAATATGGGATGGTCTTTAGGCTCAATATTTCTTTGCTTGTTTCCGCTCAGTGGGCTTGGAGAGGAAATAGCAAGTGAGATGGGGGGACCTAGGGGAGCAAATCACAGCCACCATCTGGTGAGACATGACCCACCAAACAATGTGTGTAACATAGGCCTACCCTTGCCCACAATGCCACCTTTAGCAAGTCGGCATTTTTCCTCTTTTTAACATTGTGGTATCTACACGTAAAATTAGGGTAATACTAGCACCCATTTCATAGGCTTATTTTGAGAGACTGACAAAGAATACAAGTAAATCAATCATCATATTTTATGATGGATATATGGTAAGTAGTAAGCAAACATTAGCTATTTTAACTATTAAACATGTCACATAAAAATAATGTGACTTCAAAAAGTAATGTGACTTCATTGTATGAGTGTTTAAAATATTTTTTTCCCAAATCTGTCCTTTTTTAGTCTTAGTTTATTTGGTATATTTTGAAAGAAATGACCTGCAGGGATACCTGGGCCTAAGTCAAAGATATTAGAATGAAGCCTCAGTGCTGCCTTTTGGTATTTGTGTGACCGAGGGCTCCCTTATTCTCCTGCTCTGGTTCTGTCACCAGATCAAGTACAGTGGACTGTTGGCCTCACAATGTCCATGAAAGCAAACTTTACGCTGCAGAGGGCTGCTCCAAGCAAGGTTTATAGTGCATCCTCCTTATACAGAGGAGCTGAGGGACCTGTCTGAAGTCATAACGTGTCAGTGAAGTTGGTTAAACACCGCATGGCTCCTGAGCTAGAGGACTTTGGCATGTTTCTGTTTTGTTTTACTTACCTTGGCATGCATCACATGAAGGGGGGTGGCAAGTTTCTAAAAACTGCAAACATTCTAAAAACAGAAGAAGGGTTTCTTTCAGTGTGGCCTTTCATATTGTTAGTTTATTACTTCCTTGGCTTTTATTTAAATCAGGGATTTTAAAAGCAAGGCAGGATGTCTGACTTCCTGAGGAATCCTCCTAAGAGAAGGACATTCAGTACTTTCTCTCCTCTCCAGGCAGTTCCTAACTGCTTGCAGTCAGGCTTCAGGCCATGGTGTTCCACAGAAGTTGCTCAGACAAATCAATGTCATTCTGCGCTGCAAAAGCCAAATACACTTTACAGTCTTTCTGTGACTTCTTGGTGGCATTTTGGTCTTGCAATGCCCTAAGACCTTCTCTTCTCTTGTCTCCTGCCAGACAGAGCATTCTCTTGGCTTTTCTCCCCTCTGCTGCTCCAGGAGGCCAGCGATGTGCTGGGGTTGGCTCAGATTCAGTTGTTCCATTTCCATGCATTTTGCTGGCCAGTTGATGTCACATTGGTGTTTGAAATTGGCAAGCGCTACGACTTGCGGCCCTTTATTTTCCTTTCCCATAGAGCTAGTGTTAAACCACTTGCCAGTACAGGGTTCTGTTAAAATGTAATCTTCTTCTGCCCACATTTTAAATACTGGAGTCATTAGGTTTCTGGCATCAGGTCTCTTCTGTTTGTACCCTCTCCCATGATTGATTTATTCTTCCTTTCCCTTCTGTATGCTTCTCTGTGTGGATGACTCCCACGCCTACCCTTCTTTTCCCTCATGTCCAGACTTACATAACCAACTGACTATTGCCCAGTTCATCTCTGAGTGGTGAACATCCAAACCCAACTCACATATCCACACATGCAAGTCTGCTCAGAAGCCTGCTTCTTTGCCAGGGTGGGGTGATACCATATCTACTCAAGCCAGCAGGGTGCTTCCCTCCACCTGTCCCTCATCTCCTAACATCCAGCCCTCTACCATTCCTAATTCCTGAAGAGCTCTTGAATCTCTCTTGAAACCTGCAGTGACCAAGTTCAAATCAGCATCATTTCCCCTCCACACCAGCCTCCTGCTGAGTCCTTCTGTATCCACTCTTAACCCCCTCCCATTGTTTCTCTATGTGGTAGAAAGATTACATGTTTGACACTGCAAATCACTGTCCTGTTTAAACTCTTCCCGTGGCTTCCCGTAGTTCTCTGAATGAGAAGTCCTTGGCAGCTTTCCATGGCTCCCTGTCCAGCTGGTCAGCAGCAACCTCTTCCCTCTCTCCCCAGCAAAGTCCATCTTGCCAGGCCTTGCACAGGCTGCTGCCTCTGGCCGGAGCCCTGTCCTCCACATCTGCTTCTATACCCTTTCACCAGATGGACACCTGCTCATTCTTTATTCTCAGCCTAAACTCTACTTCCTTGGGACATATTCCCTTCCTCCCCAGGCCCCAGGAAAACCTGGCTACAGTGCCCAGCAGGGCCCACATCTTCCCTGTTATAACACTTGTCAAAGCTCTCATTGCTATGGCATGCTGATTTCTGGAAGGTGGATACAGCCCTGTACACACACGGTGCCAGCCCTTGGAACTGGCCCCGTGTCTTGCCTCGTTATTAAAGTCATGGCTTCTCTAATCCATTCCTTTTTTTTTTGTTGTCAGGAGCTCTTCACTTGGGTCAGGCCCTCTTGGATTTTGGTCAGGTCGAGAGCTGCCTTTATGCCCTCAATTATTCTGCCATGCAGACCATTTCCCACATGGTTTCCATAGTTCCAAAGTGCAAAACTGATTATGTTATTCCTCTTCTAAAATTCCCAGTGATGAGAAGCATAATTCCTGGACATAGCAGCAGATAGCCAGCTGACCAAGTCTGGCTGTTGCCCGCTTAGCACATTCCCTTGCAGGGTGTTCAGGTCAGAGCACTCACCACCCCATAACCCAATACCTCCCCTTAACCGCCACTTGGGCAACTCCTTTCTCATGTCTTCTGGGTCACATCCTCCAGGGTAATGTCTCCAGTCCTCAAAGTCTGGTCGGAGACCCCTCCCTGCCATGCTCCAGTACCCAGACAAGCCCCCGGCACACACTTGCTGACATGAGACAAGATCTGCCCTTTAAGGATCTTCTGCCCCTGCTGGGCACAGTGACAGGCACAGAATAGATGCTCAGGGCAAGTTGTTGACTGGCTGCCATAAGTGATGAGAATTGTGTGCATGGGACTAGCCACAGCTCCTTAAAACAAAGCAAGAAGCTCATATTTTGTTCTTTCAAAATACATCCTGTGTTTCAACCCTGTGGTGTGACTTTCACAAAACTAAGCTATGGTGAGTGCTATGAAGTGTGTAAACCTGGCAATTCACAAACCTGTACCCCTGGGGATAAAAATACATTATGTGTTTATAAAAAAAATTAAAAAAACAAAACTAAGCTTCTTGACAGCCATAGGAGCACTATATATATATATAGATAGATAGATATATATATATATATAAACTTTTTATTTGAATCACCCAGTTTTATTTGAATTATATTATATATAAATATATATATATACATACATATGTGTATATATATATATATATATATATATATATATTTAAAAGATTTATTTATTTATTTGACAGGCAGAGATCACAAGTAGGCAGAGAGGCAGCCAGCCAGAGAGAGAGAGGGAAGCAGGCTCCCCGTGGAGCACAGAGCCCAATGCGGGGCTCGATCCCAGGACCCCGGGATCATGACCCCAGCTGAAGGCAGAGGCTTTAACCCACTGAGCCACCCAGGTGCCCCTATATATATTTTTAATTTTTATTTTTTAACTTTTTATTTGAATCACCCAGTGCTGATGACCCTGAATCCCCATCACTCATTTCACCCATTCCCTACCCTCCTGCCCTCTGGTAATCATCAGTTTATTCTCTAGAGTTGAGGGTCTGTTTCTTTGTTTGCCTTTCTCTCTCTTCTTTTATTTTGCTCATTCATTTTGTTTCTTAAATTCCACATATGATTGAAATCATATGGTATTTATTTTTCTCTGACTGACTTATTTCACTAAGCATTAAACTCTTTAGCTCCATTCCTGTTGTTATAAATGGCAAGATTTCCTTCTTTTTTAAGGTTGAATAATATTCCATTGTGTATACACACCACCTCTTCATTATCCATTCATCTATTGATGAGCATGGGACTGCTTCCATATTTTGGTTATTGTAAATAATGCTGCTATAAATACAGGAGTACATGTATCCCTTTTTATTTGTGTTTTTGTATTCTTTGGGTAAATACCTAGTAGTGTAATTGCTGGATCATAGGGTGATTCTACTTTTTTTTTTTTAAGATTTTTTTTATTCATTTGACAGATAGAGATCACAAGTAGTCAGAGAGGCAGGCAGAGAGAGAGAGGAGGAAGCAGGCTCCTGGCCGAGCAGAGAGCCCGATGTGGGGATCGATCCCAGGACGCTGGGATCATGACCTGAGCTGAAGGCAGAGGCTTTAACCCACTGAGCCACCCAGGCACCCCAGGTAATTCTACTTTTTACCTTTTTAAAGAACCTCCATACAATTTTCCGCAGTGGCTGTACCAGTTTGCATTCCCATTCCCACCAACAATGTGAGAGGGTTCCTTTTTCTCTCCATCTTTGCCAATACCTGTTGTTTCTTGTGTTTTTGATATTAGCCATTCTGACAGGGGTGAGGTGATATCTCATTGTACATTTGATTTGCATTTCCCTGATGATGAGTGATGTTGAGCATCAGTTCATGTGTTTGTTGCCTATCTGGATGTCTCCTTTGGAGAAATGTCTGTTCATGTCTTCTGTCAATTTTTTAATTACATTAATTGTTTTTTGAGTGTTAAGTTTTATAAGTTCTTTATATATTTTAGGTACTAACCTTTTATTAGATATGTCATTTGCAAATATCTTTTCCCATCCCATAGGTTACCTTTAGTTTTGTTGATTGTTTCCTTCTCTGTGCAGAAGCTTTTTATTTTGATGAAGACCCAATAGTTTATTTTTGCTTTTGTCTTCCTTGCAACAGGGAACCCATTTGGAAAAAAAAGTCAGAGAAATTACTGCCTGTGTTCTCTTCTAGAATTTTTATGGTTTCAGGTGTCACAGTTAGATCTTCAATCCATTTTGAATTTATTTCTGTGCATGTTTTTAAAGAAGTTGTCCAGTGTCATTCTTTTGCATGTTGCTATCCAGTTTTCCCAACACCATTTGCTTGAAGAAACTGTCTTTGTTCCACTGGATAATCTTTCCTGCTTTTTTTTTTTAAAGATTTTATTTATTTATTTGATAGACAGAGATCACAAGTAGGCTGAGAGGTAGGCAGAGAGAGAGAGGAGGAAGCAGGCTCCCCGCCGAGCAGAGAGCCCGATGCGGGGCTCGATCCCAGGACCCTGAGATTATGACCTGAGCTGAAGGCAGAGGCTTTAACCCACTGAGCCACCCAGGCGCCCCTCTTTCCTGCTTTTTTAAAGATTAATTGACCATATACTGTGGCTTTATTTATAGATTTTTTTACTCTGTTCCATTGATCTGTGTGTCTGTTTTTATGCCAGTGCCATACTATTTTGATTATTACAGCTTTGTAATATAACTTGAAGTCAATAATTGTGATGCCTCCAGCTTTACTTTTCTAAGATTGCTTTGGCTACTCAGAGTCTTTTGTGGTTCCAAACGAATTTTACGACTGTTTGTTTCAGGCATGTGAGAAGTATTGTTGGTATTTTGATAAGGTAGTTTGTGTTAAATATGAAGATTACTTTAGGTAGTATAGACATTTTAACAATGTTCTTCCAATTTGTGAGCATGGAATGTCTTTCTGTTTTTTTTTAAGGATTTAATTATTTATTTGACAGACAGAGATCACAAGTAGGCAGAGAGTCAGAGAGAGAGAGGGGGAAGCAGACTCCGCATTAAGCAGAGAGCCCAATGTGGGGCTCGATCCCAGGACCCTGAGATCAAGGCCCGAGCCAAAGGCAGAGGCTTAACCACTGAGCCACCCAGGTGCCCCTGTCTTTCTGTTTCTTTATGTCATCTTTAATTTCTCTTATCAGTGTTTTATAGTTTTCAGAGTATAGCTCTCACACCTCTTTCATTAGGTTTATTCCTAGGTATCCTATTATTTTTGACATCATTGTAAATGGGATTATTTTCTTAATTTTTCTTTCTGCTGCTTCATTACTGGTGCGTAGAAATGCAAAAGGTTTCTGTACTTTGATTTCATATCCTTGGACTACTGAATTTTGTTTAAAATCAGTTCTTGCAGTTTTTTGGTGGAGTCTTTTGGGTTTTCTATATATAGTATCATGTCATCTGCAAATAGTGAAGTGGTCAGTTCTTCCTTACCAATTTAGATGCATTTTCCCTTCCCTCCTTCCTCCCTCCCTCCCTCCCTCCCTCTTTCCCTTCCTTCCTCTCATCCTTCCTCTTTCTCTCTCTCTTCTTTCTATCCTTCCTTCCTTCCTCTCTCTCTTTTCCTTCCTTCCTTCCTCCCTTCCTTCCTCCCTCTTTCCTTCTATCCCTCTCTTCCTCTCTCTCTCTCTTTCTCTTTCTTTCTCTCTTATGCGATTTTTGTGGCTAGGACTTCCAGTACTATGTTGAATAAAAATGGTGAGAGTGGAATATCCTTGTCTTGGTCCTGAACTTAGGGGAAAATCTCTCAGGTTTTTCTCACTCAGGATGATGTTAGTTGTGAGTTTTTCATATATGCCTTTATTATGTTGAGGTATATTCCTTCTAAACCTACTTTGCTGAGGGTTTTTTTTTTTTTTCATAAATGGATGTTGTACTTTGTCAAATGTGTTTTCTGTGTCTATTGGAATGATCATATGGTTCTTATCTTTTCTCTTATTAACATGATGTAACACATTGATTGATTTGCAAATATTAAGCCATCCTTGCAACCCAGGAACAAATCTCATTTGATCATAGTGAATAATTTTTTTACTGTATTGTTGGATTCAGATTGCTAGTATTTTATTGGGGATTTTTGCATTTATGTTCATCAGAGATATTGGCCCATCATTCTCGTGCATGTGTGTGTGTGTGTACTGTCTTTACCTCGTTTGTTATCAGGGTAATGATGGCCTATAGAATGAATTTGTAAGTTTTCCTTCCTCTTCATTTTATTTCAACTAGGTTAAGAACAACGGGTATGAACTCTTCTTTAAATATTTGGTGGAATTTGCCTGTGAAGCCATCTGGTCCTGGAGTTTTCTTCACTGGGAGTTTTTTGATTACTAATTCAATTTCTATGCTGCTAAATGGTTTGTTCAAATGTTCTATTTCATCCTGGTTCAATTTGGGGAAGTTATATGTTTCTAGGAATTTATCTATTTCTTCTAGGTTGTCCAATTTGTTGGCATAGTTTTTCATAATACTCTCATATCTGTTGGTGTTTCTGAGGTCTTTGTTGATATCTCTCCCCTCTCATGTATGATTTTACTTATTTGGGGTTTCTCTCTCTCTCTCTCTCTTTTTTTTTTTTTCTTAAGAAGTCTGGCTAAAGGTTTATCAAATTTATTTATTTTTTTCAGAGAACTACCTCCTGGTTTCATGGATCTGACTTATTGGGGTTTTAGTTTCTATATTATTTATTTATGCTCTAATCCTTATTATTTCCTTCCTTCTGCTTTACTTTGTTTGTTGTTCTTTTTCTATCTCCTTTAAGTGTAAGTTTAGGTTGTTTATTAGATATTTTTCTTGTACCTTACAGTAGGCCTATATCACTACAAACTTCCCTCTTAGAAACAGAGGTTTTGAACAATGGTTGTTTTCCTTTTCTTCCATTACTTTTTAAAAATTTTTTCTTTTATTGCTCGGCTGACTGATTCATTCTTTAGTAGCATGTTATTTAACCTCCATGAATTTGTGGTCTTTCCAGATTTCTTTCTTGTGGTTGATTTCTAGTCTCCTAACATTGAGGTCAGAAAAGATGCATAGCGTGATGTCAGTCTTCTAGAATTTGTTGATCTCTTCTGGAGAATGATCTGTGTGCACTTGAAAAGAATGTGTATTCTGCTGTTTTAAAATGGAACATTCTGAATATATCTAATCAGCGCATCTGGTCCAGTGTGTCATTCAAAGCCATTGTTTCCTTGTTGATTTTATGTTTAGATGATTTGTTCATTAATGTAAATATTATTTTTGTATTGTTGTATTATTTTGTATCATTATTGATTACATTTTTTATGTTTACTATTAACAGTTTTATGTATGTTGGTACTTCCATGTTGGGTACATAAATATCTTCTTGTTGGATTGTCCCCTTTATTATTATATAGATCCTTTTTTCTCTCTTATTTCAGTCTTTGTTTCAAAATTTATTTTGTCCGATATAAGTATTACTACTCTGGCTTTCTTTTGACATGTTTTTGCATGACTTTCAATCTGCAGGTGTTATTCTGTCTAAAACAAGTCTCTTGTAGGCAGTATATACATGGATCTTGTATATTTATCCATTCTGCCACCCTATGTCTCTTGATTGGAGCATTTAGTCCATTTACATTCAAAGTAATTATTGATAGATATGTATTTATTGCCATTTTATTGTTTTATAGTTATTTCTAAAGATTCTCTATCCTTTCTTGTCTTTTTCTCTTTCTTGCTTTGCTGGTTTTCTATACTAGTACATTTGGATTTCTCTCTCCTTATTTTTTGCATATTTATTAGTGGTTTTTGATTTGTGGTTACTATTAGGTTTGCATACAACCTCTTCTGCATATAGTAGTCTATATTAAGTTGATAATCATTTAAGTTGAACCCATTCTTTACTCCTCTTCTCCCCACATTTCAGTTATATGGTGTCATATTTTATATCCATTTGTTTTGTGAGTTCCTTGACTGATATTTTATAGAAGTATTCATTTTTACTGCTTTTGTGTTTCCTACCTTCATAATCTCGTTGTCACTCTTTTCTTTCCACTCAAAGAATCTCTGATATTTGTTGCAGGACTGGTTTAGTGATCATGAATTCCTTTAGTTGTTTTTCTGGGAAATTCTTTATCTCTCCTTGTATTCTAAATGATAGCTCTGCCAGATAGAGTGTTCCTGGATGCAGGTTTTTCCCATTGGAAAAACCACTGATAGCCTTATGGAGTTTTCTTCATATGTAACTGCCTTCTTTTGTATTGCTGCTTTTAATAGTTTTCTTTATCACTCTGTTTTGCCCATTTTAATTATGATATGTCTTGCTATTGATCTGCTTTTGTTGATTTTGTTGGGGTTTCTCTGTGCCTCCTGGATCTGCATTTCTGTTTCCTTCCCCAGATTAGTGAAGTTTACAGCTATTATTTTTTTCAAATAGAGTGTCTTCCCCCATTTCTCTTCTTCTTCAGGGACTCCTATAATTTGAATGTTACAACATTTGATGCAGCCACCAAGTTCCCTAAGTCCATTCTTATTTTGCATAATTCCTTTTCTTTTTTTTTATTCAGCTTAATTACTTTCCATTACTCTGTCTTCTAGATCACTAATTCATTCCTCTTCTTCTTCCATCCTGCTGTTCATTCTATCAAGGGTGTTTCTCATTTCATTTATTGTGCCCTTTATCTCTACTATGTTATTCCTTATCTCTGTATTAAGGGTTTCACTCATGTCTTCCATTCTTTTCTCAAGTCCAGGAAGTATCCTTATGATCATTGCTTTAAATATCCATCAAGCATATTACTTACCTCTGTTTCATTAGCTCTCCAGCCATGGTCTTGTCATGTTCTTTCATTTGGGACAAATTCTTCTGTCTTCTTATTTTGTCTAAGTCTCTGTGGCTGTTTTTCCATGTTAGGAAAGTCAGCTACATCACCTGTTCTTGACAGTAATAGCCTTATGAAGAAGAGGTCCTGTAATGCTTTGCTTTGCTGTATCCCTGTTCCTCAGGGCCTAGTGCTTCTGGGAGTGTTTCTGATGTGTGCTGCATGCACTGTGCTCTTGTTTTCTGGCCACCTTATCCTTCTGGCCAGTCATCTGCAGAGGCTTTCTTTGCTTGTTGTGGGCAGTGCTTGGTGCCTGGCCTGAATGTGGCATGTTTTAACTAGGTATATTCTGATCTACTTGTGAATTTGGACCTGTCACTGCTGCCACTGGAACTGAGGCTTCACAAAACTCCGGGGTCAAGAGATGTGATATTGGCAGGAATTTGGGCCATTCTTCTTGGGGGATGGGCTTGCTGCAATGAAACTGAGGCAAACATGACTGGAAAGGGCAATTCTACCAGAGCATGGGAGGGTGGGCCTTGGTGGAAGTAACTTAGGTAGCACGTGTCAAGTTGTGCTGGTTCCTCTAGGTGGCTCTGTGGTTAGGTTAAGGAGCAGGGGTGGCAAATAGTGCTGGCTAGTTCCTTTGTTCCCAGAGGAGTCTCTCTATGAACACTGCCTCTCTGGGACATGCACCAAGATGAACAACTAATGTCCCCACTCTTTACCCTAGGGACTTTTCAGATCATTATTTCCATGCTGTATGTCCATGGGCTGATTGCTCTGCCTTTTCTCCAAAAGCAGCCCCAATGTCCTCTGAGTTCTTCCAGAGCCTAGCACACTGACCTTTAAAACTCTACCTGCTGGTTGCAAAAACTCAGGAAATTTGGGCCCCTCTCACTTTCCAAACCAGTTGCTATGGGGGTTGTTTAACCCATGCAGTTCCCTGTGTGTTAGTCTGTCTCTCACTCTTCTCTGTGCCTGCAGCTTCCTCCTTACCACAGCTGCCACGATTAATTTATCTCTCAAGCCATGTCTCCGCACTTCCTGCCTTCTTCAGAATGGTCTTTTCTCTACCTTTAGTGTAGAGATTGTTTTGTGATTCTTCAGATCAATTTCTGGAGTATTCAGAATGATGTGATAATTACCTAGTTGTATTCACGGGATGAGGTGGGCCTAGGGTCCTCTTACTTTGTTGCAATCTCCTCCTCTCTCCCTGAAAGGCTTATTTTAAAATAAGGCCATGTGTATAAGCACCATGTTTCCCCTCAGCTTGTGTCTATGCTTTACTTTCTCATAAAACATGATTACTAGGAAAAAAAATCTTCTTGGTTGTTTGCTCTGAGGACAAGGTGCTGATTCACTTGATATGTCAAGAGCAGACAATTACTCCATCTTAATTTACCTCCAGACAGAATCTGAGGATACAGAAACCTAAAGTTTCAGAAGTGTTGTTCATTATGGGCTCCTCTATATACATCTATTTCCTCCTCTCATACATCTATTTCCATACTTTCTCTTATTTTAAAAATAATTTGAAGAATGTCCATCCTAGAGCCAGAGTCTTATTCTGGTTCTATATGGTGTTTTTTCAAAAGATTTTATTTATTTATTTGAGAGTGCAGGGAGAGAGAGAGAGAGAGGAAAGGGGGGAAGGGGCAAAGGAAGAGGGAGAAACTGGCTCCCCACTGAGTAGGGAGCCTGGTGTGGGATGTAGGGCTCCATCCCAGGACCATAGGATCATGACCTGAGCCAAAGGCAGACACTTAACCAACTAAGCTACTCAGGTGCCCCTATAAGACATTTTTAAAATTAAATGAAGCCTATATGTAATTCAGATATTCTGAGTTTTTAACTTTTTGTTCTTTTTCTGTTCCAGGAGCTGATCCAGGATCCCACATTCACTATATTTGGTTATCATGTCCCCTAGGTTTCTCTTAGCTGTGACAGATTCTCAGACCTTCCTTGTTTTTAATGACCTTGACCATTTTTAACAGTGCTGGTCAGGTATTTTGTAGAAGGTCCTTCAGTTTGGATTTGTCTAACAGCTATGCTGAGTTTATGGGCTCTTAGGAGGAAAACCACATAGGCAAGGTGTCATTCTCATCACATAATGTCAAGGGCACATGCTACCTATGTGACTCATCATTATTGATGTTGACCTTGATCATCTGTTTGAGGGAATATTGGTCAGATTATCCCACTGTAAAGTTACTCTTTTTTTGTCTCCCTTCTCGTGCTATACTTTTTGGAATGAAATCAGTATTATTGTGCATGGAGATTTGTCTATTCTCTCAAACTTAGTTATGTATTCAGGTATTTCTTTATAGCAGTATGGACTCATAGATATTTATTTTATCCTCTGGATTACAATCCAGTATGATGTCACTTATTTTGTTGCCCAAACTGTGCCAGCTTTGACCATTGAGAGTTCTTTCAGTTGGCTCCTATGTTCCTTCCACACGCCCATCATTCGGTTTTTTGAGCACTACAAGATATTAAGGCTTATATTATATATTCCTTGCACCAACTCTAGAATCAGCCACCCCAAAGAACCCTACTTTTTAAATTGGAGAATAAGAGAAATCTAAGTGCTATATCTGCTCACTATTCCTGGGGTGCAGAAGTTTGTAGGAATGTTGTTCCATTGAAAATATTAAGAATACTCTCCCAAATAGTTTTTGTTCTCAATAAACTCAAACTATAAGAGATGTATCTCAAGTCTTTCAAAACTTATTTAAATTTTCCAACATTATTACTTCTTCAATAAGATAAATTTTCCTCTTCTTTTGCAAACTAATATTACTATTCATTTCTCCTAGCCATATATATAAAAGTCCAAAGTCATGGTTGAAATCTGATATTTGTTTTAATAAGGTTTAGTCTTACCCATTACTCAATCTGAAAGAGATTTAATAGCTCCCTTCTAACAAGTGTCTTCAGCATAGTGACTATTCCAGTTTCCTTTATTTGAGTTGATTCTGTCTTGCTAGGACTTTCTTGTTGTCCAGCAACTAGAATGTCAGGCAATTGCACACCCAGGGTGTAAAATGCATCATGATTTTGCAAATAGATAAGGTATTTTTTTCTGAATCATTTCTAGTCCTTCCTGATGAATCAGAACATTTGGCTGACCTTTCTGGTAGCTGCAGCAGCACATTTAAGTAATGTCTTCAGTAAATGGTCTATAGTGAATCTGAGGTCCATTTCCTGGATCCTAGCTGAAAGTTCAGAGCTAAGAATCTTATGAAAATAGCTTAACTCCTTTTTTCTTTTTCTAGATGTGTTATTTTGCTCTTGCTCACATTATTTTTCATCTGCCACTTTCCTGCAGCCTTGCTAGACTAAATTACTTCCAAGATTGTATTTAATCACTGGCTATACCTGAAGTGATGCTATGTGTGCAGTATCAGAAATAGACCTGCTAAATATGAGACTTTGCTCTTTCTAAATTAGAGAATCACTTTATATTTGTACATTTAGCTATGGGAGAAGGTTGAAATACCATGAGAATATAGACCTACACTGATTCTCAAGCTCATAATGATCGTGAAAAATACTGAAAGTACCAGCAGTTTCTCAGAATGGATTTCTGGCTGTGTCTATATTGGAGGTATATTATTATATTTTACTCAGCATGCATGAGGTCAGTGGATAGGAAAAACTTACGGAAGGGAAATAAACAACACTGAGAAAAATTCTCCCAGTCACACGTCTTCCTTCCCTTATAATTTTAAGTCAACAGATTAATTCAGGAAATACTAATTGAGCATCTACTTTGTGCTACATGCATACAGGAATTTAGGCAGAATACTGACACAAGGGAACAGAACTGCTTCCCCTGAGGCTCATCCCTGATGTTTGTCCCTGTGCAACCTCAGAGCTGAGGGCCAATCAAAAATCTTCACCTGGGGCACCTGGGTGGCTCAGTAGATTAAGCCTGTGCCTTTGGTTCAGGTTATGGTCTCAGGGTCCTGGGATCAAGCACTACATTGGGGTCTCTACTCCGCAGGGAGCCTGCTTCCCCCTCTCTCTCCACCTGCCTCTCTACTTGTGATCGATCTCTCTCTCAAATAAATAAATAAAATCTTTAAAAAAAATCTTCACCTGGTTTGGGGCATCTGCTCTGAGTAAGCCAAAAGAAGCTGAATTTGTGCAGTCTGACTACCTCATAAGTGAATTAATCTCAAATTTCTTCTCTGTAACCTTGAACACCACTGCCATTGTATGTGAAGTATTTATCTTTAATTTATTTAGTGGGTTTTTTTGTTTGTTTTTTTTTACTATCAGTTACCACTTTCCTCACTTTTACATTGAAATATACCCCATGTGCAATCATTAACTGCACATTTAAATGTGCCATCTCTGTTGGGCATGAGCCTGCTGAGGTGATATTTTAAATTCTTAAATTTCATGCCAGACACGACAGCCTCAAAGGGAAGCAAGTGATTACCATGGCATTCAAAGATAGAACTCTGAATGCCACAAGCAGAATGTCACCGCTTGCAGTCATAGCTGAAAGCAATTTGGGTAGGGCATCTTTATTCAAGATTTAGGAATGAAAATATAACTATATTTTTAATTGTTAAATTAAATCTGATATATTTTAGGCATTAAAAAAACCACCCTAATCTTCAGTCCCTCTAGAGCAGGTTCTAACAAGATGGAGATGAGTCTTGGGTCTGTGTTGTGTGTTAACTTTGGACCTACCGGGATTGGATAGGCAATCTTGCAAAGTGAACTCAGGGTGCTAGCAAAAGTCATGTTTAGTCTGAGAGTTTCACCATGTATCAGTTTGAGGTTCAGAAACATGCTAATACCTACTTGGTCACAACAGGCAGAGTATCTAGACACACTCTGATTCCCAGCCAAAGTCAGGATTGTAGGGTGCTCAGTGAGAGCAGCAGTCAGATCCAGCCCTGTCCTTTTGGCATCCAGAGGTAGCATGACCATGTCCCATTAGAGACATACTTTTGTCTTAAATTCAAATTTCACTGTGTGTCCTGTATTCTATCTGGAATCCCTAGTGAGACAACACTTCCCAGCTAGCAACAGAATGAAGATCAAGGAACAAAAGTGACAGGAGAATGTGTTCTATCACCCTGGACCACGGGCCTTGAGAGACTACTACAACAGGCAAAAACTGTCCAAACCTCCTTGGGCTGCAGGAAATGGATGGAGCAGGGAATGTCTATGTTCTTTATCTTCTCTGAAAGATGTAACTTCAGATACAGAGGCCAACCTCCTAGAACACCTGAACATCATTCTCTTGATTCCCATTCTTTGGGTGATAGAGAGGGGGACAGCAAAGAGCTTCGGGCTCCTCCTAGAGGCCAAAAGGGGAACAGTCCTTTTCCTGGGCAGAACATCACTCATTGTTTCTTCACCTACAAATGAGAAAGCGATGTTCGTAGAATAATCCCCACCTTACAAAGCAATTTTAATAGACTTCAAATGCCAGAGATCAGGACATTTAGCAACCAAAGGGCAGGTCTGGCCTCAGTTGTTTACAGCTGCATTCATGATGACTGGTCATTACATAGTCAGTATTTGTGCCATGTGCCTGATTAAAGAGTTGTAATATCACCGCTGGTTAGGGGGGCCAGCCTTATAAAGGTGACTGCGGCAGGCATGGCAGTAAGCCATGACATTTGGTCCTCAGCTTCCCCTACAGGTTCTCTACATGAGGTAGTGCTTATACCTACTGGGGACCTGTTACCTGTGTTGTGTGATTACATTTGCATACTGCAAGGTTCCTGAGGTCAGGAATGTTCTTGTCATCTCTTGGGTCCAGAATGCAGTAAATACTCAAAAATCAAATCAGTGAATGGATGGAATGTATGCAGTTATTGTAGTTAATATCCTGAAAAATGACTAGCAAATGTATTTTAATTTGCAGTGAAACTGGTGTCCTTCCCATGCATTGAATCAACAGCATTTATCACTTTCTAGAGAGAGCAGATGATACCTACAACAACAACAACAGAAATGTCATTGTTCAATGTTTAGTTTCAACCACACTTCTCAGAGTCCTTAATGTTGAAATCCTGATTCACAGATCCAGAGACAAATCTGGAGATCTGAGACAAGCTTCATTATGAGCCATAGTGCATGACAGACCCAGGATTTGAGAATTTCTGCCTGACAGGAAGGTTTGTGTGAGAAGCTGCATGAAGAGAGAGAGAAATGCAGACACAGTTATCCTTGGTGGTGGTGATAACATTGAGACAGTTTGGGGAAACCTGAGAACCTAGGGGTGGAGCCAGTTCAGCATAACACACTTTCAGAAAAGGGAGCTCTGATGGGGGAGGAGAGCGAGGATGGGACAAGACACAGAAGGATGGCTATTGGAAATGGAGATTTTACACCAGGTGTTGGAAAGGATGTGGAGAAAGGAAAATCCTCTTACACTGTCAGCAATGCAAACTGGTGCAGCTACTCTGGAAAACAGTATGGAGGTTCCTCACAAAAGTTAAAAATAGAACTATCCTACGATCCAGCAATTGCACTACTAGATATTTACCCCACAAATACAGAAATACTAATTTGAAGGAATACATATACCCTGATGTTTATAGCAGCATTATCAACAATAGTCAAATTATGAAAAAAGAGCCCAAATGTCCATCGACTGGTGAATGGATAAAGATATGGGACACAGACACACACACACACACACAGAGGGAAATTACTCAATCATAAAAAAGAATGAAATCTTGCCATTTGCAACAACATAGCTGGAGCTAGAGAGTATTATGCTAAGCGAAATAAGTCAGTCAGAGAAAGACAAATACCATATGACAAAGACAAAAGACAAATACCATATACCAAAGATAAACACATTTGGAATTGAAGAAACAAAACAAACTTGGGATTGGGGGAGAAAAACCAAGAAATAGACCTTTCCCTCTAGAGAACAAACTGATGGTTACTAGAGGGGAGGTGGGCAGGGGATGGGTTAAATAGGTGGTGGGGATTAAGGAGTGCACTTGTGGTGAGCACCAGGTGATGTATGGAAGTGTTCAAACACTACATATACACCCGAAAGTAATATTACACAGTATGTTAACTGGAATTTAAATAAAAACTTTTTAAAAAGTAAGTGGAGGTTTTACATAGGAATAAACTATGTACATCCACCTATAGGTAGTCTGTGTCTGTGTCTTGAGTACCTTAAATACAAAAATAGAAAATTTCAAAGGGTCACACTTGCACTCAAAGTTCAGAGTAGGAGGGGAACACTTTAACAGCCAGCACTGCAGATAGGATTCCACATATGAGTACCCTGATACAGGGCCTTAAAAGTGGGTGCACTGGTTTCCCAGGGCTACTGTATAAGTTACTACCACCTAGGCTTAGAACAACAGAAATCAATTCTTTCACAGTTCAGGCAGTCAAAAGTCTGAACTCAAGATATTGGCAGGGTGGGCTCTTTCTGGAGACTTTGAGGAAAACCATCCCAAAACTCTCTCCTATCTTCTTGTGGCTGCTGGTAATCCTTGGCATTCCCTGGCTTATAGATGCATCACTCCAATCTCTGTCTTCATCTTCATATGGCTTTTCTCTGTGTGACTCTTAGGTCTTTCTCTCCTTTCTCTTGTAAAGATACCAGTCATTGGGTTTGGAGTCTGCTCTAAATCCAGGATAATTTCATTTCAAGATCCTTAACTAAATACATCTGCAAAGACCTTATTCCCAATAAGGTTACATTCTGATGACATGAGTTTGGGGTGGGGTGGAGTGACACTTTTTAATCCACCATGGTGGAATTAAAGTTCAGCCTCAAATGTTGGGAAAAGATAAAGTCCTGTGGATAGAGGAGACACCAGTATATAAGATGAAAGGAAAAAATCAAGGTAATTCTTTAATTGGGCAGTAAATACCCTTGCATTCATGTTTTATACTGTTTACTATCTATTCATTACTATACCCTTAATTTTAAGTGCATTATAAGCATTACATCATTCGTAGTGTTTAGTCGTAACACCACCATTGCAGAGGGATCAGGGAACTTGCAAGGATAAAATGTATGTGAATTCAAGATAATAGGATAAACACAAGGAGAGAATCCATGTGAAAAAAAGGCACTTTATTGGATTCAAATGGGAATTCACCTTTCATTAGTTGCCTCTTATTAAAAGCAGTGGGTGTAGAATTCATTGAAAATTGATGTATCTCAGCACAAAAGTCACCAGATTCTGTGCCAAAATCTTGTAGTACCATTCTCAGCTCTTCTCCCACTTTCTTCTTTTAGACCACACAGCCCTGTGTTTGCAGAGCCATGGCCTATGGTAGAACCACTCATAGATCCCATGAGGGATCACTGATGGGGATGAAAACTGTTCTCCCTAAGGCTGATCTCATGAAACTGTAAAAGAGGATCCTGGTATGGAAGGCTGCTGGAAGATGTGGGTGACTCACACCTGGATTGAGAGAGGCCTGTGTTTGGCAAATGGATCGGGCAGACATTCACACTTCTCCTGGCCTCTCTCTGGGCTGTCGTTTACTTTTGGGAGCAGAAGTTGATTTAAGCCAACCTGTCTAGCTTTGGTATGGCTTTAACTTGGATTCTGGATCCTCATGTGAAAGACTAAAACATACTTTTAAATGTTAAATCACCTTTTAAAATCGGTGATAGTGAAATAGACCCACGGCTAATAATCACTGGAAACTTTCCTCCAGCTTTTGTATTTCCTCAAGTCTCTAAAGTAAAGTCAGGTAGACATGAGTAAGAAGTTAAAAGCTTAGAAATGAGGCCTGAACTAAGGTAAATCAGATATGGAGTTGCAGAGTGAGGGTTAAATATTAGAAACATTTTAGACAGTTACATATGCAGACCTTAGTTCTATACAAATTGAGTCCCAAGAATAAACCCCAGTATCTCATAATTCCCCAAGCTCGACATATAAACTAAATTGTAATATATGAGAATTGTAATATGAATCATCAACTTTGTCAAAGAGAAACACCTCCAAAGCTTTAAGACAGAAATATGTTTTCTAAGAATAATGTATAAAACATGGTATCAAAATGGCACCAGTCCTTCTTAAATTATGGATAGTTTTTAAAATGAACATTTCAACATTACTATTTTTTATTATGAATTTATATAGTAACTTTACTCTGAGAAATTCAAATATGAATGGAATGAATGAAAAAAATATGACTCAAATTTTCCTTTCAAATTGAGAGTTCATAAAGGAAACCATATATTTTGGGCTTAAAAAGGCATCTGGACATCTTATTAGACAAGTTATTTTTTTCCGATAATGAATCTAAGGTCCAATGAAGAGTCGCTGGAGAATGTACAAGTTGTATTAACACCTAAGCATATTACATCTAATTGCCTGCCAGACACAATGAAGCTCCCTTTGATCCCACCATGAACTGAGCCAAGATTCATGTCTTTAACTCTAAATCAATTATTAGCCAACATGACTCCTAAGAGTCAAACCCAAATAATAGATTTCATTAATTTTCAAGTTCACCATAAATTTATAAATAAAAATAAATTCAAAGCTATCCAGAATGCCTCCAAATTAAGCCTTTATGTCCTATAAGAAGAATTAATGAAATCACCATATTAATAAAGGTTAAATAAAGATATTTTTTATTTATGAATGTCCCATTTTTACCATTGTACAGTGGCTCTCACTTTCAGAGGCATGCTGTAATAACTTGGAGACCTGGACTTTGGGCCCTACCATGGATATTCTGCCATCACTAGGCTGGTGGAGGGTGCTGGGCACCATTAATGTTTGTAAGGTGCCCCCGTTGGTTCACATAAGCAGTCAGAGTGGGGAAGCACTGGTCTAACAGTTCTCCATTTCCTACAAGGTCTTTTTAGGTTCAGTGCAAAATTAAGTTCATAAGTTGGGCAGAACTGGGGAACATGAACTGTCTATATTTAGATGTATTACCAACATAGGCATTTGCCTTACTTTGCCCAAATTTAAACCAGTAAACATACACACACCTGCATACACAGACACACACAAGCATGCATACACACATAGACACACCACCACTACCAAAAACAGCAGGTTCCCACCAATGTTACTCTCCCAAGGTTCACAATCCCTTTTTCTAGGTCTTGACTCTGTTTCTTCAACCCCCAAACAAATCTTAATATTGTGTTTTCTATCCTCAGAACACCTTTTCCTATACTTCCATTTTAGAAAAATCCCTCCTATCTGTCTATTAGCCTGATCCTGAAACTTCAGAAACTAGTGCAGGGAAGAGTACTAGCTTTTGGGATTTGGTGTGGGCTGGACCAGTCCTTCTGCTGCCCTAAGGGTGTGAACCTTGAGGCCAGGCCATAACTGAGTCAGAAGCCTTCAGAGCACTGCGTGTTACTGCCAGATGAGGAATACCACCATATAGATGGCTTCCTGTCTCATCTTCCAACTCAACTTTGTCATACAGCCAATGAGCCCTCTCCAGAAGATAAATTTGATCATGTCCTTTTCACTAAAACCTCACCAATGTTTTTTAATCACTGAAGGAAAACGTATTATCTTAACCCATCATGACTTACAATCCTCCATGTCTGATTTTAGTCCCAAACACACTGTCCCTTTCACAGACCACATTCTGCACCAACTGCCAGCAATGTTCCTCATTATTTGTCTACTGGGGAATTCCTATGGATTCTTCAAACTCCAGGCTTTGTATGACTTCTCTTTTGAATGTTTCCATTGTGCCCTTATGAATTTAGGATTTCTCTTGCTATATGAGTCCTGGCTCATTGGACAGGACGTCGTTTTATTGTGGTTGTCATTCTTTCTATTATTTTCATTTTTTTTAAGGAAAAGAGTATGTTAGAAACACCTTATTTCCACCATATAAACTTGAAGTCTATCTCAATAAATACTTCTGGTTTGGGGATTTATGGCACTTGAGATTTAAAGAGATTTTCTTTCCTCTGCAGTTTTACCACCTTCCTATGTCAAATATTCCCTTGTTCTAATAAATTTTGCCCCGTTAAATTTATATCTCCCTTTAATTTTTTAAATTATGTATCCATTTTCCATCTGTTTCTTATCTATACTCTATTAATGTATGTATAACCTATCAACAATCTCTCATCTATTCATCTCAATATTTTTTTTTTCTGGACCATTTGAAAATAAGTACAGACCTCACAACCACATAAAAAGGTAGAGTAAGAAAGGTCCTTCCTCTGTCTCTGCCCTCCATTCTTACTTGTTATGAGTAATTATGTAAATATGTTTATTTTTTCTTATGTATCTTAGCAATAGCTCTTTTTTTGCAATAATAAGCAAACATGTTTCTTAATACCCCTACTGACCCATCTCAGTTTTATCTGTGGATTTTGTCATTGTTGTTGTTTTCTTTCTTGTAGTTGACCTTGGAGAAGAGCATCGCTGCATCTCTGAATATTCTTAAGATATTCAATTTGTTACCTGGATAATTTTGAAAAGAAGTAGATTATCATGGATGATGCAAATATATACTTGAGAAGAAAAGATGTAAAAAAAAAAAAAAGAAATACACATGCCTTCAGTATACTTAGTTGTGAAAAAGAATGAAAATTGGCTTGATAGAAACATACTAGTGGGTTGAATACATTTCTACATCACTATAATTCCCACAAAGGTACAGACCCAGAAATAGAGCAATGTCTTGGAAGAAGTGGGATATCAGGTTTCTACTGCATTAATTTTGAATTATATCTAATCTTTTGCAAAAACAAAGAAAATGAAATTTTGAAGGTTGGAGAGAATTTGAAGAAATAGTTCTTCCTGAGCAATGTAAGTGAATGCATGAAGCTTATGTAATAAAAATGGTGTCTCTTGTTATACATCTTCTAGGGCAGGAGCAGGAGTTCCTTCACAGGGGTAAGTGGAAAGGACTGAGTATCTCTCTAGAGTTCCAGTAATGTTTGTTTGAAACATTAATTAGAGCAGTGATAGGCAATTCACATGGGAGCAATAAAGGTAATCCCTGAATGGTGTTACCATGCAACCAAGAAAGATGGGAGGTCCTTCAACCAGTCTGGGAGCTCTTACAGACCCAGATATAACACAGTGAAGATGCTTAGAACATGAAACATGAGGTGTGGAGCGCGATTCTATTACTAAAGTTAATCAGAAATTGGCCCCCAAAGAGTCTATGTGAAATCCTTGAAAGAGGAGAAAGAGAGAGAGAGGAAATAGCCTGTTTACGTCTATTGAAAACATCTAATGTATCCTGGGCATGGGGGTGGGGTGGGTGAAACAAAATCAAAACAAAACAAAAACAAATAGGAAAACCTCTGCTTCAATGATCCTTAATCTAATATAAACAAAAAATTATACGATGAGTAAGTTCTGCAAAAATAGAATACAAGGGACTCCTGGGTGGCTCAGTCTGTTAAGCAGCTGCCTTAAGCTCAGGTCACGATCCCAGTTTCCTGGGATTGAGTCCCACATCCGGCTTCTTGCTCTGTGGGGAGCTTACTTCTCCCTCTGTCTCTGCCTGCCTGTGCTCTCTCTCTCTCTCACTCTAACAAATAAATAAATAAAATCTTTTAAAAAAATAGTATGCAAAAGCTCTTTCTGAACACAAAAGAAGTACATTCTATACACTATCTATACCTTGTTTTTGTACTTAATATATATTAAGGTTACTCTAAATCTGTGTCAATGTTTCTCTTTATTTTATTTCATAGTTTATTTAACCAGTTTGTTAGATAGGTTAGTCAACCGTATTATTGGATTTTTGGGTTTTTTTTTTTAAAGATTTAATTTATTTATTCATGAGAAACAGAGAGAGAGAAAGGGAGACAGAGGCAGAGGGAGAAGCAGGCTTCCCGCAGAGCAGGGAACCAGATGTGGGACTCAATCCCAGGACCCTGAGGTCACAACCTGAGCAGAAGGCAGACACTTAACTGACTAAGCCACCCAGGAGCACTTCTGGCTATTTTTTATCTTAATGCTATAATGAATAACCGTGGAAATATGTTGTTTTGTATTTGTTGATGTGAATCTTAAAGTGACAGTCCCAAAAGTGAGATAGCTGGATAGAAAGGTAAACGTATTTGCAATTTCGTAAGGTTTTGCCAATTTCCCTTTCATTTAGTGCATGATTCTCCAAAGCTCTGCCAGTAATAGAGTGGGTTGTTAACTTTCAGATTTGTGCCAATCTAGTGAGTGAGTAATGGGTATCTCATCCAGTTTTAATGTATTTTACTTTTACTATGAGTATCTTTGCATGTTCATGTGTTTTGCCGGTGGCTTATGCTAAATTTTTGGTCTTTTCTCAGTTTTTAATTTTTTTTTATATATTAAGAAAACGAGTCTCTGTCTATGAAATGAATTACAAATATTTTCTCCAAGATTATTTGTCTTTTGATTATTTCCTTATGAGTTATTTTGTCATGCTTTTCTTAATGTTATTAGATTACCAGTCTTCTCAAATCTGAATTCTATTTAAAAGATTTTTCCATTTCTAAATTATACAGGCATGCATCCATGCCTTCTTATAGTACTTGAACACTTTCACTTTTATATTTGGATTTCTAATTCATTTGGATTTTATTTTTGTGCATAACCTTAGATAAAAAGGTGCAGCTATTATTTTCAAAATGGCTACCCAGTATTTTTTTTAAATAATTGTTTTCTTTTTTTTTTAAAGATTTTTTTTTGTTTATTTGACAGACAGATCACAAGTAGGCAGAGAGACAGGAGGAGGAGGCAGGCTCCCTGATGAGCAGAGAGCCTGATGAGGGACTCGATCCTAGGACCCTGAGATCATGACCTGAGCCGAAGGCAGAGGCTTTAACCACTGAGCCACCCAGGCACCCCAGCTACCCAGTTTTAATACCACCTCTTATATCTTCCATTGCTTCCATATTTTATTAATCAATAAGTGTCTAAGAAATGAATTCCTCTGTTTCTAAAGTATTTTCCTCTTGCCAAGAATCTAGTTTCTTCCTGTTATGGCTCCCTCTGGAACCCCATGCTTCCCCTGTCCTTCTGCCACCTCCATCACTGAATCACCTTGTAGAGACTGTTAGTAGAAATTTGGATACAGCTGGTGAAGGTTCAGAAGGTAAAGAACAGGGGTGCCTGGGTGGCTCAGTTGGTTAAGTGTCTGCCTTTGGTTCAGGTCATGATCCCAGAGTCCTGGGATCAGCCCCATGAGAGCCTGCTTCTCCCTCTCCCTTTGTGCCACTCCACTTGCTTGGATTCTCTCTCTCTGTCAAATAAATAAATAAAATCTTGAAGAAGAAGAATAAGTAGAAGGAGAAGAAGGAGGAGGAGGGGGGAAGAGGTGAAGGAGAAAGTGAACAATGCATTATTGGAAACTTAAGGAAAGGAAACATTGTTATGTAGAGGCAGAAGTATTAGGAAAATTTCCATGATGTGGAAAGCAGAAAGGTGTAAGTGATGAACTTGGTTGTAGAGCTAAAGATATTTCCATGCATAGTGTTGAATTGCCTCCTGGAGTAAAAGACAAAGACCCTTGTGAGCTTGGATTTGTCCTCAACTGTGGGAGAACAGATTACAGACTGTGGAGCACACCCAAAAAAACCTGCTTTCAAATAAAAGTCTCTCATGTTTGTTTGATTGTTTGCCTTCTCCAAATCAATTATCTGGAATCGTTTGCACCTGCCAACACTGAATTTGGCAGGCAGAACCAATATCGTCAAATTTTGTCAGCAATGCAGCTCATATGGGGTAGGGAGGAAAGGTGGGGGGAGGAGTGGACTCTAGTTAGCGATTACATTATTAATACTTCCCCCAGAGCACTATTGTTTAGCAGCTTTGTGAACAGTGTTTCTTTTTTTAACTAAATGAAGTCAGCTTCTTGTTCCTGGCTTACCTCTGCATTGTGAAGTTTAACTTCAGAAAATTCACACAGGATTTTCATTTGTATTTTCTAATAGTTATTTGCCATTCCTGAGCAAATTGCATCAGAGGTGGAGATGATGGAGACCCTCTCCTTTAACTAAATTCCACAGAGTATCTAAAATATTTGCTCAGCAGTTTTGAAATATCTAGCCAAGAAAACATATTCTGCACTGGCATTTTTTAAAAGGTAAACTATCAGTAATTATAAGAAGGGAGAGAGGAAGGGAGGAAAAGAAGGAAGGAAAGGAAGGAAGGAAAGAAGAAAAATTTCCCAGTTCTTATGTTCCCTGATGTAGGAAAGAACATTAGGGTTCAAAGCCAATGGCCAAGAAAGAATTCTTGAGACATATTTTGTGCAAAAAGGTGATTTTATTAAGCACTGGGATGTGACACATGTACAGAAAGAGCTGTGCCAGGGTCATGAGGAGTGGCTGATAACATAATTTCAATTTGGGAGGGAGTTAGGAATAGTGTAAGTCCCTAAGGAATTTTGGAAGCAAGGTTTCCAGGACCTTCAAGGGGCTAGCTATTGTTGGGAAATGGTCATTTATTCCCGTCTAATAAAACCTTAGTCATGTGACCCCTCAGATGTATTGGCGGGCCATCTGTTTGTGTGGGGGAGGGGTGATTGCCAACATGTATCTTGAGGGATTTAGAGATAAAGGAAATTTCTAAAGGAATTTTTATGTTAAAGTAGACTCACAGAATCCTGGTGGGGTTGGGGTTCAGGCTAGGATTGCCTTTTCCCCTTAGCAAAGTATTAACATTGAGGTGGTTAAGTCCCTAGAGGAATATCTCTCTTCCTGTTTCGAAGACTTGTCAATGGGCAGTAAGGAAATTTAATAATTTTTCTTCTGCCTTTGTTTCCCACATCATTCTCAATGAGAATAATTCCCAGTGGGAAAATGTGTGCAAGAAGTTTCATATTTCCTGAGAGATGGTAGTTTTTCCAGAGGCAGAGTAATAACCTGGACACCGGTAGACAATAACAATATAGTTGAAGCTGAGCAATCAGATTTGACTACTTCAAATCTCAGCTCTATCCCTTCCTGGCTGAAAATTTTCCTAAGCTTTCTAAATGTTAAGTTTCTCATCTGTAAATTGGGAACAATACCTACTTTAAACATATTAACATTAATTGAGTCCTTACACAAGCCAGACTCTGCTCTGAACACTTCATTTGCATTTTGTGTGTTCTCCTAACAACTAGGGAGAATCACTACCTCCTTTCATACCAACTTGCTTTGGCTCTTGGTCTTTCCTGCTGCCCATTTCAGGGTACTGGTTCTTCCTGTTGATGGGACCAACATATGTCTCAGATCCAGACTTCAAATTACCTTTGCTTTGCTCAGGTAAATATACAAAGATACGAGTTCACAGGTCATTTAATTTCATATTTTTTCTTTATGAATCTAACATTTTTAAAAATATTTTGGTGTTTGGTGTTAAAAAGAATAATCTGTTTAACAAATAGCACCAAGGGACGCCTGGGTGGCTCAGTTGGTTAAGCAGCTGCCTTCAGCTCAGGTCATGATCCCAGCGTCCTGGGATTGAGTCCCACATCAGGCTCCTTGCTTGGCGGGGAGCCTGCTTCTCCCTCTGCCTCTGCCTGCCATTCTGTCTGCCTGTGCTTGCTCTCTCTCCCTCTCTCTCTGACAAATAAATAAAAAATCTTTAAAAAACAAAACAAAACAAAACAAAAAACAAATACACCAAGACAAATGGATATCTGCATGCAAAAGATTGAAGTTGGACCCCTAGCTCTCATCAGGCACAAAAGTTAATAACCAAAACTATATAAAACTCTTAGGAGAAAACACAGAAGCACATCTTCGTGATCTTGGGCCAGGCCATGATTTCTTACATAGGACATCAGAAGCAATAAAGGGAAGGTTCATAACAGGACTTCATCAAAATTTAGCACTTTTGTGCTTAACCATCATGAAAGGAAAAAGAAAAAAAAACTGTCAGAATGGAAGAAAATATGTGCAAGTCATACATTTGTCCCCCCTTTCCTACTTAATTTTTTCCATTTTATTGAGATATAATTGTCATACATCACTGTATAAGATTATATATTATGACACAATTACCATAATAAATTTAGTTAGCTTCCTTCATCTCATATTATACAAAAAAAAAAAAAAGAAAGAAAGAAAGAAAAAGAAAATGTTTTTTGGGGCTCCTGGGTGGCTCAGTGGGTTAAGCCTCTGCCTTCGGCTCAGGTAATGATCTCAGGGTCTTGGGATTGAGCCCCACATCGGGCTCTCTGTTCAGCGGGGAACCTGCTTCCTCCTCTCTCTCTGCCTGTCTCTCTGCCTACTTGTGATTTCTCTTTCTTGTCAAATAAATAAAATCTTGAAAAAAAAAAAGAAAAGAAATTTTTTTCCCTTGTGATGAAAACTTCTAGAATCTACCCTCTTAGCAGCTCTCCTGTATATCATACAGCAGTGGTAGCTATTGTCATCATGTTTACGTTATATTGCCAGTACTTGTTTATCTTATAACAGGATGTTTGTACCTTTTAATCACTTTTATCCAATTCTTTACTACTCTTTTTGTTATGACTAGATATTTTCTAGAGTGTCATTTTAATTATTTTTGTATTAAATTTTTTGTGTTACGTTCTTAGTGATCAATATAAAACTTATCACAAATTTATCAGAATCTACATTAAATTTATATTAATTAATTATAATAATAAAAACTTTACTTCTGTAAGTTTCATTTACTCCTTTTTTGTGCTATTGTTATTTTATTATTATTATTATATAAATTACACCAATGTACATTACAAACATAATAATATATTATTATAATTATTGCTTTGTAGAATCTTATGTCCTTTAAAGAAACTAAAAGAGAACAGAATATATTTATAAATTTATTTTATTTTTTTAAATATTTAATCAATCAATCAATTAATTAATTAATTAATATACTTATTTAGAGAGCCAGAGAGGGTGGGGAGGGTGGGGTGCAGAGAGAGAAGGAAAGAGAGAATCCCAGGCAGACTCTGTGCTAAACATGGAGCTTGATGCAGGGCTCAATCCCACAGCCCTGAGATCATGACCTGAGCTGAATCCAAGAGTAGGACACTTAATCTCCTGAGTCATGTAGGTGCCACAATAGAGTTTAAATATATATGTATACAATATATATCTATATATTAAATATATAATATAATAATATTTAGCTTCTTACTATTCTTAGTTTGCTTCATTTTTTTCTTGTGGATTCAAATTACCTTCTGTTGTCATTTAGATACTACAATACAGCTTCTTTCCTACCCTCTCCCTAATATTGTCATTGTCAAATGTATTATATTTTTACATAAGTAAAACAATTCAGTTAATGAATGAGGTTTTATGCAATTGGTTTTTTAAATTAATTAGGGAAGAAGGAAAAACAAATATATAATTATAGTATGTTTTATTACTACTTCTATTAATTATCTTTATGAATACTCTTTGCTTTTTCACATGCATTCCAAGTATTTTCTGGTGTCACTTTCTTTTAGTCTGAAGAACTTCCTTTTAGTATAACTTTTAAGGCAGACCTACTAGCAATGATTTCTCTCAGTTTTTATTAGTGTCTTTATGTCACCCTCATTTTTTTTTCCCTTCCAACACTTTGAATATTTCCTCCCATTGCCCTTTATCATCCATGGCTTCTGATGAGGAATCTATGTTAATCCTCTTGTGGTTCTTTTGTTTATGATGAATCATGCACATGAATCTTGGACCTAAGTCACACACATGAGTTGCTGTCTTAAATTTTTTCTTCATCTTTGACTTTCAACATTTTGATTCTCATGTGTCTGGGTCAGGATCACTTTGTGTTTGAAAATAAAATTTTGAACTTGGAGTTTATTCAGCTTCTTGGATATATTGACGTGTTTTTTCATCAAATCTAGAGGGTTTTCAGCCATTATTTCTTTAAATATTTTTTCTGCTCCTTTTTCTCTCATCTCCTGTTATTCTCCTATTTTTATGTTGATGTACTTATACTGTCCCACTTTTGTCTAAGGCTCTGCTCATTTTTCTTTTTTGTGTGTTCTTCAATCAATACAATATTGATCTAGTTTCAAGTTTGGTGATTCGTCTGCCAATTCAAATCACCTATTGAGCCTCTCTAGTGGTTGTTTTCACTTCATTTATAGTATTATTTTTACTCCAACATTTTCACTTGTTTTTCTAAAAATAATTTCCCTCTATTGATACTCTCTGTTTTATGAGTTGTTTTGTGTCTGTCTTTAGTCCTTTAAATACAGTTTCCTTTAGTTCCATCAGCATACTCATAATAACTACTTTTAAATTTTTGCTAGATAAAAGTAGATAAATTCTACCACCACCCTAGGAGCCCCTAAAGAGACAGTGGGGGCCAGGTGGCCATGACTGAGGAATGTGGGGCAGATGGTGGGCAGAGAGCTCTGAATCAACGATTCCATTTTTCCCTCAGGATGGTCATATATGGTTAGATTCTGAACTAGAGAAAGGTCTGTGGTGGACTCAGAACTCAGGCCTCCAAAGAGAAACTCAAAGTTAAGTGGATAGCTCTGGGGAAATAAGAAGTTAGGAAAATTCCAGAGCCTTTGGCACCCATGGCAAGCCTCTCTAAGAAAATTTGTTTAAAGAAGGAAATACACATGTGGTTCAAAGGAGAATCAGCAGAACAAGTAGCCCCACATCTCAAGAAGCACCAAAAGGGCTACCTCTCTCCCCCCACCTAGTTGGGGGTGCCCTTGGCTCAGGAGATGATCTCTGTCTCTCCCCCTGGACATCCCACTCTCCGTGATGCTCCTTTTCTGATTTCTGCAGCAAGCAGCCAGCATACTGGAGAAGAGTGTGAACATTAGATGGCAGGCAGAGCAAGGCAGAGAGCTTAAATAATGCTGCAGATCCACTCTTGGTGCTCTGTTAGCAAACCAGTTTTGCAAGGGTTGGGAACTTGTTTCAGTACAGGATCGTTTAAACTGCATCCTTCTCTTGGGTGCTTTGTGGAGAGAAATAGTCATGACCAAGTGTCAGAAAAGAATGACTGGAGACTAGCAGTGTTTGGGAAGAAGGTGATCAGACCTGGAAATGCCTGGTTATGAATGCCTGTGTTGATATGGCAAATTGTCAAAAATAAACTCCAATCCAAAAATAGTTCTATTTCTTTTTTGTATGTGCTTTTAAAATTACCTGTACGCAAGCATTATATTTTCTTCTGACCCTTTTACTTCCTTTGTGGATTCCATTCCCTCTCAATCCCTTGAGAAATCCATCAACAGATAGGTTTGCATTATTTGTCATGCACCCTAACATTTTTCTTTATGTCTATTTAGTCCCTTCACCTTCACTTATTCCACAAGTAGTTCTTTCACTGAACAACAGTCAGCACCCTTTGTTAACTAGATGCTTTCTTCCAGACACCATCTTGGGGAAATGGGGAGCCAAAGCAAAATAAAGGCTTCCTTTAACTCTAAGTGGGGTTGAGCCCAAGAAAGACACCCTGCATATGCAGGACTATAGAGGTTAGGTGAAACACATGTTTGCTGGTTTTGTATCTGAAATATAATAAACAGAGGCTCCACTGTCAGCATCTTTGTAAATGGCAAGGAACACAGCAACCAAGACCTCAAGAGAAAAATTGCTGGTCAACACTAGTTCAAGGGTGCTGACCATCCTGCATAACACTGGTGTCACAGTTCCTATCTAACTGATGTGTGGGAAGGAGAATGGACTCTAGGAAGCTTGGATATACATGTTACTAAACCAGTTTTCCTCTTCTCCCCATTTAATGAGGAGTTCACTTCTGATAAGCTGGATTAATTGTTTTAGTTTGTTACTAAAAAAAGAGAAAGGAAAAAATAGCCTCTTCCAGCAGCAGCAGTCACGCAGTTTCTACACAGGTGAGTGCTTCATAGTGTTTTGTAGCAGCTCCACAGAACTCATTTTTTAAAAAGGAAGGGAGGAGAGTAGATAAATGACTGAGGAGGCCTGGGTTTCTCCAGAGCAGATTAGGCCGACTTCAGGTGCCAAGGAGTAATATACTTGTAGTTGGTTTTGTGGCTCATGTGCCAATCATTTTTTATCTCCATCCCATTGGGCAAGGACCCAATTTGGGAGGCTCAATATTGATTATCCAGCAAGAAACAAATGGGGGAAGAACAAATCAGGAGAATCTTGTTTGTGGAATTTGTTACCCTGTGTTCTAAGACATGGAAACATCAAAAGGGAGGAAAACAATCCCTTTAAAAGAATTTTCCTTAGATAAATTAGTTAACAGTTCAGCTAAAATACAAAGTGGGAAATATTTCTATGTTAGATGCTTGGGAGTTCAAAGTAATCTGAATATTAAGAATTGACAAATCCATATATTTAAAGATGCTATTTGTATAGATCCAGCCATTACCAGGTGCTACATTGTCTCATTATCCTGTTATGGATAAGGATTAAAGACTTAAGTCATATCAAAAAGTAAATAGAAATTAAAAATGAAGAGAATTTCCATTGACAAGTCCTCTCTGCTTCTCTAGTATCTTCACAAGCTTGAAAGGGAGGATCCTGTGTTCCAGGCCCAACGTGACTCATGGACTGGACACTATCATCTCTACAAAGTAGAAGTTAACCCTGCTCCTCTTGAAGACCTGCTATTTTGAAAAAGAAAAGGAGTTCAGGAAGGGAGAGATTCCTGGCATGTAGGCCCACATTCCATGCAGATTATCTTCTCTCTTTTTTATAATTTCCAACAATTTCTAATTCCATGAGCTTGCAGTTAGACCCAGTATCTGTCAGACCAAAATCTTAGTTAAACTTGCTATTAATTATGAAAGTGGTCTCCTACAGTATTTCCTTTTGTTATTTTACCATCCCTGAGTGGTGACCAGGCTCTGGGGTGGGGACTTGTGTGTATCTCTATAATTTCTCAAACCCATCTGCTCCTTCTGCTTCAGGATTTGGGTACCAACCAGCCTGGAGCAGCTCTAACTCTGCATGCCTTCCAGGTACTACCTCAGCCCTTTTTTCTCTAAGGCTCCAATTTAGAGAAATAAAGCAGGATCCGATTTTGGGTGAAATGATGTAAGGGATCTGACAATAGCAGTTTATTTGTTTTAAAGTTGAAGGATAATTTAACAATGATGAAAATTATCCCCGAACATGTGCATTAGTCATTTCTGCACTTGGCAACTGAAACACAAGAGTCGTTCAGGAAAGATTAGGGGTATTTGGTGAAGCTGACTGGAAGTAGGCAGGCAGCATTAACGAAATCTTAGAGCAAACAATCTCAATAAAAATTTTAAAAACTCAAAGAGCTTGATGGTTGCCAGGGATGGGGTCTTGGGCGTGTTTGACAACAAAGGGGTAATATGAGGGAGTCTTCTGGAAGTTATGGTACTGGTTTACAGGAGTTGACACACGGGCTAAAACTCAGAACTGCACATCCACAAAAGACATCCATTTTACTCTATGTTAATTTAAACAAAATCATAATTTTTAAAAAACCCTCAAAGACTAAACATTGAAGGATTCCATTGCTAGCCCATGGTGTCAGGAGCTGTATATTTGGCATCTTCAATCAGCATGGCAGATCACAGACCTGAGAGTCAGGAAACCCAGACAGCTTTGCTTCTACCCAGTGCTGAGGCCACCCCTGACTGGTTGAGCCATTCAGGATCTCAGCTTCTTATCTTTCAAAACAGTGCCCTGGGCACAAAGTTTTTGGGATTTGTCCGTCTTTATTTAATGCAAGCTGTCTTTTCCAGTCCTTCCCAGGGTAAGGTCTCCTCAAAACCTGCACCCAAGACAGCCAAGAGCACTTGGTGATTAATATATAAGGAGGCACTTGATGAGACTGTATTTCAGGACTTTTCTGTGAATAAGTAATCTGCACATAGAATAAATCATCACAAGATTTTCTTTTGGGAGGTTGAAAGCATGGAATGAGGGATTTCTTTTTCTCTTTCTGAGGTAGAAAAGTCTGTGAAGCTTGTTTTCATTAACTGCTCCAAGATTTATGCTTACTAGCTTCCAGTATATCAGTTTGTGCCTAAATGGCTTTTAAACATATCCCTATAAGTGAGGCATATTTGCTAGATATAACCTGTAATCTTTGCTTCTTGGAATTCTGAAAACTTTTGTGTGCTGAAATTAAAATGGGACTCTAAGCTGCATGTGAATGAAGAAAAGAGAAAAATTAATTTCAGAATTTGACTTATATCTGTTTTCCAAAAGCCAAAAAATTGAACATTGATTCTATTCCTGTAATCAGTTGATAACTGATGTATTTAACAATGAGGAAAGAAGAAGCAAAAGCATTTTTTATTTTTTTATATTTTAGTGGAAAATTTCAAACACATATGAAACCAGACTGCACAGAATGATGAACCACCCCACCAGGAACTCATGACAGAGCTCCAACAACCATTTCCATTATTCTGCTCTTCTTGTGTTTAGTTTTACTATTTTATCTTTGCTTCTATGTTCTACCACTTTTTCTGGGCAAGGGAGGTGTATTTTAGGAGAAACCCCATTTTATTCCACTTGCGAATACTTTTTAGTAGGTGTCTTTATGGGAAAATTTTTTTTTCTTTGGACAACATCATGATCACCACTGACAATATTAACATTAATTCCTCCTTCATCACCTAATACCCAATCCCTGGTTGTCTCAAAAAAAAAGGACTTTTAACAATTGAATTGTTTGAAGCGTTGATGCAGGCATATTGTCTATACATTGCCTGGGTCTCTTTTCCTCTAGAACATCCCCTCATCACTTTATGCACCATGTGTTTGCTAAAGGAATTGCATCAGTGGTCCTGAGATTTTTTTCCTGACACATTGGACTTCATTTATTGCTTCTTCCTGGTTTTGTTAAACAATCTCCTTTGCCCCTGCATATTCTGAAATTGATGGTTAGATATACAGAGAAGCCTCCTTAGACTAAAGTTCAGCTTTTTGGAAAAAAAAAAAAGAAAAAAGAAAAAAACTGTTAGTGATGTGAGGGCTTCCTAATGCACCATATCAGAGGCAGGTTGTGCCAGCTCATCCCTTGTTCACTAATATTAAGAATAAGTAACAGGGTCAATTGGTGTTAGCTTATTTCATCCATTATAACATTCTCCCAACCTTTTACCTATCAGCTGTTGGTGTTGCCTCATTCCATTATTTCCCAAGAAATTGCAAAATGCAATTTAGAAAACACTATCTTTCCTTCTACTTTTATTAGCTGTCATTCTTTTATAAAGAATAACATTTTCTCATCAAATATAGTCTGCTCAAGAAAGACTTTATTTTCTCCCAGTATTTATAATTTTTCAGAAATAATGACTTTGTGCCTTAGCCACTTCCATGGCAAGCAAATACTTTAGTTATCTTAAAACTATCATTATTAACTCATGGATTTTTTGTATTGGATATATATTTGATGTATTTATGTATTTGACTTATTATAGTCATTTATATTTTTATTTAAGGGGGACATATCTTTTTTTCTTTTGCTTTGTTTTGATTTGCTTTACTTAGAAAAATCCATTATGAAAAATTCCAAAGAAAAAGTAGAGGAATGCTGTAAAGAAGGCCATTTATTCATTGCTTGGCTTTAGCAGATATCACCTGCGACCAATTTGATTCCACTATACTCCTCCCTTCTCCAATGCATATTATTTTGATGCAAATCCCAAACATCACAAAATTTTATCTGTAAATATTCATGCCTAAAAACAATGAATTGTAATTCTTTATTATCTTCAGATGTGAGTCCATGTTCATATCCTTGATTGTTTCATGATAATTTTTTATACTTTCTTTTAACAATTGAAAAAAATCTTAACATTTTTGATGTGCATTTTAAGTCTCATTCAATCAATGGGACCCCTTTCCTCTGTTCTTCTTTGCAGTTTTTTATTGAAGATGAATTCATTTGTCTTGCAGGGTTTCCTATTCTCGGGATTTGTTAGCTCTTTAAAGGCGTTTCTTTGTTCCCTATGTTTCATGGAAATAGGTAGTTAGATCCACAGACTTGATGAGATTCACATTTGACTTTTTTTTTTCCTCAAAAAAGCTTTATGAATCGTGGTGTCTTACCAGCTTTAAAAATAATGGGGGGGGGGCAAGATGATGGAGAAGTAGGAGACCCTGTTTCAACCAGTCCCCTTAAGTGAGCTAATTATCTACCAGAACACTTTGAACACCCATGAAATCAGCCTGAAATGTAGGTTTATAAAATTCTGGATCTCTGTGGGGGCAGAAGACACCAGTAGAGAGCTAAAGTGGAGTGGGAACACTTGGAGTGATATCAGAGGATAAACAGTAAGGGGGAGAGAACCACCAGAAGCAACACATTGAAAGTAATATCCCATTATGAAATATCCCAGTGAGACAAGCCATAAGAGACTCTTAATCTCACAAAACAAACTGAGGGTTGCTGGGGGTAGAAGGGTAGGGAAAGGGTGGTGGGGTTATAGACGTTGGGGAGGGTATGTGCTATGGTGAGTGCTGTGACGTGTGTAAACCTGGCAATTCACAGACCTGTATCCTGTATATATAATATATAATATAATATATATACCTGTATATATAATAATACATTTTATGTTTATAAAAATTTTTTAAAATATTTAAAAAAAAGAAAGTACCCTGTGATTGGGGATAAGCAATAACTTAGAGTCTGGTTAAAAGCACTCAAAAAGAGCAAAAGATCTTCAAGGCAACGGGTGGAATTGGGTGGTCATGGGCATGGGCCTAAGCCAATGGACCCAGAACAGCTACCGCCGGTGATCACCTGGGCCAGAGAGAGTGCACTGGAGCCTCCAGTTCCTTGTCTCTGAGCTCCTGGAGTTGTGCAGCTTCCACCACCACTCAGCTGAGTGCACTCCTATCCCCTCATGAGAGTCTGGTGTGGGTACCAGCCTGAACTCTCTAGAACTATGGTCTTTTGTGCTCTGCAAGCACTGCGTGACTGGGGTCTGACCCACACCCCACCGCACCTAAGAAAGCTCCATGTAGGTGCTAGCTGGCAGTCTCTAGGACTGGCTGAGGATCTGGATGCTTCCAGCCCAGGCCTGAAGGAACTCAGTGTGATCTCTGGTGGGGATTCCTTGGCGGTGACCTGTGCAACATGAGGTCAGGACTGCAGACAGCAGTCCAGGCAAAGACAGCCATGGAAGCAGGCTCCCTGGACCATTATCATTCATGGTTTTAGTGGCATGGGGGTGCAGAGAAAAGTGGGTGCTTCAGGTGACCCCTGAGATGGTGGCTGGGGATGTGCACTGCCTGTGGGAGGTTGCACAGCTCAGTGGAGTTTGCAGAGGAGGAGTCTCTGTGTTCTGGACCACCTAGAGGGGAGCAGACTGAAGCTTCTCTTTGAGACGGAGGTCTGGGTGCAGTTTGCTTTCTGCTAAACCTCCAAAAAGCTTCAAAAAGCTGCCAAAGAACAAAAACCTCCAGAGAACAAAAGTCTGAAAAACGGTTTCCACAGAGCCCAGCCTCTTGATAGGGGGCAGGAGGACTCAACCTAAACAACTCTGACTGGAAAACAATGTGGCAGGCCCCCTCCTCAGAAAACAAGCCAAAAGAATGAGAAGACAGGGGCACCTGGGTGGCTCAGTAGGTTAAGCCTCTGCCTTCGGCTCAGGTCATGGTCCTGGGATCGAGCCCCACATCGGGCTCACAGCTCAGCAGGGAGCCTGCTTCCCTTCCTTTCTCTCTCTGCCTGCCTCTCTGCCTACTTGTGATATCTGTCTGTCAAATAAATAAATAAAATCTTAAAAAAAAAACAAAAAGAATGAGAGGACAACCACCACAGGGTCCCCATAAAACTGTAAAACCCAACATCAGGGGAAAACAAGATATTAAACTCCCAGTATTGCCTTAAAACCTGTATATTTCATAGATACAACTTTTATTCTTAATTCGTTCTCACTATTCTTGTTCTTTTTGATTTTTTAAACCTACTTACCGTTACAACTGGAGGTTTAATACAACATATTACATAATAACCTTTAAACTTGAACATTTTTCACACATATACCTGTGTTTTTTCTTTTTCTTTCCTATTTTTAATATACATATAATACAAGATTCAAGGTAATCCTATTTCCTTAATCAATACCACCCCTATATATAAACCAGTTTTAATTTCCCTTTATCTCTGGAAAGTTGAGTCCTTTAACAAAGATATCAAGATACACCCAGGAAGAACCAAAATAACCTTCTTCAGCCACATCGAGGATTTATAACCATCCTCCCATCTTCTTCTTCTGTCAGTATTTCTGTGTATTTGTTTTTGTTCTTGTATTATATAAATCTTATCCTTGGGGCTCATTTTGGCTGGGTTCTTTTTATTTTTTGTTTTTTTGTTTTCTTCTTGTCATTTACTTTTGTCATCTTTTTGTTTGTCCGTTTTTGTTTGTATACCATATAAATCTTACTTTTGGGGCTCATTCTGGCTAGGTCTACTCTCTCTCTCTTTTTCTTTTTTCTTTCTTTTTGGTGGTGACTTCTGATTGCTCCAAATCATTACAGGCTGCACCTTGCCTGGATCATGGTTGGTATATTCAGCTATACATCCCTCAACCAAAATAGGAGGTACCTGACAGAGGAAAAATTCAGAGACTATGCCCTCTGCCACAGAACTATTGGATATGGACATAAATAGTATGTCAGAAAGGGAATTCAGAGTAACAATTATCCAGACAATGGCTAGGCTGGAGAAAACCATTAGTGATGACATAGGATCTTTAAGGGCAGAACGAATGCTGCCTGGGAAGAAGTTAAAAAATGCTATCAATGAGATCCAATCTAATCTAAATACTCTAACAGCTAGGGTAACTGAGGCAAAAGATAGAATTAGTGGTCTAAAGGACAAACTGATAAAGAAAAAGGATCAGGAGGAGACATGGGAGAAACAACTTAGAAGCCATGAAAACAGAATTAAAGAAATAAATGATGCCATGAAACATTCCAATGTCAGAATTATTGAGATCCCTGAGGGGGTGGAGAAAGAGAGAAGACTAGAAGATATAGTTGAACATATTCTGGATGAAAATTTTCCCAGTCTAGGGAATACAACCAGTGTTCATGTCCTAGAGGTAGGAAGAACACCCCCCAAGATCAATGAATCTAGAAAGACCTTGAGGCACTTGATTGTGAGACGGGCCAATCATAATTTTAGACAAGAGCTCTGAGGGCAGCTAGGGGGAAGATATTCCTTATGTACAGAGGAAGGTCCATCAGAATAATGTCAGACCTGTCCACAGAAATCTGACAAGCCAGAAAGGGCTGGCAAGACATATTCAGGGCACTAAATGAGAAGAACATGCAACCAAGAATCCTTTGTTCAGAAAGGTTGACCTTCAAAATGGATGGAGAGATAAAGAGCATCCAAGACCAGCAAGGTTTAAAAGAGCATGTGACTACCAAGCTCGCATTATAAGAAATATTAAGTGGGGTTCTATAAAAGAAAAAAGAACCCAGGAGTAACATAGAACAGAAATTTACAGAGACAATCTATAGAAACAAGGACTTTGCAGGCAACATGACGTCAATAAAACTTATCTTTCAATAATCACTCTCAATGTGAATGGCCTAAACGCTCCCATAAAATGGCAGAGGGTTGCAGATTAGATAAAACAACGGAACCCATCCATAAGCTGTCTACAAGAAACCCATTTGGAACTTAAGGATACATCCAGACTGAAAGTGAAGGGATGGAGAAGCATCTTTCATGCCAATAGGCTCAAAAGAAAGTTGCGGTAGTGATTCTCATCTCAGATAAATTAGATATTAAACTATAGACTGTAGTCAGAGATAAAGAAGGACACTGCATCATTCTTAAAGGGTCTATCCAACAAGAACATCTAACAATTGTAAATATTTATGCCCCCAATATGAGAGCAGCCAACTACATAAGACAACTGTTAATCAAGATAAAGACTCATATTGATATAAGTACATTAATAGGGAATCTTAACACGCCACTCTCAGTAATAGATCATCCAAGCAGAAAATCAATAAAGAAACAAGAGGATTGAATGACACATTGGACCAGATGGACCTCATAAATATATGCAGAATATTCCACCCTAACACAACAGAATACTCATTCTTCTCAAGCGCACATGGAACTTTCTCCAGAAGAGACCACATACTGAGTCACAAATCAGGGCTCAACTGATACCAAAAGATTAAGATTATTCCCTGCATATTCTCAGACCACAATGTTTTGAAATTAGAACTCAACCACAAGAAAAAGTTTGAAAGGAAGTAAAACACTTGGAAGCTAAAGACCACCCTGCTTAAGAATGTTTGGATCAACCAGGAAATCAAGGAAGAACTTAAACAATTCACAGAAACCCATGAGAATGAAGACACATTTGTCCAAAATCTATGGGATACGGCAAAGGCGGTCCTAACGGGGAAACACATAGCCATCCAAGCCACCCTAAAAAATATTGAAAAATCCAGAATATACTGGCTCTCTTTACACTTTAAAGTACTAGAAAATCAACAACCCCAAGCACAAGAAGGGAAATAATCAAGATTAGGACAGAGATCAATGAGATAGAAACTAGAGATATAGTAGAACGCATCGAAAAACTAGAAGCTGGTTTTTGATTCTCTCAATCAATAAGAGAAACTAATCCAATGGAAAAGAGAGAGGACCCAAATTAATAAAATTATGAATGAAAAAGGAGAGATCATGACTAACACCTAGGAAATAGAAACAATCATCAGAAATTATCAACAGTTATATGCCAATTGTTAAGCAACCTAGATGAAATAGATGCATTCCTGGAAATCTATAAACTTCCAAAACTGAATCAGAAAGAAATTGACAACCTGAATAGACCAATACCTGCTAACAAGTTTGAAGCAGTAATTGAAAACCTCCCCAAAAAATAAGAGCCCAAGACCTGACGGATTCCCTGGGGAAGTCTACCAAACATTCATAGAAGAAAGAACACCTATTCTCCTGAAGCTGTTTCAAAAAATTGAAGCAGAAGGAAAACCTGCAGACACTTTCTATGAAGCCAGCATTATCATGATCCTGAAACCAGGCAAAGACCCCATCAAAAAGGAGTATTTCAGACCAATATCCCTGATGAGTATGGATGCTAAGATTCTCAACAAGATCCTAGCTAATAGGACCCACAGTACATTAAAAAGATTATCCACCATGACCAGGTGGGATTTATCCATGGGATACAAGAATGGTTCAACATTTGCTAATCAATCATTGTGATAGAACAAATCAATAAGAGAAGAGAGAAGAACCACATGGTCCTCTCAATTGATGCAGAAAAAGCATTTGACAAAATATAGCATCGGTTCCTGATTAAAACTCTTCAAAGATTAGGGATAGAGGGAAACTTCTTCAACTTCATAAAATCTATCTATCAAAAACCCACAGCAAACGTCATTCTCAATGGAGAAAAGCTGACAGCCATCCCTTTGAGATCAGGAACATGACAAGGATGTCCACTCTCTTCACTGTTATTCAACATAGTACTAGAAATCCTAGCAACAACAATCAGATAACAAAAGAAAATGTATTCAAATTGGCAAAGAAGAAGTCAAACTCTCTCTCTTCACAGATGACATGATACTTAATATGGAAAACCCAAAAGACTCCACCCCCAAACTACTAGAACTCATACAGCAATTCAGTAATGTGACAGGATGCAAAATCAATGTACAGAAATCAGTTGCTTTCTTATACACTAACAATGAAAATATAGAAAGGGAAATTAGATAATTTATTATAGCACCAAGAACCATAAGATACCTGGGAATAAACCTAACCAAAGAGGTAAAGGATCTGTACTTGAGGAACTACAGAACACTCATGAAAGAAATTGAAGAAGACACAAAGAGATGGAAGAGCATTCCATGCTCATGGATTGAAAAAATAAACATTGTTAGAATGTGTATACTGCCTAGAGCAATCTATAATTTCAATGCTATCCCAATCAAAGTTCCACTAGCATTTTTCAAAGAGCTGTAATAAACCATCCTAAAATTTGTATAGAACCAGAAGAGACCCTGAATTGCTAAGGAAATGTTGAAAAAGAGAAACAAAACTGGGGGTATCACATTCCCTGATTTCAAGCTTTACTACAAAGCTGTGATAACCAAGACATCATGGTACTGGCACAAAAGCAGACACATAGACCAGTGGAACAGAGTAAAGAGCCCAGATATGGATCCTCAGTGTTATGGTCAAATAATCTTCGACAAAGCAGGAAAAAATATACAGTGGAAAAAAGACAGTGTCTTCAGTAAGTGTTGCTGGGAAAATTGGGCAGCTATGTGTAGAAGAATGAAACCCAACCATTCTCTTACACCATACACAAAGACAAACTAAAAATGGATAAAAGACCTCAACGTGAGGTAGGAATCTATCAAAATCCTAGAGGAGAACACAAGCAATAACTTCTTTGACATTGGCCACAGCAACTTCTTTCAAGACATGTCTCCAAAGGCAAAGGAGACAAAAGCAAAAATAAACTTTTAGAACTTCATCAAGATAAAAACTTTCTGCACAGCAAAAGGAACAGTCAACAAAACAAAGAGGCAACCCACAGGATGGGAGAAGATATTCGCAAATGACACTGTAGACAAAGGGCTGATATACAAGATCTAAAAAGAACTCCTCAAACTCAACACCCAAAAAACAGATAACCACATCAAAAAATGGACAGAAGACATGAACAGACACTTCTCCAATGAAGACATACGAATGGCTAACAGACACATGAAAAAATGTTCGTCATCATTAGCCATCAGGAAGATGCAAATCAAAACCACATTGAGATACCACCTTACACCAGTCAGAATGGCCAAAATCAACAAGACAGTAAACAACAAGTATTGGAGAGGATGTGGAGAAAGGGGAAACCCCTCTTACACTGTTGGTGGGAATGCAAGTTGGTGCAGCCACTTTGGAAAACAGTGCGGACATTCCTTAATAAGTTAAAAATTATATAGCTACCTTATGACCCTGCAATTGCACTACTGGGTATTTACCCCAAAGATACAGGTATAGTGAAAAGAAGGGCCATCTCTACCCCCAATGTTCATAGCAGCAATGGCCACAATTGCCAAACAGTGGAAAGAGTCAAGATGCCTTTCAATGGACGAATGGATAAAGAAGATATGGTCCATATATACAATGGAGTATTATGCCTCCATCAGAAAGGATGAATACCCAACTTTTGCATCAACATGGATGGGACTGGAAGATATTATACTGAGTGAAATAAGTCAAGCAGAGAAAGTCAATTATCATATGGTTTCACTTACTTGTGGAGCATAAAGGATAGTATGGAGGACATTGGGAGAAGGAAAGGAAAAGTGCATTGGGGGAAACCGGAGGGGAAGACAAACCATGAGAGACTGTGCACTCTGAGAAACAAACAGGATTTTGGAGGGGAGGGGGGTAGGGAGTTAGGTGAGCCTGGTTGTGGGTATTAAGGAGGGTACATATTGCATGGAGTACTGGGTGTGGTGCATAAAAAATTAATTTTGGAACACTGAAAAAAATAAAGATAAATTTAAAAAAGCAAAATATAAACAAAAAGGAAACCACACACAAAAAATAATTGGGTGGTTCCATAGCATCTTCCAGATTAGGTATGGTTATTATGTTGGTGTTCAGTATTGCTAATGTATTATTATGCACTGATGGCTTTATGCAGCATGGATCCTTTCAGTCCATTTCCAGTATTATCCTTATTGATGTTAAAATGTTCCATATTTGGTCATTGAGAGAGTGTACATGAAAGAGATTTTCTTGTTCAGATTCATATTAGCCATCCTGTCTGCAGGAATCTGCCATTTCTCCCATGAGCACTGGTATCCTCTACTGGGAAATGATGTTCAAAGGTCACAATTTAGATGCCAGGGAGAAATGTCACTATTGAGTTAGTCTTAGTTTTTAGACTTTTCAGTGGACAGAGGTAGGAAATACATATACATTTTTTATTAGCTCATGAAATATTTTGTCTTTCAATCCAAATTCAGGCTATGCAATTTATTTTGCACAACTTCATCTTCTTTCTTTCCTGCTAAAAAGCCATTTTCTCAAATACTCTAAATTACCCATTTGCTTCATCTCACAATCTACGCCACCACCTCAGAGTAACTACACAAACACAATCAGCAACAACATTATTAAAGACGACATTTTACACTGCTTTTAAATGTCTTCTTTTTTTTTATCATTGAGAATATTCTCCACATGATTACATAGTCAAATAACTGTATTTTGGAAGTCTCTGTATAGTTATGTCATCAATGAGACACAAGTTCATGTATTTCCTTTTGCTTTCAGTGTATTGACACTGCTTTGTAAATTTGGCTTTGATTTATGTTTACATGGAATATTTTTATGATTACAAAGTTAAATCTGTAAAATAAGATATAGCATAAGAATTCTGGTTTATATTCTTACTCCCTTCCCCCTATAGCCTTCCTTGTCTAACATGTAACCACTTAGAATATTTTTTGTTTTTCCTTTTCATTGTTTTCTTTTCCCCATTGTTTTCTATATGTATTCTTGTTTCCTTTCTTAGATAAATGGTAGCACAATATGCCATCATCCCATCCCTTTTTCCCTCCATCTTGTTTCCGTTTTTGTTTTTGTTTTCACTTAATTCGACATGAGGGGTTTGCAAGACCAATGAGCCAGACTTGCAGACCAAGTCTGGCTCATTGCCTATTTTTATAAATGAAGTTTTTTTGGAACACAACTATGCCCATTATTTTATATATTGTTGACAGCTATAATAACAGAGTTAAGTCAATGTAACAGAGACTATGTGGCACACAAAGGCAAAAAATATTAACTATCTGGTCATTTATGAAAAAGTTTGTCAATATCTATTTGTATACTATATAACCAATCTACAGCAGTATGTCCCTCATTTCTGGTTGCCTCTGTTTATTAGTTTCCTGTAGCTATTAGATCACATTAACATACACTTGATGGCTTAACACAATAAAAATTTGTTCTCTTGCAATTCTAGAGGTCAATATTCAGCAATCAATATCACTGGACCAAAATCAAAATATCAGCATGGCTGCACTCATTCCAGAGGCCCTGGGAGAAAAATCTGTTCCTTGCCTCTTCCAGGTGGTGGTGGCTCTCAGCTTCCTCGGCTTGTGGTCACATCATTCCACTCTTCATTTCTTTCTCTGTTCTACCTTCATATTGCCTTCTCCACTGTGCATGTGAAATCTCTCCCAACCACCTTCTTTCTTTCCTTTTTTTTTTAAGATTTTATTTATTTATTTGACAGACAGAGATCACAGTAGGCAGAGAGGCAGGCAGAGAGATGGAGGGGGAAGCAGGTTCCCTGCTGAACAGAGAGTCCAATGCAGGGCTCATCCCGGGATGCTGGGATCATGACCCGAGTGGAAGGCAGAGGCTTAACACACTGAGTCACCCAGGCGCCAACCCCCAGACCACCTTCTTATAATGTTACATAAGGATAATGTCCTCACCACAGATCCTTAACTTAATCATATCTGAAAAGACTGGTTTTTTTTTGCTCATTTGTTTGTTTCGTTTTGTTTTTACTGTAGAGGATACCATTCACAGGTTGCAGCGATTAAGATGTGGATGTCGATTTCTTTCTTTCTCTCTTTCTTTTTTTGGAAGAGGTGATGACTTTCAGGCTTCCATAAACTGTGTGGTACTCTACTATATGAGTATGTCATAGTTTATTCAACCAGTTTCCTTTTGGTGAACATTTTATTATTTCTAGTCTTCAGCATTGTAAATAATGTTGCAGTGAATAGCCTTATGCAAAAATATTTTCATATATTTTTGCCAGCGTATCTTTGGGATAGATTCCTGGAGGTGGGATTGGTAGATTACCTGAAAATGTCCATGGTATTTTTCTGGATAATGGGAAAATCTGATTCAGAAGAGTGGCACTAATTTGCACTAACTAGAAAATCTTGATGTTCAGATTGCCTTTCTTTGACTGGCATGCGTTCTGCTTCTGTTCTCATAAAGGTCTTTAGTAGTATTTATGTGTTAGACCTCTCTGTCTGAATATTCTATGAACTCACTATTGATACCATCTAGTAATAGATTTATCCTATTACTTGGAGGAGGTAACCTTGCCCTGATTACAGAGTAGAATATCAAATGAACTTGAGTGAGGATAGAGGCATGCCTATCTAAGAAAGATCTAGCATACAAGTCTATTTTCTACTGACCATTTTTCACAGTCATCTGAAACTGCACCAGCTGGTCCCAACTCCAGCATTAAGTCAGTATAGGAAAAGACTGGCTGTTATCTGTTATCTGGTATTCAATGCAAAACACATCTAGATTGCTGTTTCCTAACTCTGAAACTGGCTTCTGAATCCCAAATCTTCCTAAAACTTTGAATGTGGAATTTTTAAAGTAAATATGGGTAAATGTAGTCCTGCTCTGATTTGACATAAATATACTTTGTTTTCTAATTCAGGCTTCTTGCATGTTCATATCTATTTCAGCAAAAAGACCACTATAAGTGTTTCAACCTTGTCATATGGAGAATCCCTTAAACCGTTCATTATGTTCTAATTAACTCATTCTGTGGGAATGGAAAAGCTCAGAGAGCTCAGGATTCAGAAATTTCTGGATTCATTTAATATCTCATTGAGAGAAAACTCCCTAAACTTTCAACAGTGTAAAGAAGATTTTATGGGTGAATATGGATCACAGATTTCCTCTCTTCAAGTAGGATCACAACTCTTTTTTTTTTTTTTTTTAAATGACATTTTGCACTTTATTAATTTTTTTTCAGCATAACAGTATTCATTATTTTTGCACCACACCCAGTGCTCCATGCAATCCGTGCCCTCTACAATACCCACCACCTGGTGCCCCCAACCTCCCACCCCCCACCCCTTCAAAATTCTCAGATCGTTTTTCAGAGTCCATAGTCTCTCATGGTTCACCTCCCCTTCCAATTTCCCTCAACTCCCTTCTCCTCTCCATCTCCCCTTGTCCTCCATGCTATTTGTTATGCTCCACAAATAAGTGAAACCATATGATAATTGACTCTCTCTGCTTGACTTATTTCACTCAGCATAATCTCTTCCAGTCCCGTCCATGTTGCTACAAAACTTGGGTATTCATCCTTTCTTTTTTCGTTTCTTTTTTTTTTTTTTTTACAGCTTTATAAACATATATTTTTATCCCCAGGGGTACAGGTCTGCGATTCGCCAGGTTTACACACTTCACAGCACTCACCATAGCACATACCCTCCCCAATATCCATAACCCCACCCCCCCTCTCCCAACCCCCTCCCCCCATCAACCCTCAGTTTGTTTTGTGAGATGAAGAGTCACTTATGGTTTGTCTCCCTCCCAATCCCATCTTGTTTCATTTACTCTTCTCCTACCCCCTCGACCCCCCATGTTGCATCTCCTCTCCCTCATATCAGGGAGATCATATGATAGTTGTCTTTCTCCGATTGACTGATTTCGCTAAGCATGATACCCTCTAGTTCCATCCACGTCGTCGCAAATGGCAAGATTTCATTTCTTTTGATGGCTGCATAGTATTCCATTGTGTATATATACCACATCTTCTTTATCCATTCGTCTCTTGATGGACATCTAGGTTCTTTCCATAGTTTGGCTATTGTAGACATTGCTGCTATAAACATTCGGGTGCACGTGCCCCTTCGGATCACTATGTTTGTATCTTTAGGGTAAATACCCAGCAGTGCAATTGCTGGGTCATAGGGTAGTTCTATTTTCAACATTTTGAGGAACCTCCATGCTGTTTTCCAGAGTGGTTGCACCAGCTTGCATTCCCACCAACAGTGTAGGAGGGTTCCCCTTTCTCCGCATCCTCGCCAGCATCTGTCATTTCCTGACTTGTTAATTTTAGCCATTCTGACTGGTGTGAGGTGATATCTCATGGTGGTTTTGATTTGTATTTCCCTGATGCCGAGTGATATGGAGCACTTTTTTATGTGTCTGTTGGCCATCTGGATGTCTTCTTTGCAGAAATGTCTGTTCATGTCCTCTGCCCATTTCTTGATTGGATTATTTGTTCTTTGGGTGTTGAGTTTGCTAAGTTCTTTATAGATTTTGGACACTAGCCCTTTATCTGATATGTCATTTGCAAATATCTTCTCCCATTCTGTCAGTTGGCTTTTGGTTTTGTTAACTGTCTCCTTTGCTGTGCAAAAGCTTTTGATCTTGATAAAATCCCAAAAGTTTATTTTTGTCCTTGCTTCCCTTGCCTTTGGTGATGTTCCTAGGAAGATGTTGCTGCGGCTGAGGTCGAAGAGGTTGCTGCCTGTGTTCTCCTCAAGGATTTTGATGGATTCCTTTCTCACATTGAGATCCTTCATCCATTTTGAGTCTATTTTCGTGTGTGGTGTAAGGAAATGATCCAGTTTCATTTTTCTGCATGTGGCTGTCCAATTTTCCCAACACCATTTATTGAAGAGGCTGTCTTTTTTCCAGTGGACATTCTTTCCTGCTTTGTCGAAGATGAGTTGACCATAGATTTGAGGGTCCATTTCTGGGCTCTCTATTCTGTTCCATTGATCTATGTGTCTGTTTTTGTGCCAGTACCATGCTGTCTTGATGATGACAGCTTTGTAATAGAGCTTGAAGTCCGGAATTGTAATGCCACCAACTTTGGCTTTCTTTTTCAATATTCCTTTGGCTATTCGAGGTCTTTTCTGGTTCCATATAAATTTTAGGATTATTTGTTCCATTTCTTTGAAAAAAATGGATGGTATTTTGATAGGAATTGCATTAAATGTGTAGATTGCTTTAGGTAGCATAGACATTTTTACAATATTTATTCTTCCAATCCAGGAGCATGGAACATTTTTCCATTTCTTTGTGTCTTCCTCAATTTCTTTCATGAGTACTTTATAGTTTTCTGAGTATAGATTCTTAGTCTCTTTGGTTAGGTTTATTCCTAGGTATCTGATAGTTTTGGGTGCAATTGTAAATGGGATGGACTCCTTAATTTCTCTTTCTTCTGTCTTGTTGTTGGTGTAGAGAAATGCAACTGATTTCTGTGCATTGATTTTATATCCTGACACTTGACTGAATTCCTGTACAAGTTCTAGCAGTTTTGGAGTGGAGTCTTTTGGGTTTTCCACATAGAGTATCATATCATCTGCAAAGAGTGATAGTTTGACTTCTTCTTTGCTGATTTGGATGCCTTTAATGTCCTTTTGTTGTCTGATTGCTGAGGCTAGGACTTCTAGTACTATGTTGAATAGCAGTGGTGATAACGGACATCCCTGTCGTGTTCCTGACCTTAGCGGAAAAGCTTTCAGTTTTTCTCCATTGAGAATGATATTTGCAGTGGGTTTTTCATAGATGGCTTTGATAATATTGAGGTATGTGCCGTCTATCCCTACACTTTGAAGAGTTTTGATCAGGAAGGGATGCTGTACTTTGTCAAATGCTTTTTCAGCATCTATGGAGAGTATCATGTGGTTCTTGTTCTTTCTTTTATTAATGTGTTGTATCACATTGATTGATTTGCGGATGTTGAACCAACCTTGCAGCCCTGGAATAAATCCCACTTGGTCGTGGTGAATAATCCTTTTAATGTGCTGTTGAATCCTATTGGCTAGTATTTTGGCGAGAATTTTTGCATCTGTGTACATCAAGGATATTGGTCTGTAGTTCTCTTTTTTGTTGGGATCCTTGTCTGGTTTTGGGATCAAGGTGATGTTGGCCTCATAAAATGTGTTTGGAAGTTTTCCTTCTATTTCTCTTTTTTGGAACAGTTTCAGGAGAATAGGAATTAGTTCTTCTTTAAATGTTTGGTAGAATCCCCCCGGAAAGCCGTCTGGCCCTGGGCTTTTGTTTGTTTGGAGATTTTTGATGACTGTTTCAATCTCCTTACTGGTTATGGGTCTGTTGAGGCTTTCTATTTCTTCCTGGTTCCGTTGTGGTAGTTTATATGTCTCTAGGAATGCATCCATTTCTTCCAGATTGTCAAATTTGTTGGCGTAGAGTTGCTCATAGTATGTTCTTATAATTGTCTGTATTTCTTTGGTGTTCGTTGTGATCTCTCCTCTTTCATTCATGATTTTATTGATTTGGGTCCTTTCTCTTTTCTTTTTGATAAGTCTGGCCAGGGCTTTATCAATCTTATTAATTCTTTCAAAGAACCAGCTCCTAGTTTCGTTGATTTGTTCTATTGTTTTTTTGGTTTCTATTTCATTGATTTCTGCTCTGATCTTTATGATTTCTCTTCTCCTGCTGGGTTTAGGGTTTCTGTCTTGTTCTTTCTCCAGCTCCTTTAGGTGTAGGGTTAGGTTGTGTACCTGAGACCTTTCTTGTTTCTTGAGAAAGGCTTGTACTGCTATATATTTTCCTCTCAGGACTGCCTTTGTTGTGTCCCACAGATTCTGAACCGTTGTGTTTTCATTATCATTTGTTTCCATAAATTTTTTCAATTCTTCTTTAATTTCCTGGTTGACCCATTCATTCTTTAGAAGGATGCTGTTTAGTCTCCATGTATTTGGGTTCTTTCCAAATTTCCTCTTGTTATTGAGTTCTAGCTTTAGAGCATTGTGGTCTGAAAATATGCAGGGAATTATCCCAATCTTTTGATACCGGTTGAGACTTGATTTAGGACCAAGAATGTGATCTATTCTGGAGAATGTTCCATGTGCACTAGAGAAGAATGTGTATTCTGTTGCTTTGGGATGAAATGTTCTGAATATATCTGTGATGTCCATTTGGTCCAGTGTGTCATTTAAGGCCTTGATTTCTTTGTTGATCTTTTGCTTGGATGATCTGTCCCTTTCAGTGAGGGGAGTGTTAAAATCCCCTACTATTTTTGTATTCTTGTCGATGTGTTTCTTTGATTTTGTTATTAATTGGTTTATATAGTTGGCTGCTCCCACGTTAGGGGCATAGATATTTAAAATTGTTAGATCTTCTTGTTGGACAGATCCTTTGAGTATGATATAGTGTCCTTCCTCATCTCTTATTATAGTCTTTGGCTTAAAATCTAATTGATCTGCTATAAGGATTGCCACTCCTGCTTTCTTCTGATGTCCATTAGCATGGTAAATTCTTTTCCACCCCCTCACTTTAAACCTGGAGGTGTCTTCGGGTTTAAGATGAGTTTCTTGTAGGCAACATATAGATGGGTTTTGTTTTTTTATCCATTCTGATACCCTGTGTCTTTTGATTGGGGCATTTAGCCCATTCACATTCAGGGTAAGTATTGAGAGATATGAATTTAGTGCCATTGTATTGCCTATAAGGTGCTTGTTATTGTATATTGTCTCTGTTTCTTTCTGATCTACTACTTTGAGGGTCTCTCTTTGCTTAGAGTACCCCTTTCAATATTTCCTGTAGGGCTGGTTTGGTGTTTGCAAATTCTTTCAGTTTTTGTTTGTCCTGGAAGCTTTTAATCTCTCCTTCTATTTTCAATGATAGCCTAGCTGGATATAGTATTCTTGGCTGCATGTTTTTCTCATTTAGTACTCTGAATATATCATGCCAGCTCTTTCTGGCCTGCCAGGTCTCTGTGGATAAGTCTGCTGCCAATCTAATATTTTTACCATTGTACGTTACAGACTTCTTTTCCCGGGCTGCTTTCAGGATCTTTTCTTTGTCACTAAGACTTGTCAATTTTACTATTAGGTGACGGGGTGTGGACCTATTCTTATTAATTTTGAGGGGGGTTCTCTGAACCTCTTGAATTTTGATGCTTGTTCCCTTTGCCATATTGGGGAAATTCTCTCCAATAATTCTCTCCAATATACCTTCTGCTCCCCTCTCTGTTTCCTCTTCTTCTGGAATCCCAATTATTCTAATGTTGTTTCGTCTTATGGTGTCACTTATCTCTCGAATTCTCCCCTCGTGGTCCAGTAGCTGTTTGTCCCTCTTTTGCTCAGCTTCTTTATTCTCTGTCATTTGGTCTTCTATATCGCTAATTCTTTCTTCTGCCTCATTTATCCTAGCAGTGAGAGCCTCCATTTTTGATTGCACCTCATTAATAGCTTTTTTGATTTCCTCTTGGTTAGATTTTAGTTCTTTTATTTCTCCAGAAAGGGCTTTTATATCTCCCGAGAGGGTTGCTTTAATATCTTCCATGCCTTTTTCAAGCCCGGCTAGAACCTTGAGAATCGTCATTCTGAACTCTATATCTGACATATTACCAATGTCTGTATTGATTAGGTCCCTAGCCTTTGGTACTGCCTCTTGTTCTTTTTTTTGTTGTGAATTTTTCCGCCTTGTCATTTTGTCCAGGTAAGAGTTTATAAAGGAGCAAGTAAAATACTAAAAGGGTGGCAACAACCCCAGGAAAATATGCTTTAGCCAAATCAGAAGAGATCCCAAATTGTGAGGGGGGAGAAAGAGGATAAAAAGGGGTTCAAAAAGAAAAAGAAAAAAGAAAAGAAAAAAAAAACTATTTAAAAAAAGAAAGCCGATAAAGAAAAAATATAAAAAGAGGAAAATATATATATATATTAGATAAACTATTTAAAAAATGTTAAAAAAGAAAACGGTAAAAGTTAAAAAAATTTAGCAGAAGAAGAGAAAAAGAAAAAGAAAAAAAATTGAAAAAAAATTAAATTAACTGCAAGGCTAAAAAATCATGGGGAGAAAGCCATGAGTTCCGTGCTTTGCTTTCTTCTCCTCTGGAATTCCGCCGCGCTCCTTGGTGTTGAAAGTACACTCCTCGGTGGGTGAACTTGGTCCTGGCTGGGTTTCCCGTTGATCTTCTGGGGGAGGGGCCTGTTGTAGTGATTCTCAAGCGTCTTTGCCCCAGGCGGAGTTGCACCGCCCTTACCCTGGGCCGCGCTGAGTAATCTGCTCGGGTTTGCTTTTGGGAGCTTTTGTTCCCTGAGCGCTTTCCGTAGAGTTCCAGAGGACGGGAGTGAAGATGGCGGCCTCCTGGTCTCCGGCCCGGAGGAGCCGAGAGCCCGGGGCCCCACTCCTCAGTGCGCCCCCAGAGAACAGCGCCCAATGAGACCCGTCACCCTGGCCTCAGGCCGCGCTCCAAGCTGACCGAGCCTGCGACCGGTTCAAGGCAACCACGAGCTGAGAGTCACCCCTCGGCTCCGTCTCTGCAGCCAGCTTCCCCGCTCCAATACCGGTAAGGTCTGCGACACTCAGATAGCCCCGATCCTTCTGCGACCCTGCGGGACCTGAGGCCGGGCTGACCCCGCCTGGGCTTCACCCCAGTTAAGCCTCTGGAGCGATGTCCCTCAGCGGAACAGACTTTTAAAAGTCCTGATTTTGCTCCGTTGCTCCGCCGCTCGCCGGGAGCCGGCCCCTCCCCCCGCGGTCTATCTTCCCGTCGCTTTGGATTCACTTCTCCGCCAGTCCTACCTTTCAGATAGTGGTTGATTTTCTGTTTCTAGAATTGCTGTTCTTCTTCTCTTCAATCTCCCGTTGGATTTGTAGGTGTTTGCAATCTTTAGATAAGCTATTTAGCTGATCTCCCGCTACCCGAAGTAGTCTCAGCTGCTACTTCTCCGCCATCTTGACTCCTTCAGGATCACAACTCTTAATCCCACTATTCTTTAGGGAGAATGTCACTGTTGAGATTCTTTGATGAAAGATAAAATGTTTCTCATCAGGCTGTCACCTGCCCTCTCTTCAGCCGCTGGGCAGCAACTGGCTTAAAAATGGTTGTGCACTGGGTCACCTGGGTGGTTCAGTCCTTAACCAGCTGCCTTCGGCTCAGGTCATGATCTCAGGGTCCTGGGGTCAATTCCCACATTGGGCTCCCTGCTCAGTAGGAGGCCTGCTTCTCCCTCTCCCACTCCCCTGCTTGTGTTTCCTTTCTCACTGTGTCTCTCTCTATCAAATAAATAAATAAATAAAATATTTTAAAAAATGGTTGTGCACTTGCATGCTTTCTGCCCAGTTTCTGGATCCTGCAGTTTTTGAAATGTCATTAGTACTTTTTCAAATGAGTTATTTTTTGCAAGGAATTTCTTCCAGGCCTCCCACTTTTAAGATGACATATTTTCTATCACTTTTAGGATTTGTTTATTTGAACCCACTGATGACAGAGCATGCTAACTGCCCAGTGTCATAACTGGCAGAGGTAAATCTATAATAGGTCATTTTCTAACAACCCCCGATTCATATAATAAAATTATTTTTAGTAATAATAATGAAATAAACTACCTAACAATAATGGTCAGAAAGGAAATGCAGACAGTGAAAATTTTGTAATGTTGAATCTTATGTATATAATCTTGTCAGTAAACAAATACAATTTTTTAAAATATGAGCACCTGGCTGGGTCAGTTGATAGATCATGCAACTCTTGATCTCATAGTCTTGAGTTCCAGCTCCCCGTTGGGCATAGAACTTATTCAAAGCAAAACAAAACGAAACAAAAATCTTAAAAATGCATCTTAATTAATATATTTTTGAACAAAAGAAAAATATTATTAGGGTGTAACAGTAATAAATAATAACATTAAACTTTACTAATAGATAACAATAACAATGAAAGATACTATTTTTTTTTTTTACTTTTTAAATTCCAGTATTTATTTATTTGCTCTGTAAAAACTTTTTATTTTGATGTAGGCCCCATAGTTAATTTCTGCTTTTGTTTCCCTTGCCTCAGGGGACCTCTCTAGAAAAGAGTTGTTATGACCCATATCAGAGGAATTTCTCCCTGTGCTTTCCTTTTATGGTTTTAGGTCTCACATTTAGATCTTTAATCCATTTGAGTTTATTTTTGTGTATGGAGAAAGTGAATGGTCTGCTTTCATTCTTATGCATGTTGCTACTCAGTTTTACCAAGAACATTTGTTGAGAAGATGGTCTTTTTCCCACTGGATATTCTTTTTTGCTCTTTGATGATTAATTGACCATTTAATTGTGGATTCATTTCTGGATTTTCTGTTATGTTCTATTGATCTATGTGTCTATTTCTGTGACAGTACCATACTGTTTCAATTACTACAGCTTTGTAATATAACCTGAAATCCGGAATTGTAGTGCCTCCAGCTTTGCTTTTCTTTTTCAAAGTTGCTTTGTCTATTGAGGGTCTTTTGAGGTTCCATGGAAATTTTAGGGTTGCTTGGTCTAGCTCTGTGAAAAAAAATACTGGAGGTATTTTGATAGGGATTGTATTAAATGTGTAGATTACTTTGGGTGGTATAGATATTTTAATAGTATTTGTTCTTCCAATCCATGAGCATGGAATGTCTTTCCTTTTCTTTGTGTCGTCTTTAATTTCTTTCAGCAGTGTTTCATTGTTTTCAGAGTATAGGTCTTTTACCTCTTTGGTTAGATTTTTTCTTAGATATCATCTTATTTTGTGTGCAATTTTAAATGGGATTGTTTTCTTAATTTCTCTTTCTGCTGCTTCACTACTAGTGTATAGAAATGCAAGTGATTTCTGTACATCAATTTTGTATCCTGCAACATTACTGAATTCATTTATTAGGTGTATCAGTTTCTTTGGTCGAGTCTTTTGGGTTTTCTGCATAATAAATTTCAATTTTAAGTGTATTAGACAATATGAATAAAGTGTTTCACACACGATCTAAAATTTTCACTTAAGTGAAATTTCAAACACAAGAACTTAAGGTTTTATCTTTCTTTCATGAAGAATGATAGAATGGAAATAACTTAAGTTCTATTTTTTCATCTTATATTCACTGTGCTCTTATTGCTTTTTTCCCCATTTTATGTATTTATTTATTTTTAGGTGAGGATAGGCAGAGGGAGAATCCCAAGTAGGCTCTATGCCAAGCATATGAGCCTGATGCAGGGCTCGATCTCACAATCCTGAGATCATGACCTGAGCTGAAATCAAGAGTCATGTATTTAACTGACTGAGCCACTCAGGCATCCCTTTTATTGCTTACTTTGAATCTATTTTTGAAAACAGAAGGGTGTAGTCCATAGTGGCTGGAGACAAAGTGAGCTTAAATAATTCTGAATCATTAAACTTAATTTCTAAAGGGATACCTGTAGCTAAGGCCATGTATTTGGACCAACAGCATCACTGGGAGTTTTCCAAATTTATTTTCACAGAAATATAACGCATATTGAAGGATAAATTATTCGAATGTGCTAACTTGAATATGTTATAGATAGTATTACAATTCAGCAGTGACTATAACAGATGTTTAGACCACTAGTTCTTCAAAGGGTGAAATTTTGGTCCTCAAGGAAGTTTTGGCAACCTCTAGACATATATTTGTTGTCACAATGGAGCGAGGGTTGGTCTGCTGAGTGAGTGAGTGGATCCTAGACAATCTACAATGCAGGGGACAACTGTCCTCCCCTGAAAAGAGAAACTCTGGTTTAGACAATACATCACCAAAAGATGTTTTCAGAGAGGAGTCTGTTACTACTGGTATTGTTTAGATTTACTGGTACATGTTTAATAAAAATAAACTTTTAGTCAATTTTATGTTTTCAAGTTGTTGCCTGAAGCGGGGAAGCTCTTTCCCACTGGCCTGCATCTGGCTTATCACTGTAGTTGCCTATCCTAATATCCTTAGTAATAAAACTCATTTCTGTAATGGCACCAGGAAAAAACTACACGTCCTGGCCTTCTTGCTATGCGTCATACCAGTGGGGGGCTCTATGATGAATTTTAGTGCTTCAATTGTATGAGGAAAGGTGGTATGGCAGCTTCCAAGAAATCTCCTTAACAGCATCTGGTGAGTACGATTTGCCCACATCCTTCCATATATCGCATCTCACAATCTGCTGTATGGAATACATATGTGATGGTTGAAACATGATACATTATTTTGGAGAACTGAAGATGATAGCTTTGCCCAGATGATAGTGAAACAGTGAGCTAAAAGGAATCTGGGACTCTAATATTATATTAGTCCAGGATTGCAGACCCCAATTACATTCACATGAAGGAGAATTAGACTTTTGTTTTCTTTAATCCAAAATTACTTAGGAGGACCTCTTTTTTTTTTTTAAACTGAATCCAATCTAATTAGATACCAAATATAACCATCTCCAACTGCAGAATTCGTTCCATTGGCTTTCAGGAATGGATGTTCAGATCTATTGATCAATCTTCTGCTGCCTCTCTAGTTGTGGCTCATAACATCCCTAGAGAAAATTTGCAGCCAGATTCAGTACCTACCAGTCAATACTAATTTCAGGAAACTCCCATAGTCAGGCATTCCATGCAAATAAAGCAGTTTATCAGAATTATTTAAGTATCTGCCATAAGAAAAGCATAAATTATGGTAACAGATAAATTCTAATTGACTGCTGAGCACTTATGAATCCAGCTGAACTTTTATTCCAAACTTGAAATAAGTTTTATAACCTATCTTTTTAGCTCCCCAAATCCTTGGGTTCTTTTATTTTTATTATTTATTTAAAACACTCTCAACTATCTATATATCTATAGTCAACTGACTTTCAACAAGTGGGCCAAAAAAGAAAGAACAGTTGCTCAACAAATGGTGCTGGAAAAACTGGCTAATAAGCAAAGAATGAAGTTGGACCCTCACCTCACACTGTATTTAAAACTGATTGAAAATAAGTCAATGACCAAAACATAAAAGATAAGCTATAAAGCTCTTAAAAGAAAACAGGATAATCTTTATGACCTTGTACCTGGCTATTAATTCTCAAATGTACACCAAAAGTATAAAGAACAAAAGAAAATAAAGAAATAAATAGGACTTTATCATAATCGAAAATTTTATGCATCAGAGGACATGATAAAGAAAGTAAAGAGACAACCCACAGAAAGGGAGATGGTATTGCAGACAGCACATCTGATGAGTTACTTGTATTGAGAATATAAAGAATTCTTATTCCTCAGTTAAACACCCAGTTAAAAAGTGAGCAAAAGATCTGAAGAGACATTTCTCCAAGAATGGTATATAAATGGTCAATACACATGTGAAAAGATCTTCAACATCATTAGTTATCAAAGAAATGCAATGTGATAGTACAATGAGATACCACTCCACACCCTCTAGGATGGGTAGAATTTAAAAGTCAGATAATAACAAGGGTTGGTGAAGATGTAGAAAAATTTGAAAGCTTTGGTACTGAGAGTAGGAATGTAAAATGGTAGAGTCATTTTGAAAAACAGTTTGAAAGGGTATCATATTACTCAACAATTCCACTCTTACATAACCAAGAGAAATGAAAAGATGTTCACATAGAAACTTGTACATGAACATTTTAGCCTCATTATACATAAAAGCCAAAAAAGTGGATACAATCCAAATGTCTATAAACTGATGAATAAATAAACAAAATTAGCATATTCATAGAGTGGAGTTAATATTCAGGTACAGAAAAGAATGCAGTACTGTTACAAATATGGACCTTAAAAATGTTCTGCTCAGAGAAAGAAATAGTCACAAACACCACATACTACATGATTCTATTCTTGTCAAAAGGGAAATCTATAGAAATAGAAAGTAGATTAGTGGTGGCTTAGGACTGAGAGTGGGGCTCAGGGATAGAGACGTTTGAGAGATGGTACTTTAAAAATATGTGATTTCCTTCTGAAGTGATGAAGATGTTCTAAAGTTGACTGTCGTTACACTAAAAACATTGGACTGTATACTCTAAATAGGTGAATCATATGGTATAAGAATTATGTCATAATAAAGCTGTTAAAAATATGTGGATGACACCTAAGTCCATAAAAAGATGCTTACCATCATTAGTCATTAGAGAAATGCAAATTAAAACCACAGTGAGATACCACCACCACACACCAATAAGATATCTAAAATTTATAAGCCTGACTGCCAACTATTGATGAAGGTATGGAAGAACTAGAATGCTTATGCACCAACGCATTAAATGAGCAAGAAACATTGCTCTTGGGCTCTTAGATTATTTTCAAACATTTTTTTAAGATTTTATTTCTTTATTTACTTATTTATTCATGGAGAGAGAGAGAGAGAGAGAGAGCATGAGCTGTGGGAGAACAGAGGGAGAAGGAGAAGTAGACTCTGTGCTGAGTCTAGAGCCTTATACAGGGTTTGATCTCACAAAGCTGAGATCATGACCTGAAGCAAAATCAAGAGTTGGATGTTCAACCAGCTGAGCCACCCAAGTGCCCCCTTTTAAACACTTTTTACTTCCTGAATTTAATTTCTTTATAAAACAGTTTGACAGTGTCTTGAAATGTTAAACATGCACTTTCCATATATCGTAGCCATTCCTCTCCAGGTATTTACCCAAGGATATGACTATGTAAAGACTTGGACACAAATGTTTATAGATGCATTATTTTTAAGACCCCAAATGGAAATCACCCAGTTTCCACTAACAGATGAGTGGGTAAGCAAACTGTCATATACAATAAAATTCTACTAATCAATAACAGGTATGAATCCTATAACATGGATGAATCCTATAGTAGCTATATTGAGTAAAAGAAACTACACAAGAAAGACCACAAAGATTTTGATTTCATTTACCAAAAATTTTGGAAAATGCAAACTAATCTCTAGTGACAGAAAGCAGCAATTTTACAGGGCCTAGAAACTTGGGCAGGTCAGATGAAGTGTGGTAGATAAAAAGATTTACAAGCGGGCACAAAGGTATTTTGGGGCCCCAAAAATATATTCACCCCTTTGATTGAACTGATCTTTTATACCTATAAAAAGTTGTACTTTAAATAAGTACAACTTACTGATTGCTATTCATGCCTCAATAAAATTGTTAATTAAAAAATTACTATAAGCTGATTTTCCTTTTGTATATTCTCCCTCTCCTGGAATGGAATCATGAGATTTTGCTGAAAAGTGATCTCCCAAGGTCTTTTTTCTCAGCTTGTTGAAGATATTGGCGCTAACTCAAAGCATAAGGTGCCTTTTAAAAAGGCTTATCTGAATCAAGTGATTTCTACCGTTCAACTTAGATATTGTTTGAACACATATACAAAGAAGCAAATGATTAAACAGTTGGATACTGAATTTCTATTTGCCACCACTTTTCATTAAAATAAGTTAACTCATATTGCACTAGGGATTGTTGGATAATGAAGAGCAAGCCCTGTGAGCTGCAGCATAGCATTCTGGAAAAACCACAGGGAGAGAAATGAGAAAACTAGATTTCTGGTTAGCACTCCCAGCTTTGAGAACTTAAACAAAACATTTAAATCTATTTGCCTCAGCTTCTTCTTTTGTAAACAGGGGATAAATTATTCTTGTTCTGCTTATCATTTTTGACCAGTTGAAATATCATTTCAAAGGATGGACTATTGTTTTTCCTCTATTATTTAATAGATGAGATCTTTGGGGGGTTATGTATTAATTTTCATGAAGCAGGTACAGATACTAACTTTTAAAATGTAAATTGGAACATTTATTCCAAAACTAGAATGGTTTCAATTATTCAATTAATATTTAAGGAATTCAGTGTGTGCCATACTCTACGTTAATTTTTCCTTCTACCTAAACATATAAGATTTGTTTCTCCTCCTCTTGAACCTTTCTTTAGCTGTGCAGTGTTCCTTTATGCAGTTCTAACATCAGCCAAAGATCTTAAAATAGAACCCAGCTTCAGCACTTTTATCATTTCCCCTGAAGTGTCATGCAAAGAATTCACTGAATAATTGTTTCAGCAGTTGGCACTATGTCACCAGTGGTTATGAATATGCAACTAAATCTTTGCAAAGCTGCAATTAAAAAAAAACCCTAAAAATCTTACAAAGTACATTCAGTTCCATTTTATTTTACAAATGGAATAATAAAATGCGAGAGAGAAATAATGCAGTTATTGCAGTGTATACATATATAACATGTGATTTGCATAGAAGATTATATCTCAAAATATACATAATTACATTTCAGTGTAATATATATATATCAATGACATTTTTTACATGATAATTATCTATGTCTTAGAAGTTATTAATATCAAGGCATTCTTTCATAATTAAGAAAATTAAGCAAATTGTCTCTGGTCTTTAGATAGTCACAATTAAAGGGAAGAAAACATACCAAAAAAGGAAGGTAAGAGTTTTGACAAGGAAGGACACAAACAAATTTCATTTAACATTAGAGCCACTCTAGCAACAAAGCTGTTTAATGCTAGGTGTTTAGGGAGGTCCTTTCTGTGTATGATGTCAAGTCCTGCAAAGCTGTGCCGATGTGCTCACCTCAAAATGTTGCTATCCTATATAACCCTTTCTACAGACACACCAATAAGGGAAGACAATGGTCTAAACCTTGTTTCTGTTTTTGCCACCATCATCATGTGAATCTGAGGATCTGGGGGTATAATGATGGATTTCAAAGGAGTGTGGCTCACATCCTAATTCCATGTAATGGGCCAGTTCCATATTTGGCCAGATAATTCCCAGGAGTCACTAGATAATATTTTCAGAAGAATTTGGCCATCAAGATTTTCTGTTCTTCAGCTTTCTTTTTCTTCACTTTTCAGACCACATCCATCGTTCACCTTCTCTTCTTGGAAAATCTAATGCAACATTTTCAGCAGCAGGGTCAATGTGTGAGGAATTGTGGTCAGTACAATAATGCTCCCCACCTAAAAAGTACATGTCCTAATCTCCTAAACCAGTGACTAGCTAGCCTTTCATGGCAGAAGGGATCTAGCATGTGTGATTAAGTTAAGGATCTTGAGATGGAGATATAAACATTGGGGATCCAATTTAATCACATGGGTTCTTCATCCTCTTCTTCTCCTCCTCTTCCTCCTTCTTTCTAATAGTCTCTCTTATTTATTTGTTTGTTTATTTGTTTATATTTTACTTGGTTAACATACAGTGCTGTTTTGGTTTCTGAAGTAGAATTCAGTGATTCATCACTTACATACAACACCCAGTGCTCATCACAACAGGCGGCCTCCTTAACACACTTTACCCATTCCCCCACCCAGCTCCCTCCATCAAGTTTCAGTCTGTTCTCTATCATTAAAAGTCTCTTACAGTTTATTTCCCTCTCTCCTTTCCTCCATCTTCCCATGTGTTCATCTGTTTTCTTTCTTAAGTGACACATATGGGTGAGATCATATGGTATTTGTCTTTCTCTGACTTATTTCACTTGGCATACTACTCTCTAGCTCTATCTATGCCATTACAAATGGCAAGATTTCATTCTTTTTGATGGCTGAGTAATATTCTTGTGTGTGTGTGTGTGTGTGTGTGTGTGTGTGTGTGTACCCCACATCTTCTCTTTCCATTTATCAGTCAGTGGACATTTGGGCTCTCTCCTTAGTTTGACTAATATTGATAATGCTGCTATAATCATCAGAGTGCATATACCCTCTTGAAATCTGTATTTTTGAATCCTTTTGTAAATACTAAGTAGTGCAATTGATGGGTCCCAGGATAGTTCTATTTTCAACTTTTTGAGGAAAATCCATACTGTTTTCCAAAGTGGCTGTACAAGTTTTCATTCCCACCAACAGAAATCATGAGTTCTTAAAGATGGAACATTTTCATGGCTAGTCAGGGATGAGACAGTGGAAGAAGAGTTGGAACAATGTTATATTACTGGCTTTGTAGAGGGAGGAAGGATGGGCCATGAGTCAAAAAACGAAACGAAACAAAACAAAACAAAACAAAAAATGGCCTTGGGAAGCTGGAAAAGAAAGAAATCCATTTCCTCAACTCAACTTTAACTGAGACGTTGATTTTGGCCCATGTGGACCATTTTGAACCTCTGACCTACAGAACTATAAGATGATAAATTTGTGTAATCACCATATTTGTGGTAGTTTATTATAGCAACAATAGAAAACACATATAGCAGTTTTCACAGATTCATAGTATGCAAGAACCAATAAAGAAGTAACCCAAGCAATCAACAGAGGAATGGATAAAGAAGATATGGTACACACACACACACACACACACACACACACACACACACACTGGAATATTAGCTATAAAAGAAATGAGATCTCGCCATTTGTGACAACATGGACGGACCTAGAGGGTGTTACACTAAGTGAAATAAGCTAGACAAAGGAAAATCAATAGCATATTTTTTTTATTTATATGTGGACTCAAAACACAAAACAAATGAACAAACAAAACAAAACAGAAACAGATGCATAAATGCAGAAAACAAACTGTTGGTCACTGTGGGCAGTTGATGGTGGACAGGTGAAGTAGATGAAGAGGATTAAAAGGTGCAAACTTCCAGTTACAGAAACATAGGTCATGAAGATATCATGTACAGCCTGAGGATTATAGTTAATAATAGTGTAACAACTTCACATGGGTACAGATGGTTACTAGAATTATTATGGAGATTGCTTCATAATGTTTAAAAATATCAAACCACTATGATGCACCCCCAAATTAATAGAACAGTGTCAATTCAAACAATAGAAGACTGGGGAACAACAAGAAAAAAGAAAAATACAGAGTGCCTTCTCAAACTCTAAACCTAGTTTCTGTTTGTGCTTGTGTATAAATATTACAACAGTAATAAACTGAATGGTTTAACTGTAACTTTTAAAAAAATACCTTCACCTGGCAAAATAGGAAGTTGGTGGTCTAATGCTAACTTTATATTTCTGTGGAAGCTGCATTAGTGTATACGTTTTTTAGAGGAGGGGGAGGGGCAAAGTAAGAGAACCTTAAGCAGGCTCCAAATCCAGTGTGGAGCTTGATGCAGGGCTTGATCTCACGACCCAGAGATCATGCCCTGAGCCAAAATCAAAAGCCAGACCCTTCAGCGACTAAGCCACCCTGGAAGCCTTAGCAGATACATTTTAAAAGTTTATAACCATTGGTATCCTGTGTCTATAAGACTCTATATTAATTTTTCAATTTTTATTTTTTTAATTTTTTAAAAGATTTATTTATTTATTTATTTGACAGACAGCAATCACAAGTAGGCAGAGAGGCAGACAGAGACAAAGAGGAGGAAGCAGGCTCCCAGCCAAGCAGTGAGCCCGATGTGGGGCTCTATCCCAAGACCCTGAGATCATGACTGGAGCTGAAGGCAGAGGCCTTAATCCACTGAGCCACCCAGGTGCCCCTAATATTTCAATTTTAATAAGTTATCCTGTCACTTTGCAAATACATATCAATGTTTTGCTTAGCTCTCTACCTGCACTGCTAGAAAGTAGGGATTCCAGGGTAAGACTCCATGGCATTGTCCTCAAAGGGTTTGTTCTGACAGGGACACAATAAGTAAACATATAATTATGCATTTGTTGGAAAAGAAAAATGTAGTCATTCTGCAGATGAAATGTGGAACGTGCTGACTGTGGCCTGCGCAGTCAGGTGACAGGAACACCTGGCAACTTTGCTCAGGAAGCCTGAGACCGCTTGACGCAGCCTGTTTTGAGTACCCTCCCATCTCCTTTAGTTCATGCACTGAACAATGAAGAGGCAATCCCATTAAGTATAGCAAATGGATGGTGGGAGGAAAATTAAGTAATTAGGAACATAGAAAATAGAACATCTGGTGAATAACATTACAGCAGTGTTCAAGATCTTTCCTTCAGTTAAGATGAAAAAGAACACATACCTGTTTTGATCTCCTTCTTGCATTAAGTTCTTTCAGATTGTCTAAACTCCAAGCATCTTGACAACCATTTTTTGGGTATGTCTTAGGAAAACATTTGACTAGGGCACATGGGTGGCTCAATCTGTTGAGTGTCAGACTCTTACTTTTGGCTCAAGTCATGATTTCAGGGTCATAGGTTCAAGCCCGGTGTTGGGCTCTGTGCTCAGCACAGAGGCTGCTTGGAATTCTCTCTCTTCCTCTGTCCATCCCCATGCTCATGCATGCACACACTCTCTTAAATAAATAAATAAATAAAATCTTCAAAAATCTTTTTTGATTATACTGTGTAAACACTCATTAAAAAAAAAACCTAGCACATATTTTTTAAAAACAGTATCATATCAATTTGCTACTTATGACAACATGGCAAACACCTCATAATCTAGATTTTTTTTTAACCTGGCAGTGACCATAATTATAAGATTTAGGCAACACCTTACTTCTCTTTTTCTAGGTATAAAAAGAGGAACTGTGAACCAAAGTGAATAAATATAAACCTGCTTTGTAATTCACTATCAGTAAAAACCATAGTTTTAAATCTTTAGTAAAATTTTAGTTTGTAATGCTCCCCAAATCCTACCTGCAGGAGGATTTAAGAAAACAAAACAAAACAAAAAACAACAAAACAAAACAATCTTAGTCATTTAATCTGGACACAAAGTTGCTGCATTCAAGGAAAAATCAGCAAATTTAAAGTCTCCAGTATTCCCAGTATTTGTCAGAGGGCTGATAAAGGCATCGTCTAATCAAGGCATTGAGGTCCCTCCCCCACTGGCTGTCTGGAGTGTGACTGGAGATCAGTAAATCAGGAAAGAAGTCTCAACAGCTGAGTAAAACACAGTCATTGATTTCCAAAGGTGGTAACAACTGTGAGAGAAGATCTCAAAATTAAATTACAGTTAATGCCTGCATTACTCCAGGGATACTGCCACTGCTCCTTTCAAAAAGAATGCTATTTCGGGAACATGGTCACTTGCATTTCCTAACTCAGAAGAAAATCTGAGCTTGTGTCATATCTGAAGAGCTCAGCTTTTATGATGCTTTACTTGATTTGTTAGAGTTGTAGAAGAAAACTTGTTTCCTCTGCTCATAACACTTCTGACACCAAACGTGTGTGTGTGTGTAGTGGGGGAGGTCTTCCCACACCCACCAATTCTCTAACTCTCCAACTCTCTAGATACTAGCTGGGTGTCTTACAACTCAGTTCTGGTGCTAACTACCTGGAGTTGGTGCAGAGCCCACAAGTTAAGAGCTCAGTTCCACCAAAGTGTCCCCACTTTACACCGCACTCACAAATCTCAGGATGTCTACTGTGTTTCTGACCAACTGGCTCTAAGTTGGAGATTTCCACAACCCCCTGCCCAGGTTTGATAATTTGTTATAATTGCTTACAAAACTCCAGGGAACATTTACTTATGTATACTGGTTTATTATAAAAAATAGATGAACAGACAGATGAAGAAGTATACAAAATGAGGTCCTGATGGATCCCTAGTACAGGATCTTCTGTCCCCATGGAGTTGAGGTGGGCCATACTCAGCACACAGATGTAATCACCAGCCTGAAACCAGGCATTTTTGGGGGAGGGGAGGGCTTCATTACATGGACAAAATCAATTATTAAGTCAGTCTCTAGCCCTTATCCCCTCTCCAGGGAATGGTGGGATGGGACTGAATTTTTCAAAGCTCCTAATCTTGGCTTAGTCTCTCTGGTGACTAGCCCTATCTTAAAGCTATCCAGGAGCATACCTAGAGTCACCTCATTAGAACAAGTATGCTTCTATCTCCCAGGAGATTCTAAGGGATATCCGAGCTCTTTGTAAAATGCTGCTATCACCTCCCCTCCCACCCATCACACAAGAAATGATAAGGGTTTTAGGAACTTAGGGTATCAGGAACTGGGGAAAGAAACCAAATACATATTTCTTATTATGTCACAAGATAGTCATTCTCTTTCAAGTTGTTTTGCTTTTATGAAGGTATACTCTGATACTGAAAATAAGGATCCTACTTTTCATATTCTTGCAGAGTAAAAACTATTTTCTTTTTCAGCTGCCTAGAGCATGCCCTGGTGGACTATCAGGAGACAAAAGGAGATACAAGATCAAGCCAGAGAAGCCTGCTTTCGAGTTGCAAACTCTGGACCTCATATTTTACTCCTGATTCTCACTTTTCAACTCCATATAATGACTCTTGATGCCTCCTTCCTCTGTCTTGACATTGAGTTTCCACAAATAGATTTATACACAGAAAATCCAAAATAGACAACCTGATAGGTGCCGTGGCCCTCTTGCTCTAACAGAAACCCCACTGGAAATAAATCTATGGGATCTCTCTTTCGGAGGGTAAACCTATGTAAGAAGTCACTCTCTGCCTCCAACCAGCCTGTGATGGGCCAAGCTTTACCCTACCTAGGACTTTAGTCTTTCCTTTTTCAATTGGATGAGGTTGAGCTCTCATATTCCTTCATCATGGAAACAAACTTATTTTGAACAGAAGCTTTGATGTCCTTGGTAAAAACTGTTGCTTATTTCCTAGATATTATTATTTTCAAATGTTAACTCTGTAAATTAAATGCTGAACTTATAGGAAGTTTTAATAAATAACAACTATTTCTGGCTTAAAAGCCAAATAGTCACTTAAGAATACGGTAAAGCAAATATTTTTGTATTGTCCTGAGAAATAGCTGTGTCAGGAAAATAAAAATCTTCCTTTATGTAAAATCAGCACAATTTATTTTTCATTTTTGAAAATGTACCCAACACTGTATTTGTTTAGTTACATCCTGAACATTGCCAAAAATCACCAGTGTATCCATACCGCAGGTTTCACTTCACCAGTTGAGAAAAGAAAATTTTCCACTTCCCTAGAATCACTCACATTTTTCTTTACCTTTATGTGTGGTTTTATTGAATACATTTCAATTAAAACACACACACACACACACACACACGCAAACTTAGAGCAATTGCTGGATGAAATGACCATGTGTGTGATTTAAAATGTAAAGGGTACTATCTCTGTCCTTAAATTACATGTAGTTTAGAGGAGCTGAAGGTCATTTCCATAAGTGAATCTCATCCAGGATAAGCTAGCCATGTGTTGAGGTAATAAACAGCTCCTGAATCTAGTTGCCTAACAACAAAGTTTTGTTTTTTAAGAATGCTCCCCATCTGTCACAGCTGGCAGGGAACCCAGGTATTTGGTGACTCAAGCCCTCTGTTTGACAGAGCAGCTACCACCACCAATGTCATTCAGTGCTGTTCACAGAGTCCTAGCACACCTCGCATGGGAAATTAAATCTTCCATTGGCCCTCCCAATCTTTAAGAGACTGAGGAAAACCAATTGTAATCATGGGTCCAAACAGTAGAAAGCTGGAAATGTTTGAAGACACATCTCAGTGACACTTACGTAACAGGAAGAGTAAAATGAGCCATGTTTATATTGATAGGTGTGGTACTGTGGGGTCAGGACAGGAGAAGTCCGTGTGGGAACATGATGGCAGTGGCAGGGAGAAGGTGCATCTGAGGTGGGTCCTTGGATGAGAAGACTGTTGAGGGCACTGGCAATACTCCCAGTAAGAGAATCACCAGAAAGGAAGATACTAATTATAGGATTAGAGATATGTTTGGGAGTAATTAATATTTGAGGGATATTTGAACCTTCATACAAATAAGATTTGTTGAGATATTTTAGGATGATGTGGTAGAGATTGAGAAATCAAAACTGGAAAGCTTTGGCAAGAATAAAAATCTAAATAAGATCTGCTGTAGGTACCCAGCTTCTTATGGAAAATGGGACAATGGATCATGAGGCTGCCTCCTTCTACTCCATTAGACCATAACAAGTGTCAGAGGTCTCTGGGGACTGTTCACAGCATCCCTCCAGCTTTGACAATATATTCTTTCTTATTAAATGTGTTCTTAAAGTGGGCTATTCTACACATTTGGTTGATTCCATGATATTTCACATTTAGTTGTATCTCAAAGCAAGTTTCCTATAATGTGGTCTGCATAAAAACAGCCTACTAGGAAATAAATGAAATTATGAGATGAAAATCAGAATTGTGGCCTGCCTCATAAAGATGGCAAATATTACAAAGGGAAATACCCTGACCTTAAAAATGCTGAAAAGCACTCATGCACTCCTCTACACTGAGGTAATTGATTAAAATATCCCTCCCAACTTCATGCTGCTTAGAGAAAGCTTCAGGGCACAGTAGAACCATGATGTGAAACAAAACTCAATGTAATACAGTTTCTTCTGGACCCTGGTGTCTATGCTTGTCAAAACTGATTGATAAAATGTAGGAAGTAAACTGCCTTTACTGATATTAATCCCATTTTAATAAGAGCAAAAGAGAAAAATATTACCTCTTTGGATTCCCTAAAAGGATTATTCTAATGATGCCATGTGATTTTACAAGGTCTATTCTTAATATTTGGTGAGCAAAAAACAAAAAACAAAAACAAACAAACAAAACTGTATTTCAATTACTCAGAAGAAATAACATTCACAACAAATTCAGCACACTTTCTTTTTTGTTTACCAGAAGGGGTAACAGACAGAAGCCTTGAAACATGGGTGTTAGTAACAAGTCTCATTGCTGCAAGAGTCCCAGGGTAGTAGGAATGCATTCACTCATAGAGACTATGTAGTGATTATGTACTATGTTCCAGGCACTGCATTGATTATGAAGTTTAGGATGTGTTAAAGATGAAGAAGAAATGTGGTTTCCACCCTCATAAAGCTTAAGCAGAATGCAAATAGTAATTATAAACTGGGAGAAATGTAGGAATGGAACTAATGACTAATGTACTAACTACGAAGAGGTGAGAACCTCTTTTTAGATGGGGAGAACAGAGAAAGGTTTTAAGTCAAGACTTGAAAGATGACTCAATATAGCCAGTTAAGGAGCAGAGCTGAGAGTGGATGAGAGGACAAGACCTTCCAGAAAAAGAGAATGGGGGCAAGTAAAGGCCTTTTCTGGAAAATAACACAAATCAGAAGGAACATAACCTTCTGGAAATAACACAAATCAGAAGGAATAGGTCACATGGTTTTGGAAGATGGAGAAAGTGAACCAGGAATGCTGAGGAGACAGAGTTGGTAGCTGCATGGAGAGAGGAGGCAGGTGGGAGGGAGGGAGGGGACAGGTTGGAGTGATACAAACCGGAGCCTACAGAACTGAGGCCAGATCTTTAAGGACAGCATTGCTGGTGGTGCTAGTTCCAGAGGTTCTGAATGGACACCTTGAAGGTAGTTCTGGAACACTAGAACAGCGAGAGGTTGGCTCTCCTGCAAATGGGTGAAGGGCCTTCACCCAGGTAGCACTAAAGGAACAGAAAGTAGGGGAGTAGCAGACCCTCATCACAGCTTTGCCATCAGACACCCCCATGGTGAGCCTGCAGGAGCAGCTGGGGACAGAGGTGTGACTTGGGCCTCCAGATCAGCGCTGAGAACAGTTGGAGAGTCACAGGCACAGAGACATGAGCACAGGAACAGAAGGCAGGCCCCTGTGGCTACAATGCAGATGAGACATGAGATTAGAAGAGAGCGGGACTACACAAGGCCTCACAGCCATAACAGGAGTTTGACTTTAATAAAGCACAAGAGAAAATTGTTGAGGGGCTTTCATCTGAGTAACATCAGTATTAATAGTGGTAATGTAACAACAGCAGCAGCAGCACTGTTGACTGTGACCTTGCAATGTGCCAAGCCCTATTCTAAGAATTTTGCATTTAATTCCCATAACAATCTTATGGGGCAGAAACTCTTCGCCCTATTTTACATAGAAAAGAGCAGAGCCAGAGAGAAGTTGAGTAACTTGTTCAAGGTCACACAGTTAGGAAGAAGCAGAAAAGACATTGAAGAGATTTGTACACATGTATCTTGTGGCCAGACTATGATTTACTAAGTAAGTAAATCACTCTGGCTGCTGTGTGGAAAATGCATTGAGGAAGACAGGCTAAGAATTACTGCTGAAAATAAAAATCATAAGTACCACTAGGCTTTGTCATATAGACTAGTCACACTGTGGAAGTAATGAGCAAGTTGAAATGAAGATTCAGACTCCCAGAAATAGACTATCTTCTTTTACATTTCAAGTTTTCAAAGCTTGCCAGAAATTCAGGGTCCTGATTGACTTGGGAAGGGGAGACAGTGACCATACAGGGAAATACAGAATCATGCTGGCAGGACATCCAGTGTCAGAGGACAGTTCCTCTAATGGTGGATGTTTTCTTCCCTACCGAGGGATGACTATCATCACTTTTTACACCTAAAGAATGAAAACCCAAGTTACAGATGTCACCCAGAGAAACATGCCATTAAAGCAAGAGATTTTCTGGTATATATACTCATCCTTCTTTTCACCCAAGAAGCAATCACAATGTTAGGTGGTCCATGCATCCTATAGAGACTTGCTTTAGTGCTATAGAAGCCTAGAGAGGCACTTAATGAGCTCAACCTAACTTGGAGCAAGGGACTAGGGTCAGGGAAAAAACAATGCAAGATTTAGGCCTCAAAGGGTTATTAGAAGATATTAATATCCTCAAAGGGATATTAACACTAGAACTGGTTTCTAGGGACTCCTGGGTGGCTCAGTCAGTTAAGCTGCCTACTTCAGCTCAGGTCATGATCCCAGTGTCCTGGGATTGAGTCCCGCATTGGACTCCTTGCTCCGCAGGGAGCCTGTTTCTCTCTCCCCTTCTGCCTGCCACTCTGCCAGCTTGTGCATACTCTCTCTCTTTGACAAATAAATAAAATCTTAAAAAACAAAACAAAACTGGTTTTCAATGTTTTATCAGTCTAGAAATCAACCATAAGGCCATGTGCCTCCAGCACTCTGTGTGTGTGTGTGTGTGTGTGTGTGTGTGTGTGTGTGTGTCTGTGCACATGCATACATGCACACATGTGCGTGCATCTACTTAAGACTGGTCTTAACCATTTAGAGTGAGCCCAGGAGACTAGAGCTTGGAATGGAAGTGAATTTATAAAACTTCACAAAATGGATTATTCTTGAATTATTTACTATTTCTGGATTGACCTGCAAAGGAAATGAAACAAAAATGGTATTTGCAAACTTGCAAGAAAAATATTTTAATCTAGTTCTGTAATAAGATGCACTGTGGCTGGGAAGTTTTGAATAAATATGATAAGCATATAAGCTGGACTTACAAGTCCTTTGCAATTTGCTTCCTCCTAATTAAAAACATAATTCTTGAAGAGTCACAGTAACATGGTTTCTGTTAAGTCAACATATACCATAGGACTGGGGGGGGGGCGTTAGATAACTTTGCATTTATTAAATCACGAGAGGATGGTACATTTAGAGTATAAGTGCTAAGTAGTGATAAATATATATAGTGCTAAGTAGTGATAAAATATATTTGGAAAATGTAACTGAATGTTACTTTGATCACTGACCAGTGATATTTCTGGTTACAGGAAGTAGGCTATATTTTTCAGTAATTATTAAGTGGATTTTAAAAATTTGTTTGGATAAAATTAATGGGGGAAATGAGGATGACTTTTACCAAATAAATGTTTTGAACCCTAGGATCAGATCATATAAAGAAATGTTGGACTGAATGTGTTATTTTTGGTACTACTTGAAGTGCAAACCTGACGTTTAAGAAGGCATAGTTTTCTGATTTCAATTCAGAGAGGCAGAGAGCTAGAAAGAGTATTTATCCCACCCATGTAACAAGAAAAAGCCTGTAAAACTTTATATTAATGACTTTTTAAAAAACCCATTATAAAGATGAAATCATAGAGTAAATAGCACAAAATCTAGAGAGACAGGAACCAGCAGGGAGAAACAGGTCTTGGGTATTTGCTTACCTGGGACAGATACCACTAAATACTAGTGAACATCTGGTAAGAGCAAGCATTTTTGACAAATTGCTGAAGACTGAATGTGGACTAATAAGAATGTATGAAGCCCCTATGAGCTGCAGACCTGAAGGGGTTATAACATCTTGGAAAATTTCCTTCCAGGAGTCCACCAAGTGTCCACAGAGGAAATGGGAGGAGTCAAGAAAGCTCAGAGATGATGCTGGATAGGGTTGGGGAAATTGTAGCAACTTAAGAGCTCCTGTGGAATCTCATTGTAGGTGAGAGTGGAACAGAATCCACTGAGATCCATCTCCCCTAAGGAACAAAAGACTTCCCTGCACCAAAACTATAGCCTAAGGGCACCGCTGGCCACTCACTAAAACTGTAGGAGGGAGCAAAGTTAAAAGAGAAGCTCAAACACTGGGGACAGGGCAGGAATATGTGTGAAGACAAGGTTTCATCTGCAGATGGGGCAGGAGTACCTGGAAAGTCCACACTTCCAAAGTCGGGTTCACAGTGCCTGCCCAGGGCTGAGGATCAACCAGAACATCAGAGAGAACTCTTCTTCCATCACTTACCACCAGGCTAACAAGTGGTAGAAGAAAAATCATCAGTTTAAACATTTGACACATCTGTAAGAGATAGATATATCTGTAGGGAAGCATAAAGGAAAGACCCAAAGCTAAGCAGGGACACATAGTTACTAGAGAAATTTGAAGTTGCAATGGTGCACTGATGGTAACCACAGCAACAACAAACTATAAACCTAGCCCAATTCCTAAGGAGGCTAACATAACATACCATGCTAAAGACCTAGCAGAAGGAAAAGAATGCTCATTTCCAAGCATAAAATATATATACCCCAGTATCTACTGTCCTATATAAAACATCAGCCTTCAATCAAAAATTATAAAAACATGCCTACTGTTGATGAGAATGCAAAATGGTGTAGCTGCCATGGAAAACAGTTCCTCAAAATATTAAAAAAAGGACTACCATATGATCTATCAATCCCATTTCCAAAATAATTAAAATCAGGATCTCAATAATAAGAACAGCATGGTACTGGCACAGAAATAGATGCATAGATCAATGAAACAGAATACAGCCCAGAAACTAACCCCTACTTACATGCTATGACAAAAGAGGCAAGAATATACAATGGGAAAAAGTTTTTTAACAAAACATGCTGAGAAAACTGGACAGCTACACATAAAAAAAAAAAGAAACTGGACCACTTTTAAAAAACTTTTTTATTTTTTATAAACATATAATGTATTAATAGCCCCAGGGGTACAGGTCTGTGAATCGCCAGGTTTACACACTTCACAGCACATACCCTCCCTAATGTCCATAACCCCACCACCCTCTTCCTAACCCCCTCCCCCCGGCCCCCCACTGGACCACTTTTTTATACATATCCTCCCTAATGTCCATAACCCCACCACCCTCTTCCTAACCCCCTCCCCTGGCCCCCAACTGGACCACTTTTTTATACATTACATGAAAATAAGCTCAAAACGCATTGAAGACCTAACTATAAGACCTGAAATCATGACAATACTAGAACACAGTAGTAATTTCTCTGATATTGGACACAGATATAGTTTTTTAGATATGTCTCCTAAGGCAAAGGAACAGAAACAAAAATAACATTGGGCCTACATCAAAATAAAAAGCTTTTGCACAGCTAAAGAAACCACCAACAAATCAAAAATGCAACTGACTAAATGGGAGAAGCTATTTGCAAATGATATATCTGATAGTTGATATTAAAAATATATAAAGAACTTATATAACTCAACACTGAGAAAACAATCCAACTAAAAAATGGGCAGAGGGGCACCTGGGTGGCTGAGTGGGTTAAAGCCTCTGCCTTCAGCTTGATTCATGATCCCATCGTCCTGGGATGGAGCTCCGCATCAGGCTCTCTGCTGGGCGGGGAGCTTGCTTCCCTTCCGCTCTCTCTGACTGACTCTCTGCCTACTTGTGATCTCTGTCTGTCAAATAAATAAATAAAATCTTTAAAAAAAATGGGCAGAGGATCTGAATAGACATTTTTCCAAAGAAGACATATAGATGGTGAATAGGCACATGAAAAGTTACTCAACATCACTAATCCTCAGAGAAATGCAAATCATAAAACCACCTCACACCTGTCAGAAGGGCTAAAATTAAAAAAAAAAAAAAGATAAGAAATAACAATTGTTGGTGAGGATGTGGAGAAAAAGGAATGCTGGTGCACTGCTGGTGGGAAGGTACCATTTACATTCAGCATGGCAATTGTGGAATTGTGTGTTGACACACAACATCAATGACACACATTAGTTTTAAGTGTACAACACAGTGGTTCAACAAGTTTATACATTATGCTATGCTCACCACAAGTGTAGCTACCATCTATCATGATACAATGCTACAATAATATCTTTGCTACAATAATATCAATGCTACAATAATATCTCCATATTATTGGAGGCTCCTCAAAAATTAAAAATATAAATACCATGTGGTCCAATAATTTCACTACTGGATATTTATCCAAAGCAAATAAAAACACAAATTCAGAAAGATATATGCACCCCTTTGTTTACTACAACATCATTTACAATGGCCAAGATATGGAACCAACCTAAGTGTCCATCAGTAGATGAATGGATGAGGAAAATGTGGTAGATGTACACAATGGTCCATCACACAGCCATAAAACAGAATAGGATCCTGCTGTTTACAACAGCATGGATGTACCTGGAGGGTATTATGCTAAGTAATATAAGTCAGACTGAGAAAGATAAATACCATATGATTTCATGCATACGTGGCATTTAAAAAAATGAATATGTGAATATTCATTTAAAAATGAATGAATGAGTGAACAAAACAAACAAAAAGCATAATCAGACTTATAACAGACTTACAACAGACATTACTTATATCAGAGAATAACAGTTGCTGGGAGGGTGGAGATGCGCAAAATGGGTGGAGGGGAGTGGAAGATACCAAATTCCAGCTATGGAATGACTAAATGTAGAAATAAAAGGCACAGCATAAGGAATATAGTCAAAGGTATTATTGTAGGGGTGCCTGGGTGGCTCAGTGGGTTGAGGCCTCTGCCTTCAGCTCGGGTTGTTATCTCAGGGTCCTGGGATCGGGCCCCGTGTTGGGCTCTCTGCTTGGCTGGGAGCCTACTTCCACCTCTCTCTCTGCCTGCCTCTCTGCCTACTTGTGATCTGTCTGTCAAATAGATAAATAAAATCTTAAAAAAAAAAAAGATATTATTGTAGCATTGTATCATGATACAACACTTGTGGTGAGCATAGTATAATGTATAAACTTGTTGAATCACTATGTTGTACACTTAAAACTAATGTGTGTCATTGATGTTGTGTGTCAACTATACTCAAATACAAAAAGCTTCGAAAAAGAAAAAAGAAATCAGGATCTCAAAGAGATATTAGCCCTCCTATATTAATCTCAGCACTATTTGCAATAGCCAAGACATAGAAACAACCCACCCAAGGGTCATGAATGGATGAGGAAAATGTGATATATACATAAATGGAATATTATTCAGCTTTTAAAAAGGTAATTCTACCATATTTAATAATACAGATGAACCCTGAGGGAGAACATTAGGCTAAGTGAAAAAAGTCAATCACAGACAACCAAATACTACATGATTCCACTTATATGTAGGTCTAAGAGAGTCAAATTCATAGAATCAAAATGTGGAAGAATTGTTGCCATGGGCTGAGGGGGAAATGGAGAGTTATAAATCAGCAGGGGTAAAGTTTCAGTCAAGCAAGGTGAATAAGTTCTAGAGATCTGCTGTATAACTTTGTATCTATAGTCAACATTAGTATATTGTACACTTAAAAATTTGTTAAATTGGTGTTTAATGCTCTTTTTTAAAAGAAAAAGTAAAATAAAAAATAAAACTGAAGGAAAGAGTAATTTAACCAAAATCTAGGATGGAAAAAGAGAAAAAAAATTATCACAAGTTTTATTGTCATTGTTTCTTATAATTCTTAAATTCTGGGCATAATTATATGCAAAAATGGAAGTCTTCTGGATGGTATCTTGAATGTAATAAGCATGTTTTAGTAAAATTCTCTTTATTCTTTACTTTGCATAAACATAGTCATTCCATTTAATGCAAATATGTATATTCACATTCAGAACTTTTAATTATGATACAATATTCCTGAAACTTTGTTAAAGGATATATGTCATAACTGTAGCAAAAAGGGGCTTATCTACACATAGAGCTGTATCCCAAACTAAATTTTTGTTTAAATTTTTAAAAATTAGTTTAAACTAGTTCAATTTAGAACCTTTTCCTTGACTTTGCACCACATTTATTTTGTATTCACACTGAAGTAGCAGAGTCAGAGAAGAATTTTAAGTGATAATAGCGTTAATAAATGAATGGGTCTTCATTTAAATAATAACATTTAACTTAAACTATGACATTTAAACTATGTCATTTAAACTATGTTGTAATTTGTATGATACAGACACACAATTTTTTTTTTTTTTAGATTTCATTCATTTATTTGACAGACAGAGATCACAGGTAGGCAGAGAGGCAGGCAGAGAGAGGAAGGGAAACGGGCTCCCCGCCAAGCAGAGAGCTCGATGCGGGGCTCGATCCCAGGACCCTGGGATCATGACCTGAGCGAAAGGCAGAGGCTTTAACCCACTGAGCCACCCAGGCGCCCCCAGACACATAATTTTTAATTTCAGTTACTTAATTGCTCTTTCTTTCATATGAATAGTAACAAAGTTGAGGCAGGAATTCTTTTTAAGTTGAATCTAACTGGTTTATTATCTCCCAGCATATGTCCATACAACATTTAGCTCCACAGGATTAAAAGGCCTGATTGGCACTGGGCACTACACGGTGTAAAGGGAGGATTCTAAGTATGGATCTTCCAGAGTCTTTCCATGTGCAGTTTAATTCCTTAAGAGAACAAAAAATCTCAGTTTTTCTCAAACATATTTCTTTATAGAATCTGGTACCAGGAACTTGTGTATGATTAACATTCTACAGAACAAATTAAACACCATACTAGGGCACAGGTAACATAGGACATATGACCAGGAGCCTTATATGAGGGAAGGACAGGCAACATCACACATCAATGGAGACAAGAGAGCCTGAGGCTTCAGGAGTGTAGACCAAGTGATAAGCCCCTGTACCTAATGAAGGGGATTAACCAAAAGCCACTGCCTACACAAGCAGGAAAGCTGTAATGAACACTATGAGCTGAGACAAACAAATTAGTACTCAGATCTGGAGAGATCATCAACTGGAGCCAAAATAATGAGATTTTTGTCTTCTTTGCTAAAAACCCAAGAACACTAACTCCCAAGCAGATGGGTGAACCTCAGGTCCTCCTGGCTCTGGGTGAACTCTGTGAACTCTATGGTGAACACTCTATGGGTGAACCTTCAGCTCCCTGCTCTCTATGCCCTTAAAGCTCATAGGAGAGGCAGCTGCAGAAGCCCAACATCAGGCTATGGAAGCACCTGATGCCATCAGCATATTAGCATCCCTGGTCCAGATGTGTTAAAGCATTGTGTCTCAAACTCTAACACATGGGAAATTGGCCAGGGATCATGTTCCAGTACAAATTCTGATGAAGTACATCTGGGGTGAGGTCTGAGATTCTGCATTTCTATTAAGATCCCAGGTGATGCCAGTGTTGCTGGTCTGTAGACCAGACTTTGAGGAACAAGGTTTTAGAATATCATAAAGGGTCATTTTGCCCCAAACTTTTTATAGTTCACTTCTATCTAGGAAGAGTCCATGCCCATCCTTGTATGCTAGACTTCTCAGTCATGGCTATTGTTTCAAACATCAATTTGACTTCTACATTGTTAAATCCAATTGTCAATTAGCAATGGCCAATTTTCAGTCTTCATCACACTTGACCTGTCAGCAGTGTTTTACCTAAACAATGGTAACTTCCTCATAGAAATATAATTCTTTTAACTGGGTTTCCAGGATGCATATCTCATTTTTTTCTTCCTATGGTTTGTGCCCACATCCCCAGTCTCTCAAGATTGAAATGCCTCCAGGGTTGACAGCATTAATACCCTGTTGAACATATTTCATCCCCAAACATATGTCTTCAGCTGGGATCTCCCTCACACCCCTTAGGTAAATTTCAGTCTTATAGCTCCAGCAACCTATGTAAATTTTACAGATGGATATAACAATCTACTTCAACATGTTCTTCCTTCATAAACTTGCTCCAACCAAACCCTGTTTCATCTCAGTTACTGAAAGTTGCTGAAGTCAAAAACCTTAGAAGCTTTCTTAATGTTTTATTTCCTTTTATACTTCACCTCAAATTCATAGACAGATCCCTGTGACCTCTACTTTACAAATATATCCAGCATCTGATCATTCACCAGCTCCATCTCTCACCCTGATTATGGTTGTCATCTCCTAACTGGTCTTCCTGTTTTCTCTCATGCTTCCCCACAGTTGATTCTCAATACAGCAACCAATGTAATCCTGTAAATAAATAAGACAAATTATGGCACTTTGTTGCCCCAAATCTTCAATGATTTCTCATATTACTCAGGGTCGACATTCTTAAAATGGCTTACAAGGATCTATAGGATCTATCTTCTCCTTTATCTGCCTAATCTCCTGTCTTCTGCTTCCCCTACCCATTCTTACTCTGTTCTAGGACACTGTCTTTCTAGCCACTCCTTGAATACTGGACACATGGCCACCACAGGGCCTTTGCACCTGCTGCCCCTCTTGCCCCTGTTGCCTAGAAACTATCTTCTCCCAATATCTGTATGACTGGCTTCCATACTGCTTTCTGGTCTTTCTTTAGATACTACCTTTTCAAAGAGACTTTCCTTAACCTTCCTACTTAAAATTAATCTCCAGCACACACTTCCTATCTCCCTTTCCTGTTGTGTACTTCTTTACACCTCATTTCATTATCTTACATACTTAACATCTGACTTACTTGTCGTGTTTATTGTCAGACTCCTGCCAACCCTCCCACGAGAATATGGCCTTCCTGAAAGAGGAGCTTTGGAATGCTTTGTTCACTGCTGTATTCTCAGCACCTACAGTTGTTCTGGACACCTAGTCCTCATCAGAACTTCAATAAGTATTTGTTAAATGAATGAACAATGAATAAATTGACATCAGCAATATAGTGTTATTTAGTGATTTCTGTATTAGAGTTTGTGAAGGTCTCCAGTGCAGTTGCCAAAATGGCATGACCCTGGGGTAGAGTTATTGTCATCTCATCATCTCCTCCCCTTCCTCTTCTTCTTTCTTCACTTAATCCCCTGACATTCACTAACTCTACCAGCAGAAAGGCCAGTGCCCTCTCGAAGCTCTCCATTTCTTCCTATCCCTGTTTACCAAAAGCTAGGGATGGCCTTCAAAAGAAAAATTTTAGCCTCATCCACAAATCTTAAGAGAGAGAACTGGCACCACACAGGGCCCATCATAACTTGCTCTTATCTCCTGTTGTCTGACTGTGTCATTATTAAACAATATTTTAGGGCTCTTTGTCAGGTGGCAATTTTCCACTGCTTCTAAATTGCCCTTTCCTGTCTCATTCCCGACTGGAGCCACAGGAGTGGTCCTCAACGGGCACAACAATTACAACCCTGCACTAAAAACTCCAGCAATGCTCCTAGAAGCTCAACCAATGTGTTCCAGGTGGATCCCAGCCTGAGCTCCTTTTACCCTGAGCAGAGGTCAGGTTAGCTCTCAGCTTTGAAGAAACAGGCTGGCACAGCAACCTGTTTCCCCTAAGATCACCAAATTTCAATGTATTTATTTCTTTTTCTGCCACTGAGCTTTGGAATGGAAAATCCTAGTCTATTTTGATAGTCCCCAAATCTCCAAAGATTTAGAGAAATGGTGTGGTATTCCACAGGATACTTTTTACCCAAAGGACTTTTGCCTCATTATAGAATCTACATTTTCCCCATCAACCAATTCTACATAAGAACTGGGACTCTTTCTGGAAGGAAAAAAAAATGGGGACACAATTTCCTCTAAGTTACAAAAGCAAAAACATTTATAAGAGTCATCCCCCAGTGGGTTAATTCTCATCTTCATTCACAGAACTTAATCACAGCATCTGCTTCATGGTGATATTGTTACCTTATAGCAAAGCATTTGTCAACATTGAAATGGCATGTCATTGTCATTATTTTTGGAAACATTTAAGATAACCAGAAACATTATTAAACAAGATTTTGAATTTTATTCTAAACGTACTGAGAACCATACAGCAGTTTGAAACATGGTAAGGGCATAATCTGATTTACGTTTTAAGAAAGTAATACTGGATTTGCAAAGAATGTATAATAGAAGAGCCAGGTTAAGGTTACAAGTAGTACAGATAAGAAACGATAAGAGCTTTGGCCGTGCTTGTAGTAGTGGACACAGAAAGAAGCAAAAAAGAGTCAAAATATGTTTTGAAAAATAACAAGAATGTTGTTGGTTGGATGTGAAAGTGGAGAGGTACAAAGGATAAAGGATGGCCCAAGGCTTCTTACATGAACAATTGTCTGGGTAGTACCATTTACACACACACACACACACACACACACACACAAATTATATAAGTATATAATTTATAAAAATATATAAAATATAAATATGTATACTTACATATTTGTATATTATATATAACATATATAACATATATAATATATATAATATAAACATAAAAGTATATATAATACATAATATTTTATTTTATATGTTTGTATATAAAATATACACTATTTTATATATTTATATATGAAATGTATTTTTATATTATATATATTTCTTTCTTTAAGTTTTTATTTAAATTCCAGTTATTTAAATACAGTGTAACATTAGATGTACTATATAGTGATATGACACTTACAATACCCGGTGCTCAACAAAAGTGCCTTCTTTAGGGGTGCCTGGGTGGCTCAGTGGGTTAAGTCTTTGCCTTCCACTCAGGTCATGATCTCAGGGTCCTGGGATCCAGCCGCACTTTGGGCTCTCTGCTCAGCAGGGATCCTGCCTCCCCCTCTCTCTGCCTGCTTCTCTATTTGTGATCTCTCTCTGTGTGTCAAATAAACAATTAAAATTTAAAAAATAAAAATAAAAAGTGTCTTCCTGAATCCCCATCATCTATTTAACCCATGTCACACCCATTTCCCTTCTGGTAACCCTGTTTGTTTTCCATCATTAAGAAAATGTGTTTAAAAAAAAAAAAGAGTCTATGCCTTGGTTTGCTTCTCTTTTTTTTCCCTATGTTGATCTGTTTTGTTTCTTAAATTCCACAAGAAACAACAAGTATTAGCTAGGATGTGGAGAAAGAGGAACCTTCTTGGAGTATTGGTGGGAATGCAAACTGGTGTAGTCACTGTGGGAAAACAGTATGGAGGTTACTCAAGAAGTTAAAAATGGAACTACCTATGATGTTGCAATCAATCTATTGGATATTTATCCAAAGAATACAAAAATACTAGTTCAGAGGGAAACATGTACCTCATGTTTATAGCAGAATTATCTACAAGAGCCACAAGCATTATCTACAAGTTCTATGAGGCAACAGCCAGTGTCCATCAACTGATGAATAAAGAAGTCGTATATATTATATATATCTTAAAGACTTATGAAGATGTCATATATGATTGGAAACATAATCATAAATTCAATTTGAACCTACTTATGCTGAGAATTCTGTGAGACATTCAAGAGGAAATATCAAATTAAATCATTGGGTATGCAGGTCTGGAACTCAGGAGCAAGATTTAAGCTAAAGAAATGTTTGTGAGTTATCTGGGTGCCTGGGTGTCTATGTTGGTTAAGGAACTGCCTTCGGTGCAGGTCATGATCCCAGAATACCAGGATTGAGTCCCACATCGGGCTCCCAGCTCCATGGGGAGTCTGCTTCTCCTTCTGACCTTCTCCTCTCTAATGCTCTCTCACACTGTCTCTCTCTCAAATAAATAAATAAAATCTTTTTTAAAAAGAAAAGAAATATTTGTGAGTTATCAACAGAGAAGATGATTTAGTCTAAGGAAAAATTATTAAGAGAAGGAAAGGATTCAGTATGTGGGTCCCAGAAACTCAAATATGTGAATGAAAGAGTACACAGCAGGTATGATCAGGAAGCCAACCCTGTCTTTATCAGGGTCAGTTTTGTGATGGATTTCAGGATTGTAAGAAAGTTAGAGAAGGTCTTGGGTCTAAGGAAAGTGAAAGAAGAACATTTATATCCCTCACTTCTCCAAGTATGGTCCATGGACCAGCACAGACATCACCTCAGAGCTTGTTTGAAATGAGTACTCTCAGCCCCTAGAACTTCTGAATCAAAATCTGAATTTCAATGGAAATTTGTAATTTATAAGAATGTTAACACACTTGAAGCAGAACTACAAACCTTGCTTCTCCACCTTGGCTGTACATTATATTCACCAGAGAATATTTTAAATCTTCAAATATCCATAGCATACTTTGGAGAAATTCATCACAATCTCTAGGGAGGGTATGTGGAGGAGGTGAGACTCAGAGGTCAGCAGTGTTTTAAGTTTTCTATGAATCCAGTGTGCAAATAAATTTGAGAACTACTACTCTAAATGTAAGCAAAATTAATCTGGGAAAAAATGAGAGTACCTACTGAGGGAATAAAATTAAGCTACAACTTTCAGGTGCAAACAACAATATGCTGCTCTGTTCTTTTCTAATTCGGAGAACGCTGACACATCTCCAACCCAGTCAAGTTGGCAGGGAATCTTGTCCCAGTCCTACATGAGAACTTTTCTATATGTGTACCTGTATCTGTATCTACATCATTTATACCATCTATACCATACCAAGAGAGCAGATACGTATGATTCCAATTTTATTAGGTTTCAGAACAGGCTAAAGTATTCCATGATGACAAAAATCAGAAAATAGTTCTGTCTGGTAGGTGTGAATGGGAATTTAACTGAAAGGGGTCACAAGGATACTTTCTGGCATAATGGAAATATTTTATATCTTCACAGAATTGAATATTTGGTCTGTATATTTTACAGCATGTAAGCTATACCTCATGAAAAAATATAACTATTAGGGGAAAAAAGTTTGGGGGACAATCAAATAGCCAATTTTTTTAAGATTTTATTCATTTTTTGACACAGAGAGAGATCATAAGTAGGTAAAGCAGCAGGCAGAGAGAGGTGGGGGGAAGCAGGCTCCCTGCTGAGCAGAGAGCTCCGTGTGGGGCTTGATCCCAGGACCCTGAGATCATGACCTGAGCCTAAGGCAGAGGCTTAAACCACTGAGCCACCCAGATGCTCCAGTAGGGGGTATTTCTAACAATGATTCACATCTACAAGCCCTAAGAAAAAGACAAAAACAGTAAAATATTCTTGTGGAACTTCTTGCTTTGTCTAGAGTTTCAAGTAGTTTTTTCTCATCCCATCATGTTTAGCTTGCCTCAAAGTCTGGTTGGTTGTGAATTAAAAACATGTCATTATACTTAATGGTGAGCTAAGATGGTGAAATGATGGCTTTAGACAAATGTGGGATGGGGATGGGCCTTAAAAAATGATGGCTGAGGGGAGCAGGATGAGAGGAATGGGATGGCTTGGTGATGGTGATGGACTTTGGGGAGGATATGTGCTATGGTGAGTGCTGTGAATTGTCTAAAATTGATAAGTCACAGACCTGTACTCCTGAAAAAAATAACACATTTTGTGTTAATAAAAAATAAAAATAATGGGAAAAAATGACGGCTGAAAACATGCTGATCATTCTCAGGGACTGAAAACTCCATACCTCACACGAGGCATGGTGAAATTCAAGATTGTTGAGGTAAATACCATAGAATTTGTAGACAGAACATCACCAAGGGACCCTGGCTGAGATGGAAGAGCAAAAGGAGGGCAGACAGAAGGTCCTTCAAGGCAATGCATTCTCACTGAGGGAGTAGGGAAGCCTGAAAACTCTTGATTGTTTTCAACCTTCATAGTGATCTAGGGCAATTTAATTTGAAGGATTTGATATTTTTCCCAGTGTATCCAATTTATCAAATTATCTAACTGGAAAAAAAAAAAAAGACGATTTCAGTGGTGATGAGGTAAAGATAAACATTTTATAAATGTGTGTGCTTGGTATAAGAGTATAAACTGATACCACCATCCCGAATGACAAATAATGTTGGTAATCGCTGTTGAAAATGTAAAAAATTTGCTTATGCATATCCAGAAGCTCATATTTGTTTCTTTTGTTGTTGTTGTTGTTTTTGCAAAATAAAAGTTAACACCATAAAAAATTAAAACTTTGGATCAGGGTATTTCAAGTATATAGATGTGAATTAATTATCAGGAAGAAATAGGACAGTTGTTATAACTGAATCATGTTTGGTTCTGAGCTCCCTAGCAGCCAAATCATAAAGCAAAACACTCAACTTTTTAATTTTCATTCCCAAGAAGATTAAACTACATCATCTCCAAGGGAAGGAAAGCTGTAAATGGAATTTTTCACCTGAGATACTTTTCATATCAGTTTTATATCTTTACTCTTTGGTTCCACTAGCTTTTTCTGTCTTTTAAGTAAGAGGAATATGATTGTGAACTTCTGTTGTTTCAAGTTTTTTTTTTTTTAAATGGGAGCAATATCTATTCTAACTTTTAAAAATCACATGTGATATAATAACTTCTCAACATTCAGAGATTTTCATGTATATTTGTCACAAAATTTATTATTTCTAACTTTAGCAGGTTTTTTATCTTCAACAACCAGAAAAGCAGATTATTCTTAATATGTTTTTTATTTTCCATTCTTTTGTTTCTTACCTTTCTTACTGCTTTCTCTTTTCCTCTTTTAATGACTCTAGTAATATGAACTGACAGTCTCTTAAAAAGTTATTTGAAGGGTCAGGTAAATAAATCCATTTCCTACTTTTAATAAGCAGATTCTATCTGTATGGCAATCTTTTTAGCATCTGCTTTCAATATTTCTGGTTCAACTTGCAACTCCATAAAATGTTAAAAATATTCTGATTTAGGTTTCTTCTAGGGTGGTACAGAGTTTTAACTGATATCATAGTTAGAGCAAATAACCATTTACCTCCAGATTTCTCCTTTTGCCATCCCATTTAAAATATCTCAGCATCTGATTTTTGAAAGACCAGCATCAGTTTGTGTTCCATTTCCTCCCATCCCAATGTGTTTTCTCCTCAAAGTTCAGTCATATAAATAGTGCCTCATTAAAGGCAGGCAGCACCTGCTCTGCCTGGCACAACATTCTCAAGTTCAAAACGTGACAAGCCAGCCTCACCTGAATTTCCTCGTGTAACTTTGTGAACTTTGTCTAGTCAGGATTCTAAATCATGTCTGTGTCTTTAAAAACAATAGCTTTTTTTTTTTTTTTTAACAATAGTGATTCTTAAAGGAGCCTCTTGCAATGAGGTTATTCTAGCAGCAAAATGGGACTTATGCCCCCATCTCTAGATCAGTTTTTCCCAGCTTAATTTTTCTCCTTGGTCACTTGATAAGATGCTGAAATGAGTTATCCTAATATTCATGATTGTAAACATGCTCTGTTGATAGATGTGCCTATCTATAAGATGTTTGGTGAATGCTTTAAAAATCATACGTTTAAATATATACATTTTTACATGGGCAAACTCTTTCTGGTTCTACCATGAAGAAAAATAGTTTCTAGGCAAAGAAAACACAAAATCAGGTTGGAAAGCAAAATTACTCTCCCAGACACTGAGCTTCCTGATGTTAATCAAGACACAAGGAGCTAATAGCGCCCTTCCTCCCCGCCGCCCCCCAGCTTTCGCTTTCCTACTCAAGCTCCATGCCAGAAGGTTTAGGCTAAGAAATTTTGGTCCACAGAGAAGGACTGGGAAGGAGGGAGAGTCCATGAAAAAGTCAGACTGATACAAGTGTGGGTCTGGAATAAAGAGTCAAGTAAGAATGAGAGGGGCGAAGTAATGCTAGCACAGACTGATGGGGCCAAGCTAGGTTAGAAGAGAAAGGGAGAGACTCTAAAGGATATCAGTCAGATCCTAAACTGGAAGATGGTAAAGATGGATGCAAGGCTGGAACAAGAAGGAGAGCACAGACAGAGGCCATGGCCACAGAAAACAGGAAAACGACAAGGTATCGACTGGACATGACATTAAAAAAGAGGCACAGTTTTAGAAAGTGAGACTCTAAATATTTTGAACCTTTTACTCCATCTGTTGTACTTATATGGGACAAGCAGGATAGCTTACAGGGGTTCAAGTCTGCCATGGCAAGATACCACTGGCTGGGTGAGTTAAAGACATTTTTTTTTTTTCTCGCAGTTATGGAGGCTGGAGTCTGAGATCTAGGTGCTGACAAGGTTGGATTCTCTCTCCTGAGATCTCTCTCCTTGGCTTATAGATGGCTGTCTTCTCGTGGTATCTTTGGAGGTCTTCCCTCTGTGCCTGTGTCCTAATCTCCTCTTCTTATAAGGCAACGAGTCAGATTGCATAAAACCTACCCTAAAGTTCTCATTTTACCTTAGTTACCTCTTTAATGACCCTGTCTCCAAATATGGTCACATTCTGAGGTACTGAGGTAAGGACTTTGGTGAATTTTGGGGGGATGCAATTCAGCTCATAACACAAGGGAGGCCCTTGACAAACATAAATAAGACATAAAATGTAAGAAAAGTGCATACATTCCAAGATGTTCTCTATGGCCTGCTTCCTATAGACAGCAATGGAGAAAAGTTCACAAAATGTTCCTCTGAGAGAATGTTGGCAGCATGTAATTCTAATGACTAATTACCCAGTTGTTTGGGCCATGTTTATTTGCATGACAAAAAAAGTATGTACCAATATGAAAAGAGGATCTTCAGCTAGCCTGTACAACTATCCCGATTTTGCATAAGTTGCTAGACATTGTCTTCCTTTAATGCCAAATGACTTTTCTAGAGACAAGTATAAGTTCTCCTTTTCTTCCCCCCCCCTCTTCTTTCTCTTTTATTTATTTTATTTCTTTTCAGTGTTCTGGAATTCATTGTTTGTGCACCACACCCAGTGCTCCATGCAATACATGCCCTCCATAATACCCACCACCAGGCTCACCCAACCTCCCACCCCCCACAAAAACCTCAGTTTGTTTCTCAGCGTCCGCAGTCTCTCATGGTTTGTCTCCCCCTCCAGTTTCTCCCAACTCACTTCTCCTCTCCATTTCTAAGGGTACTCAGAGCTAAAGCTAACTGGTCAACCCTCGGGACAGTTTAGCACATCTTTGCAGCATAGCCCCCAACTTGATTCCATTAGTCTCGGCTACTCCTCACCTACAGAGAGCTTTGTTTTCTCCCTGCACATTGGACTTCAGGTGGGTCTGTATTCAATGGCAATCTGGTGCATGGAGAAAGCTAACACCTTGCTCATCAAATGACTCTTTCACCAAGTATTTGAAATTTGCGGAGACTATTTATAAATATGGTAGAATCTGACCAAGGTTTCTTGATAGAAACATTAAAGTTTGGGATATTAATGAACCTTGGAGAGGGTCTGTTTGAAGTTCTGCAGGCAGGGTCACTATTCAGTGCGTCTGTGAAAGTATATCCATAGCAGTTGCTAAAATATTCAAAAACATCGCTATTTGATGGCTAGTTCCTTATTCCCTTACTGCGTTAGTTCCCAGCCCCCTCCTTTGGATCTTCTCCACTAGCACTAGATGGTGATTAGTACCTGATACGGCAGGAAGGTCCCAGGACCAGCTCAGACCTATGCCATCCACAGAGCCCACATGGATGGCTGAGGCCAGAGCCCTGCTGGCTAGGTGTTTCGAAAATTACTCTTCCCTATAGGCACTTGGTACAGTGAGTATCTGTTTATTGGTAAAGGAAATGGAAGAAAACTGGCAAAAGGCACACATTAAATTCAACAAATGGTTACAGATCACCTACTAGAGGCAGTGTGCTACTAGGTAATTTGGGAAGCCCTAAAATGAATAAAGCCTAGTCTTTGAACTCACAGAGGTTACAGTCTATGTAAACTGTGGTTGTTACAACTAACAGAGTTGAGATTTCATGAACATATTTGCTTTCTTAGATTATTCTGATTATGATCTTTCTTCTTAGATGGATCTATTTAGGTTTATGGACCTGTTTCACCTATCTATTCTCTGCATGATCCTCCCTTTTCCACAACCCTTTCTGCCCAAAAATGCAGTGAAAAGTAAATGGACTGATAGTGGTTTTTTCTAATCTTATCAGAGCACACCCAGAAGGGGACACGGAGTTCTTCTGTCATGCCTGCCCTGCCAGGCTTTCAGCAAGCACAACATGCTGTTGTGTAACATTTAGTTTCAGTCTATCAATTCCCTGTAAACACTGGCGAGTCAAGGTCTGCATGAGCTCCGCAAGCAGTATCCATGACAACTGTACCTACAGCAGGGTACTTAGCATATGGGAAACAAGAGATCTCACCCCACTCTCTCTCTCTTTTTTGGCATTGCATGATGAATAATTGAATATTAAGCAAATGAAAACACTCCTTTTTTGCTACACAATATTATTTCGATGTTACTTTTTAACCTGTAGTTTATTTACACTGTTATACAAAAATAAGACTTAAAGGGAATAAAAGAAAAAAAAAAAAAAGGAAGGAAGAAGGACACCCTGCTTGGCTTTGATTTAAAACATTTCCAGGGGGCGCCTGGGTGGCTTGGTGGGTTAAAGCCTCTGCCTTCAGCTCAGGTCATGATCACAGGGTCCTGGGATCAAGCCCCACATCGGGCTCTCTGCTCAGCAGGGAGCCTGCTTCCACCTCTCTCTCTGCCTGCCTCTCAGCCTACTTGTGATCTCTGTCTGTCAAATAAATAAATAAAATCTTAAAAAAAAAATTTCCATTGACTTTTTTCTGAAAAAAAAAATACAATAAAGATGGTCTTGTTAATTTATGGCAACTTCAGCTCATAGAATAAGTCAGTGGAAAATCTTAAACATTTTCAATAAATATCAAATGATAATAGTCTCATGATGACACATAATTGAGTTGCCTTACACACCTCTGCTACTCACATGAACATCCTGCTATGGCAAAACACTTTGCATGCAAACGTAAGGAAGAGGGCAGGAAGGATAAGAAAAGTGACTACTATATTACATCAATAAAATTAATCATCAAATTTTAGCATTACAGAAATGGTTGTAGCCTATCGTACCATCCCTTTGTGCCTCAAAGAGATAAGGATATTACTCTCAAATAGCTGGAAGTCTCATTCTGCCTTTACTTCGTTCTTACCCTCCTGAGTAATATAAGTCATTTTTATTTATTTTTTTTTTCACCACTTTTTAAAATTTTTTTATTTTCAGCATAACAGTATTCATTGTTTTTGCACCACACCCAGGGCTCCATGCAATTCGTGCCCTCCTTAATACCCACCACCTGGTTCCCCCAACCTCCCACCCCCCACCACTTCAAACCCCTCAGATTGTTTTTCAGAGTCCATAGTCTCTCATGGTTCACCTCCCCTTCCAATTTCCCCCAACTCCTTTCTCCTCTCTAACTCCCCTTGTCCTCCATGCTATTTGTTATGATCCACAAATAAGTGAAACCATATGATAATTGACTCTCTCTGCTTGACTTATTTTACTCAGCATAATCTCTTCCAGTACCGTCCATGTTGCTACAAAAGTTGGGTATTCATCCTTTCATTTTAGACGTGCTGCCCCAATCTCCTGAGATGGCATCACAACTTTTTTTTAAGGGCAAAACTTTGATTTCCCCTATATCCTTTTATATCTCCAGCCCATCTTCCTGTCGGAGTTGAATAAAGTTCAGAAAATGATTAAAGTTTACCAAAAAAAGGCAATGCCTACAGAGATTCAAAGGGGATTGTATTAACATTGACAGTAGATCAGTCAGGATCTTTTCTTAGCTGCATCACAGACATTTTGTTGTTGCTTCTAATTGATGTTCACTATGAAAATTAATACCACATTTTGGCAAGTGATTTTTGCAGCCAAAGGAAGAACTTTTGTGCTGTATGTGTTAAGCGTATCTCCTGTCATCAAATAATAAATGCCTGGCATGTAACTAGATGTGCAAATATAACTAGAGACATTAATAAGAAAAATACATGAGAACATTTTGTTTCATGAATAAGTACAGTTCTAAAATTTTAAATGAGTCTCCAAAGTATTTACATATTTATAGTCTTCTCGTATATTTGGAATTCTTTATCACTAAATGGAATCTTGTATTATAGTCTGCATTTCTTGCTCATATACAAAGATTTTTTTCATAGCTCATGTTTTTGTGAGACTACTCATTATTCTGTAGAGTAAGATTACAACTATTAAAATGTTGTAATCTAAATTTTCCTCCTCTTCAGTATACTACTGTATATAGTACAGAAAGAGTGGTGTTGATCATAATATGTTAAAACCATTGAAAAGACAATTATGGGTCACATGCAAACTTTGTGCAGCATTTTAGGAGGGTGACATATCAGAGAATAGATTCTAAAATGTATACTTGTGCTAGAACTGGTTGCATCAAAACAATAAAATAGGCTGGCTTAAGAAAGTTTTTGCCTCTTGATAGCACGAATGTTCCAAATGACTACCTCAGAAATTGTTAAGATAGGTGAGAGCAGTTACTCTGAAACTCACTGGAATCGGCAACCATGTTTACACTCAATCCCACATATATCTAATGAAACATGTTTTTCACTAATCTAAGCTCATTTTCTCTTCAGCCAGAAGCTAGAAAACTAGTTTTCTGAAACTATAAAATGAAACATTAAGCCTGAGGAAGAGAGTTTCTGGCACATGTGTCTGACATTGATTGAGATGGAATGGGTTGGAGAATGTGGCTCTGGGTCTGAACACAAGACCGAAGTAGCCCTGTTTTTATAGAGCAGATGATTATAACAACAGGTGGGGCAGAAGATGATGATTAATGTACTGAGGAAATGAAAAAAAAAATGGGCTAAACAACTATAAATGTATAATGGCATTACTAACTCTGCGCATTTCCATTTATTATCTTTCTTGTTCTTTTTATTATATTTGACATTGCTGATTGTTCTTCTCTTGAAAAAGTAATATATATAATATATAATATATATAAATGCATAAAAGTAGAATTCATCAATGAATTAAGATACGTGTGTGTGTGTGTGTGTGTGTGTGTGTGTATTCCTTTCACTTCCAGAACACTATGGTCTCGTCCCCTCACCTTCTAGCCATACCTGCCCAGCCTCTTTTGTATGTTTCTCTTAGTCTGCTCTTCCTAAATGTTGGTGTTGCCACCAGTTCCTATTCCAGGCCATTTTTGCTTCTGAATTTATACATATTTTTGCCTACCCCAGAGGTGTACATTAACTGTGACTTATAGTGGCCCAGAAAGTTTTATTTTCTTTTTTTTTTTTTTTTTTTTTTTTTTTTTTAAATTTATTTATTTGACAGAGAGATCACAAGTAGACAGAGAGGCAGGCAGAGAGAGAGAGAGAGAGAGAGGGAAGCAGGCTCCCTGCAGAGCAGAGAGCCCGATGCGGGACTCGATCCCAGGACCCTGAGATCATGACCTGAGCCGAAGGCAGCGGCTTAACCCACTGAGCCACCCAGGCGCCCCCAGAAAGTTTTATTTTCAAAACAGATTGTTCTTGTGAACTTTACACCATCTACTGAATTTCACCTTGCACATATCCCAAGATACTCCAATCTCAAACTGAAAATATCCTTTTACTGCTGATCTACCTGAGTTCTATATCTAGGTTGATATTACTGCCAACTCATGTGCCCAAGCCAGAAACTTGAACATCACTCCTCTTTCTCTTAATAAACAAGTCTTGACAATGTTACCTGCTAAATATTCTCAGTTATATCTACTTTTTTTCTATCACCACCAACTCTACCCAAGATTAGGCCTTCATTTCTCTTAACTGCACTGTAACTAACAGTTTTTTTTCCTTTCTAATTTATATTCCACATATATCTAGAGACATCTTAATAAAGTATGAATATGTCACATGATTTTCTTCCATAAACCGCTGTCCGCTTTTCATTACTTTTAGGATAAAATCTTAACTACATGACATTGTTTTAAAAACCCTGCCTTACCTCTATTTTGTCATTCAGCCACATACCTTACCCTTCAGGTATGCTGAGTTCTTTCCTAAAATAGAGCACTTTAATACATAGCTTTTGTCTAGATTGTTACTTGGACACTACCTGGAATACTTCACTGCTATCATATGCCTCCTAACTTTCCCTAAATAAACTAATTAATATATTAACATTAATCATTCTAACTTTTCTGTGAAGCCTATACTGACCAGCCACCCCACAGCCTTGAGTTAGATGACCTTAAAACAATCATACACTCTTAATTTTTCCTTTTATAGAATTCATAAATGAATTAGAATGCGTATTTAACTTAGCTGTGAGAATGGGGATCATGTCAATATTACTCATTGTTATAGTTCTGTTAGTGCAATACTTTAGTAGGCACAAAAATAAATGTATGTGCTTTTAGAGTGAAAAAATACATTTCTTGGGTCCCTGAGTGGCTCAGTCAGTTAAGCCATCTGACTTCAGCTCAAGTCATGATCTCAGGGTCCTGGGATTGAGTCCTGCTTTGGACTCCCTGCTCTGTAGGGAGTTTGCTTCTCCCTCTCCCCCTCCCCTGACTCATTCTCTCTCTCTCTCTCAAATACATTAAAAAAACTTAAAAAAAAATACATTTCTTCATAGTTCCATATGTAAATATTAAACTATTCAACTATTAACAAACACTGTTTTTCTTTAGCAGGTTCTAGGTTTGTTTTTTATTCCATTTTAAATAACTTGTGTTACTTAAAATTGGGGCAATTGATTTTATACAGCACTATTCAGGAGTTCAAAGTACATTTAGTGACACACTCAGATAAGAGGACCTGGTTAAAGAGAGGAAATGACTGGATAATGAGACTTTACATCTGTGACAGACTCATCTCAGGGCCTAGGATGAGGATGAACTGATTTATTGATTATTTTAAATAAACTCATCGGTGCCTGGTATCTATTGTTTTATAAGGTTTCCCTTAAAAGGACAATTATATGAAAGGAAGTAATGGGGTCAAGGCCTCACTTTTATGCAGACAGTACATGCCAATCCACATGACCAAGCTATGCTCAGTGAACCATCAAAACAAATTGTAGTTCCTGCTTCAAATGTTAGCATTTATCTAACAACTATTTATTCCTTCCAATTTACTACAATAGCACTGGCATTGAATGCCCAAACTTGATAGCTACTGTGTGGTAAACACAGGCAGAAAACCACTAGCAAAGGAAAAAGGCTCGGGAAGGAGAACACTATTAGAAACCTTTACCAGCCTAAAAATGGCCACTGCACCACTACAAAAATAGGGAGCATCTATTAATGGAACATAAATTGACTGTTTTAGCACAATGTGTTCAGATTGCTTGCAGGTACTTCTGATTATCTTTAAAAGATGGCAAAGTTTAGTTCTGTTCTGCACAGTTTGGCAGCTGAAATAATAGAGCATTGGAAATTTCCCTTATTGGTACTTTCTTTTATTGCATTATAAATTGTTTTTCCTGTAGTAACTCACTAGGGAAAGAATAATAACCATGCCAAATGTTAGAGTAAATAATTAAAAACAACTACAATTTTAATATGTTTTGTTCAGTACATTATTTAATGCTAACTTGCAGTGAAACTGCTGAGGAAGTGTTGAGTTTGTATACCTAGCAAGTACAGGAATTCCCTCTGATGATAGAGATGCAATAAAATAAAATCAATGGTCATAATGTTATCTCAAATGACTTACACTGAGCCCTGAAGACATTCCATCTATTTGTCCTTTTGAAGCATGCTTTAGTTTATTATTTCTGTAGTCTGTCATGACTAATAAGTATTGTCATAAATTGTGTTTTCTGAGTCTAATAAATTCTTATTATTATGCTGTTTCAATTATTTTTATTTTCTACAAGATTCATTAAAATATACTCTGGAATTTTAGAAATCTTGAAATCAACACGGGTTGTCTAGTTGCATCCATGTTGCATAATTAACTTACCCATGTCTTACTTGGCTTTCCCTTGAACATAGACCAGCCTGAGGGCAATTGGAAGTGCACCCCAACAGCACACTCCACTGAGGAAGCTTGTCAGGTTTCTGAAGTTAGCATTCAGTCCTTTCATTTGTTATTTGTCCCGGTATTATTTGTAAATTTTAATAATTCATTGATTCTAAAAACATTTACCATGTACTTGTTATGTATAAAGTATATTTATAACATTCAGATAGGAAATGCATAGTTGATCCTTGCCTCCAAAGGGTTCACAGTCTGGTAGAATGGTAATATAATATGTTGAAGGCAATAGTGGCATCATGCACATTGATTTTTTACTAGGAAAAAAAAAAAAGATTTCTAACTGGCCTTGGGAAGAGAGAGGGATCAAAGAAAACTTTCAGAAGATGGTGATTCAGGAGTTGACTATTAAGTGAAAGTTATGAGTCAGCTAGGTATTAGAAGAACCATAAAGGAGACAGAAAGTAGGGAGGTATTTGTCCTTCCCATTTCCTTTCCTTTTTTTTTTTATTTCATTCTCTTCCAATAAATACCAGTTGAAACATTGTATGTGCCAGGTGTACCACAGGTGAATGAGATAAAATCTAAAGAGAAGGTACAGAGAAGCAAAGAGATAGAGGCTAGAAAGATACGGTGTGAGTGTAGAAATACACAAAATTCTGGGGCAAGAGTGGAAAACTAGCTAGAGTTCAGGTTATATAGAGTTTTATTTTTATGCCCAGAGATGGAGTTTGGACATTATCCTATATGTAAAAGTTATCTATCTTTTAAACGTAATTAATATTAATTATGTTGTAAAAATAACTAATGGACTTTGAGGGCATTATACTAAGTGAAATAAATCAGACAGAGAAAAATAAGTACCATATGATCTCACTGATATGTAGAACCTTAAAATGCACACACACACATAACAGCTCACAGATATAGAAAAGATGTTGGTGGTTGGAGAGTTGGAGGTTGAGGGGTAGGTGAAATAGGTGAAAGAAGTAAAAAAATACAAACTTCCAGTTATAAAGTAAGTTCATTCTGAAGACCTAATATGTACATAGGCATAGGCATGTACATAGGCATGTACATATCGTTAACAATAGTGCATTATATACTGGAAAGTTGCTAAGAGTAAATCTTAAAAGTTCTCATCACAAAAAAAAAGTTTTAACTATGTGAGGTGATGAATATTAATTAGACTTACTGCGGTGATCATTTTGCAATATATACTTATACTGAATCATTATGTTGTACACCTGAAACTAATAAAATATGTGTAACAGTTATATTTCAATAAAAAAGAAAAAATATAAACAAGGTGTGGATGGAACTAGAGGGTATCATGCTTAGCGAAATAAGTCAATCGGAGAAAGACAACTATCATATGATCTCCCTGATATGAGGGGGAGGAGATGCAACATGGGGGGTTGAGGGGGTAGGAGAAGAGTAAATGAAACAAGATGGGATTGGGAGGGAGACAAACCATAAGTGACTCTTCTTTTTTTTTTTAAGATTTTATTTATTTATTTGACAGAGAGAAATCACAAGTAAGCAGAGAGGCAGGCAGAGAGAGAGGAGGAAGCAGGCTCCCTGCTGAGCAGTAAGCCCAATGTGGGGCTCGAACCCAGGACCTGGGATCATGACCTGAGCCGAAGGCAGCGGCTTAACCCACTGAGCCACCCAGGCGCCCCCATAAGTGACTCTTAATCTCACAAAACAAACTGAGGGTTGATGGGGGGAGGGGGTTGGGAGAGGGGGGTGGGCTTATGGATATTGGGGAGGGTATGTGCTATGGTGAGTGCTGTGAAGTGTGTAAACCTGGCGATTCACAGACCTGTACCCCTGGGGATAAAAATATATGTTTATTAAGAATAAAATTAAAAAAAAAAAAGAAAAAAGAAAAAATAAATAAAAGTAATTACTAGATATAATCAAATTTGTGGCTAGCATTATAACTGACAATGGTGTTGAAAATAGATTTGAAGTGGAAAGAATTGAGGTGCGGTTGGGCAGTTATTTCAGCCATCTAAGGCAATAATCATCAAAACTTGAAAGAGGGGGACGCCTGGGTGGCCCAGTGGGTTAAGCCTCTGCCTTCGGCTCAGGTTATGATCTCAGGGTCCTGGGATCGAGTCCCACATCGGGCTCTCTGCTCAGCAGGGAGCCTGCTTCCTCCTCTCTGCCTGCCGCTCTGCCTACTTGTAATTTCTCTCTCTGTGTGTCGAATAAATAAAAATCTTTAAAAAAAAAAAACAAAAACCTTGAAATAGGAATGTGATCATAAGAATGGAGAGGAGGGGAGAGATTTGAAAATAAGTTAAGAGAGTGAATAATTTGAATCCAGAGGCTTGATGGATAGATGTGGAAATTGAGGAAGAGAGGAAAATAAGAGATGACACCCTGTATTTAGACTGGATAATGTGGTGGTGCCAGCAGGGAAGAACAGGTATGAGTAGGATTCAGTTTTGAACATGCTGTGTTTAAGACTACTAGTGTACCCAGGTAGGGTGTCCATGAGGCAGCCATTTATAGAAATCTGAATTTAACTATAGAGTCTTGGGTGCATATTCAAATTTTAGAGTCATTGGTTTTTGATTGATAGTTGAAATAATAAAAGCATATGATATTATTGATAAAGAATTGAAGAGAGAGAAAAAAATTATCCCACGAATAGTGGTGGGGGATTTTATTTTAGGAACTGATGAAGGATAAGGAAGGAACCACTGGATAAGCAGAAAAAAAGGAAATCAGAGGAGGATGAGAAAAATTAGGAATGCACTAAAGGAATGGAGAGCTTAAAAACAGATATGGTTGACAACTGGATGGAACTAAAGGCCAATAACCTGGCACCTGAAATATGAGTTCTAGACATGGCTTACTGACAGTGGTTCCTGACTTCTCACAAAGTCGACATCAGTTGGGTAGAAGGGGAAGAAGCAAATTTGGGACAAGATGAAAAATAAATGGGGCATGAGATAACTGAGTCTAGGGTTTATGCTGTTGTTTTAGAAGTTTGGATGTGGTAAGAGGAGACAGATTTCCAGAGGAGGCTGTGGGATTGTAGAAAGTCTCTCTAGGATGTGAAGGAGTGGAGACCAAAAATGATCAAAAATACCTGGGACAGGTACTATTGGAAAGGGAGAGTTTCCAGTACCAGATCTAGTTCATGAAATTTCCTTGATGGTAGGTCTTAATGTGGTTAGTTTTAGATCTAGAAGGAGAAATGATGAAGCAAGGTCCCAGAGGAGGAAAGGCAGAAGAAATCACAGGCAGTGAGGTTGACTTTGATCAAGAGTACAGTACTCTAGGAATCTTAGAGACAGGTTAAGAAGGATGAATATGGGTGTAGAGAAGTTGCCAGCTGGTGGGGCAAGGAAGGACAGGGAGTGAGCAGGGAAAAGGCTGGTTATGGATGCTAATGATTTATCTTCTGAATTTGGAGGGGTAGTTAGGAGTGTCCTCTACTAAGAGTTGATGGGAGGCAGGTTGCAATCAAATATAGGATTTCCAGGAGCAGCAAGTGTTTTGTATATTTGATAAAGAGAAGAGGAATGGGAGCTAGCAAGGACGAAGGTATAGAGACAGCAATACTGAGGCTGACTGCAGTCCATGAATTCATTCTCCAGTACCACTCTGGCTCCAGAAATGAGTGAAAACAGATAGCAATATAGATCTTGGACTGGACTTTTGGTGGGGTGAGGTGGAGCAAAAGGCTATGAACATCAGGGGACTGAGAGTACTCATGAAATTCTAGTTCAGATGGTCAAGCATGGATTTATGGATCTACCCTGGGTATGCCTCAGGGCCAGCTGAGCAAGTACACAGCCCTGTCCCAGAGTCTCAGGGCAGGTTCAGTGTCGCTTCTCTTGCCACCATGACAGAGGTTGCAAGAAGAGCAAATCTCAAGGGCAGTACTGGTAGTGGAATTAGTAGAATGCGAACTATTGATGAAGCAAAGCAACCCTCACAAAAACTTCCAGTTCATGTTTTGGATATTAAAGTGCAATAGGTCAACAAACAAAGATGCCCTTAATATTACACTCCTCTAGAAGAATACCAAGAACCGTGTATGTATGTGTGTGTGTGGTGTATGTATAGGTATACAAACATCTTAAAGTTTCACTAACCACATTTCTGTGATTATTTTTGAGTGTATGTTGAAGTGCTTCTTTCAGATAACCTTTTGAGATTGTCATCCTGGGATTTAATCATACATCCATTGGCAAATATTCTTGACTCTTATATTCTCTATCCATATTGACTTAACTAGTAATATACTGTAACCAAAGAAAATCCATATTTAATAGATTTACTGAGATATAATTTACATGCCAAAAAACTCACTGTTTTGATCAGGAAAATTTGATGCCTTTTAGTATATTCACAGAGTTGTACAACCATAGTTAAGCAGCCATTACTATAATCAAATTTTAGAATATTTTCATCAGCAGCAAAGAAACCTCACACCCATTAACAGTCATTCTCTAGAGTCTCTCAGATCTAGGCAGCTACTAATCCACTTCCCATATCTGTAGATTTGCTTATTCTCTTTTCAATGGCATTTCTTCTTGAGCTTCCTGAAAGCTGCAGTCGTGACTTGTTCCTTTTTCAAGAAACCTGGTCCACAACTGTCATATAGTTGCTCTGTGCCATCATCCTTGGGATTCCCTGTCTTGGATTTCATTGTCTTTTTCATCTTGGATCTGACTTCTCCATTTTGGGGAGTCATACCCTTTAATAACCTTCTGAAAGAGGATTCGTAGATAATTTTTTGAAATTTTGAATACTTGAAATTGTTAAGTTCATTTTCACTCATAATTTATATTTTTTGGGGCAGAGAATTTTTGATTAGGATTAGTCTTCCTTCAGAATTTTCAAGGTAATGTTCAATCATTCATAGTGTCAGTGTGGAGAAGACTGAAGATATTTTGATTTTTAATCTTGCTTTTGCCTTGCCTTCCTCTAAAAGCTTTTAGAATCTTCTCCTTATCCCCAGTTATATTAGGAAACCTAAGTCTCTTATTTTTCTTCTTATACAGAACCCTTCACTTCTGACATTTCTTTTCACCAAATGTGTGGGTTTTCTTCCCCTACCAAGCGGTCCTGTGATACTAGCTGGGTGTCCTAGAATTTAAACCAATCCTGACCCTATCTCAGATCCCACAGATTAAGGGCTCAGTCCCATAACACTGCCCCCAACTTCCAATGTCAATCACAAGTCCATGTTGTCAATGCTGCTTCTTACTGACTGACATGATAAATCTGAGTTTCCCTTGACCCCTCCTCTGGTTCAACTAATTTGCTAGAGTGGCTGTCAGGACTCAAGAAAACACTTGATTATTTATTTTTAGTATTTAAGGATATAATAAAGAACAGTTTATTTAAGGATATAATAAAGGATATATTTAAGGATATAATAAAGAACACAAAAGAACAGGTCTGTGAAGGTCCCTAGTGCAGGATTCTGTTCCTGTGGAGTTGTGGTGTGTCACCTTACCCATACATGCATGTGTTCCTTGACCTTAAAGAACACAGAGCCCCACAGTTTTAGTATTTTTATGGAGGCTTCATCATGTAGGCATAACCAATTATTAACTGCATTTCCAGCCCTTCCCCCCTATCTAGCGATGTGGAGTGTGGCAGATCTTGAATTCCAAGTTTCTGATCATGGCTTGGCTTTTCTAGTGATGAGCCCTCCTCATCCAGGAGCCATGCAGACCCCACCCAGAGTCCCCTCATAAAAACAAAAGGCAGCCATAGTGCTCTTATCACTTAAGAAATTATAAGGGTTTTGGGAGCTCTTTGGGTGGAACCTGTGGCAGAGACCAATATATCTATTTTTTTCTTAAAAAAAAAAAACAAAAGATTTTAGGGGCACCTGGATGGCTCAGTGGGTTAGAGCCTCTGCTCGGGTCATGATCCCAGGCTCTTGGAATCGAGCCTCACATTGGGCTCTCTGCTGGCCAGGGAGCCTGCTTCCTCCTCTCTCTCTCTTCTCTTTGCCTGCCTCTCTGCCTACTTGTGATCTCTATCTGTCAAATAAATAAATAAAATCTTTAAAAAAATAGAAATAATAAAAATAAAATACAATTTTTAAAAAAGGTTTTATTTAATTATTTGAGAGAGAGAAAGACAAGGAAAGAGAGCACAAGCAAGGAAAAAGGAGAGGAGGAAGCAGACTCCCTACTGAGCAGGGAGCCCAACACCTGACTCAATCCTGAGACCCTGGGGATCAGGACCTGAGCCACCCAGGCACCCCAACATATTTTCTATTATGTACCTCATAATGTACCTCATACTAGTATTCTTAGAATGTATCTTGAGGCAGATCTATTTTTGCCCCATTTTGCAGAGAGTCACAGAATCCTTCTGTCTGAAAATTTATATTCTTCAATTCCTAAAAGATGTCTTTAAATATATCTTAGATGATATATCCTCATTGTATTCCTTTTTTCTATTTCTGGAATTGCTTTAATTTGGCTGTTAGACTTTCTAGATTGACTGTTTAATATTCTTATATATATTTTTTCTTTTACTTTCCATTAGAAGTCTTTGACTTTAATTTCTGAGAGATTTTCTCCACTTTATCTTTCAGTTCATCCATTTAATTTTTAATATTTGCAACACATGGGGCACCTTGGTGGCTTAGTCAGTTAAGCATCTGCCTTCAGCTCAGGTCATAATCCTGGGGTCCTGGGATCTGAGCCCTGTCTCTGGCTCCCTGCTCAGTGGGGAGCCTGCTTCTCCCTCTCCCTCTGCCCCTCTCCCTGCTCATGCTCACTCTCTCCTTCACTCCCTTGCTCTGCACTCTTTCTCAAATAAAGAAATAAAATCTTTTAAAAAAAATTTGCAACACGTCTTTAATTTCTATGAGATTTATTTTCCCTCTGAAAGTCCTGCTCCTCTTTTATTTATAGCACTCAATTCTTGTTTCCACAAATGTAATATTTTTTCTTACTCCACTGAGGGTATTGTTGCTAGCTTAGTTTTAGAAGTTTTAATATCTGTGCTGTGTGTAGTATCTATTTTCTCCAAATTGCTTTTTCTCATTGTTTTGATATCTTTCATACGACAGACTTTTCACAGATACAGGATGATCCTTGACATCCTTGACTGCCTACCTATATTTAAGACTGGGACCCTAAAAAGAAGTTCTCTACCCACACTTAGAGCTTATGACTATAAGTTCTTATTGTGGTAATGTCACTAAGGCATTATAGAGAGAAGTACCAAATTGCCAGTATCTTTAGGTTTTTGTCCTCCTGCCTCCTTTTGGGGGTTGGATTGGATTGGCATCTTCCCCAGAGAAAAATCTTCTAATCTCCTCCAAAGCCTATTGCTTATGCATTATGTGTTGAAAAGGTAAGAGGTCTGGGTGTTTTACAGAATCCCTATGCTGGCTTATAATTAACATTTCTTAAGTCTTACAAGCCAATTATCACTTTTTTGGCTTTCAAAATTGTGCTGATGATTCTCTTCTTTTATTCCTTTGGATTTATTAGTTTGTAATTAAAAAAAAATCTTTTCTTCTTTTTAGTAGAGCTTCAAGAAGGAGCAAGATTCCACTTTTTTCACTTAATCATCCACAGTTAGGTTCTATAGCTCACACTTCTGTACTCCAACTTACATACAGACACATATAATTTTGAATTGAACTTAATAAATGCTATAATAAAGGAAAGTATCAACTGTGTTTAGTACATACAGGGTAAAAGTGAACTCAATTAGAAAAGTTCAGAATTTTTTTTCTTTTTTTGATATTTGGGCTAGGACTTAAAATATAAAATCATCTTTGCTATTCATTGGAGAAAATGAAAGAAATCTTGACACTAGGACTTTAAATTGGGCAGGTACATTTCTGGGTAGTTCATAAGGCTTCAGATTTATATCCTTAAAACAATTCTCTCAATTGGAATAATATTCCATACTGTAGATAAGAAAAATGGGGTCCAGAGAGTGTTTTGCTTTTTTTTTTTTTAAGATTTTATTTATTTGACAGAAAGAGAGAGAGGTAGGGAGAGAGGCAACACAAGCAGGGGGTGAGAGAGGCAGAGGAAGGCTCCCCTGAGCAGGGAGCCTGATATGGGGCTCGATCCCAAGACCCTAGGATCATGACCTGAGCAGACGCTTAACGACTGAACCACCCAGGCACCCCAGAGAGATTTATTTTTAAAAGATTAAAATATCTAGTAAGAAATGATAGATCTTGAATGGAAATATAGTTTTCTATTTCTCCAAAGCTATGCTTTCAGTGTAGAAATGTACCAAGAGTAAAATAGACATCTTTATCAGAAGCAAAATGGCATTGCTCTTTACTGAGAAATAGTTACCACTCAAAATTGTTAGGAGTGATTATCCAGTTTATGTAATACCTAAGTGTATTTTCTCCCCTTATCTCACTGATAAATATCTAACTTTAGAGGGGTTTTTTTATTTGTTTGTTTGTTTTACTACTTTCCTGCTTTTGTACTCCTTTTGTGTACAGAACAGAGGACAATTATTTTTCCCCCCGGGCCTTGTGGGAGGAAGCTAAACCAAATCATTTAACTTACACTTGAGGACCTGTGGATTAATTCCTCCAGCCCCTTTCTGTCTAACGTTTACAAGCCCCCCTGACCTGACACCCGTAAGTGTTAGCAGAGGCAGAACTATGAAGCATTTTTCAGGCATTCAGCATTTATAGATGCTTGATTATTATTTTTTTCTACCTGCTCCATCTTCCGCCTTTCCTCCGCTTTAGGGGCTTACCATCCTTGCTTCTTGATTCAGCCCTATTAAACTTTCCTTCTGCGAATTCCTTTCCCTCAGGAATCACTGGTTTGGACACAAGCGGCATGACGTGTATCTCCTGATAATCTTTAAAGTATTGCAGCAATACCATTTGATCAACCCTTTGCTCCTCTGGTCCCTTATTTGACCTTTGATGAAACACTGAACACACACTTTGTGTAGGGAACTGATTACAGGTAGGGAACCAGAAACGACAAGATCTAGAATTCACTTAGTGCTTATTTTGCAGTAGATCCATTCTAAATACATATACTCTCTAGGTTCTCATATTTCATACTTATATAAATTTCCATTAATTGTTGTTATCATTATTCCATTTTACAGATGAGAATTTAAGTAATTTCCTCCAACTCCAGTACACAGTATTAGGTAGAGCCTATATTTGGACAAGGATGGTCTAGCCAGAAGGAAGTTTCCACCCAGCTCCCTGCACTGCAGGGTCAAGATTAACTTTGTTCCTGAGTGACTCCTTGGGCACTTACTACCTGGAAGTTTTAGTTAACATTTTAAACTTATTAGTGTGTTCATGGACATTTTATAAGCACTCAGAGTAGAGGCCCTTCAGTCAAGCAGAATAACAAAGTAGGTACTTAGAATTTATAGAGGACTTTAGGCCAAATGCCCTGAGGGCCAGAAAGTTTTCATGAACCTCATTCTACACCAACTCATAGGCCATTGTTCATTGTTCAGAATGCTGAACAAGACTTGGAAGACTTTGTCTTAATTCTGGCTCTTTCTCTTATTCCAGTATGGGCATGGGGAATTGAAAACCAGTCACTTACTCTTTCTACACCTTGGATTTTACATCTGTAAAAGAGTGAACAAAATATTTGACAACCTACTTTGTATTGTTTGAGTATAAAATTAGACAGTATATGGAAGAGTTATGCAAACTTCAAAGTACTAGAAGAAAACAATCATTCATGGTGTCTACGTGAAAAAAAGTAAGCAGCTGAGCTGTAAATGTAATCATACATTAAGTCTTGTTTCCTCTTCTCCACATTGGAAAGATTGTCATTTGTCTTCCAGAAGACATACTGTATCAGAATGTATCAGAAAGAATGGCATTTAGAAATCTTGGACTACAGGGATGGTAGGATTGGATCTACAAAGCTACTGTCACACACATGAACAGGTTAAACTGCTGGTTTCCAAAACTTTCTGTAGCTCCTGTACTACACATCCAGGAGCCAATCTCTCACTTGCCCTCATTAGGAAAGCAGAGGAACTTTTGGAAAAGAAACTCTCAAAATCAGAATTTTCTATTATCTTTTAAAGATTTATTTTTAGGTCTTCTTGGGTAAGAAGGCAAACATTTTCATGTTCTCTAGGGTATTTCTACTCTTCCTTAAAAATACTTGACACTCCTTTAGCCAGTGATGACAAAATCCATTATTCCGTAGTTGAGAAAGAAAGAGACCCCAGATCTAAATGGTTTTTCAGAACATTTGTATTTAATCTAAGTCTAATCTAATCTAAATTCTAATAAAGTAATCAAGCAATAACTATAAATAGCTGTTATCAGATGCCTTCCTATTTCCATAAAAAGGAAGAGTGTAAGTCACTTAGAAGGCTGAAGATTCTAAATTTTAGGATCACTCCAGTGAAGGAAAGGGACACACAGTAGGAGTCTGAAAATGACAGTGGTAAATGTTTAAACAAAATCGCAGTCATCCTTGTTTATCTTTGACAGATGGAGGTTTTACAGACTTTGTCTGGGAACAGAGAAGAGGTGGCACTTAGTCACAGATGGGCCCTGAGTCAGTCCTTCCAGAGTGCTACAGGTCATCGAGCAGAGCAGGATGAGAACCCTGCTAGAGACCAAATGCATGTATCCACCCAAAATTTATATGTTGACTCTTAATCCTCAGTGATGGTACTTGGAAGTGAGGTCTTTGACAACTGCTTAGATCATGAAAGTAGAACCATCATGAATGGGATTTGGGCCCTCCAATGTGTGAGGTCATCATGAGACGATGACTATCTATGAACAAGGAAGCAGGCTTTCCGCAGACACTGAGTCTGTCAGTCCCTTGATCTTAGAATTCCCTGACTCCAGAACTGTGAGATGAATGTTTGCTATTTATAAGCCACCAGTTTATGATCTGTTATAATAGCCTGAATGGATTAAGACAGACCCATGGGTGTTGCTGCAACACCTTTAGCCATACTACCTCTGTTTCCCACTAGTATCTATTCTGTACTTTAAAAAAAAAAAAAAAGGTCATTTTTTTATATTAAGAGGAATAATTAACCAAATATTATTGTTCATAAAACAAAAATTAATTCTTTGATCAAATGATAAGAGTTCAGCAAAATACTTCAGCTTAGCCTACAGCACCAGAAGGAACAGCTTGTATAAATACAGTTCTCTTTGCTGAGTGGAATGAATTTCTTACTTAATTTTCCACCCTTTTAATTGGCTATTTTTCCAGAAATAATTCCCATTTTATGCCTATTTTCAAGGTTTATGATGATATCCACTTATAAAAATACTCAGCACTCATAATTCTTCACATCATCTGTGCCCAAGTACACATATGGGCACATGAAGCAGACTGAAATCTAAGGGTCTGAGAAAAAAGTGTGCTTAAACAAAAAATGTTTTACATAATCTCTTCCTTGGTTTAACAATGTATTTATTCAGGTGTCAACCAAAATAGCAAAGATCATGACATATTCTAATTGTAATTTGATGGGTTGATTAACATTTTGACCATTTGTTTTTAAAATAGAACATAGAATTGTTCTCCACTCAGTTCAGAGCCTAAATTAGACAAAAACTCAACTGTAACAAGTCACACAGAGAAGGATTATCAAGTTTCATGACCTTGAATATAAATGTCTTTCTTACTTACAATGCTGGGATTTATATTGTTAGTCACACATCTTACAGTAAAAAACAAATAACATTGCCTATTAAATCTTCATATGTTAGAGAATTGTGTATTTTTTGTTGATTGTCAATTCACTGGACTATTAAATTCGTTTTAGTCTGTATTTCGTGGAGTGATCTAGAGAAACTGTGAAATTATCTCATGTTGTTAACAGAAGGGGCAGCTTAAATCTATAAACAACTTGTTAGCACAGGTTTTAAACCTTTAAATATTCATTTGGTATGAATCATGTTTCAAAGCCTATCTTCCATATTATTCCTAAATGTACAAAAACAGAATCAATTGGTTACTGGAGCCAGCTTCATAAACTCAGCCCTCAGTATTTTCCTCTCTTGGTTTATCAATTTCTTCAGGCTGGGTGACAAGAATATCCCCTTCCCTTGTTCTTGTCCAAAAGCAAATGGAGTACTGCAGATGCATTCCAAGGTATTTGGAAATCTCATTCTAACATAAGGATCATTTCTCCTATTGGAGAGAACACTGAGGAACCACAGATGGTTCAGGAACAGGCAACTGGGCCAAGTTTTAACATTTTAGTGTTGCCACATTGGGTTTTGTTTCCTACTAATAACACAGCCAAGTATCTTGAAACTTTTGCCCCCACCCCCCCAGCAGGAGGCTGCTTCCCAGTGGTCCTGACTCAGGAGATCAGAACCCCAGTTTTTCCTTCATTCGATGGATATTAAGTCAATGCACAGCCTAGTAATATTTGGCCCAATCATGTCATATCTCATTTTTAAGTTAGACAACTTATAGCTCCTGGAAACATAAATAATTGAAAAGCACTTTATATTTTATCGGTTTCTCACAACACCTTTATGAAGTGGTACAGTGTTACTGAGATATCATTGCAAATGCAATGATGGGTGATGTGATTCTTTTTAACATAATGAATAGCAAAATGAGGTCATGAATGGGAAACTCTAATCCATTTAGGTATTTTTTCTTTTAAAAATGATCATTATCATTTACCAGAATATGATAAATCACCTTAAATTGAATGTGGTCTGTATTTATATCTGCGTAGTAGGTGCAGAAGAGGCTTGGGCTTCCAGTGACCCAGGTGAGGTAAGAGCCAGGAGGATGTGAACGGAAGGTCAAATCTTCTGCATGTACCCATATTATAGGAGGAGGAAAGAAAACCTGGAATCTAATGGGATTCAAGCTCCTAATTCCTCAAGATATGTATTTTTTTAAATTATGAATTGCAAAGGGAGATCTGTAGAAAGTCTCAGATCCTGCAACAGAAGATGAGGCACATAGTGGAGGCTGTGACTCACTGGCTAAGGTGATGTTTATCTTTTCCTTGGTGTGCCACTTTCTCGTGCTCCTCTGGAGACTTTTCTTTTAAATTGAAACCAGTCCCTAAAAAATGAGAAATCAGGTAATGGGAAAAGTCACTTCCTTAAGCACCAGATTACTATAATAGCCTGGGTTTACGTCTCTGGCATTTTACCTCCTGCCTAGCCCTAGTCCACTGCCATGGGTGTGTGACTTTGTTTATTGGAGTGGAAAAAATGCATCTTTCTTTTCAGTTGAGCTCTTTTTACATGCCAGCTGTGTTGTGTGCTGAGGTTCTGTTTGGCTTGGTTTGGCTGATGGTGGAGCTGCTGAATCTCACTGGAAGGACACAGCATGAAGCAGAAGTGCACCTTCAAACAAGAAGTCCCTGAGTGCACACTCCAGTGGTCTAGCATGGCAGGTCCTCAGGGGAGAAGAGAGAAGCACAAGGATGGGCTCTGACTGCCCTCTTAATTCCCAACATCTGAGTCAGGCTAAGTAGCCAGGGCAGAGGGATGGTGAATAAGTACAAATAAGTGATCTGAATTACCTCTGAACTTATGCAAACATGTCTATATGATTCTTAAATCAACACCAGTTTCCTAGTCTTAAGTGACTTCATTTACTGTTTCATTCTAGAAGTACATCTGGGGACTTTCCGAACATAGAGACTCTAAGCATTCTGAAAGCTAAGTCAGGATAAGTCCCAGTAGGTTCCTTAGTTATGGGTTTATGTGATGGTGAACTTTGTCTTTGTGACAAGTGTACTGAGAAAAGTCCCTCACAACTCCTGTGGTTCTAGCTTTGTGCTTCAGGTAGAGAGGCATTAAAATAACTCAAGATATGTGATAGCTTTTCTGCTTTAGAATGTCTTTAGATGGTACGTCTTCAGTTATAAATCTATTTTTTGAAAAAGAAACTCCCAGGTGGAAATTTGTTTAAATATTTAAATTAAGACTTCCTTTGAAATACTAATAATTATCTCCAATCCTAACCCTGTTTATTATAATGACAACGACCTGGAAAGATGAGTGATGTAGAAAATAAAAATTAAGTGCATGTTAAATTCTTAATCTTCTAGAAAAAAACATAATGAAATGAATTGTTCTTTCATATATTAATGATTATTTTTTTTTTCTAAAGAATTGGGCAATACTTGAATCCTGTTCAGATCAACCATATGCACCTTCCTTATTGTCAGTAAAAGTGAATATATAGAATATACTCAGCAAATAATATGTGGGTCTTTGACCCCAATCCCAAAGGATTCCTATAAGCTAAACTGGCTCCTGAAGACACCATTGTGCCTTAATGCTGGTGGATTCAAGAATTTGTTATTGCCCTAATACCATACCTGAGACTTCTGGTAAGTCAGTAGGTCCAAAGCCACAAGCAAGTGGTATGTACAACACTGTTGCTACTGCAAGCAAAAAAGGGAAGAACTCACAAGGAGGAATGCAACACTGATAACTTTTAACCTTGATGTGTTTCATCCACTGGGACTGATTCAGTAATAGCTTCGATTCCTTGGACTACCTGTGGTGAAGACAGGGTGTAGCCTGTCAAAGATGCAGATTTATTGACCATGGATGAGGGAAGCGCAGGGTTTTAATTGGCAGACTGGAAGCAAGGGCTCCATAACTTTCGACCGGTTCATCTTCTCTTATATTTTCCTTGAGACTAAAGCAGGGTGCTCACACATTTGGGTTCACTTCCTCCACAACTCAATGCCAAAGTGGAAAGGATGTCCATGTTTCCTGGCTTCCATTTTGACATCCTAGGGGACACTCTTAATAGGGTCATTTTCAGCAATTATTTTGGCCAGGGAGATGAAAGACTGAAGACTCCTTCTGATTTTGATAATGTAGTATCTAGGGGTTAAGTTCTGCTGTCAGTGTACACATGGGTCCAGTGGATGAATGTTTACTGAGAGCAACTGTTGATGCTGCTGTGGCTGATAACTCAGACAATCAAAAATCTGTAGAAATATGGGGCAAGATCTAGATAAATGAAAAGCAGAAGCTTCTAGGGAGGGACTGGGGATATGGGATGAGCAGATGTGGGGCAAGGAACACTTTTCTGCACCAACATTTCTTTTCTTTTAAATTAAATTAAATTTCTTTTAAATTAAAATGCAAAAGTTCAAAATTTAAAAAAAAAATGATGCTGGGCTGGCATCACCAGTGTTTACAACCGTTGTTCTGAATACATTGAATTAGATCTCTATTTTTTGCCTTGGGTAAATTAAATGTAGTGAGAGAGGAAGGGAAGACTCCAAATAAATCTTATCTCTTTTCTTTCTCCCTGTTTTCCTTCCTTCCTTCTTTCCTTTTTTTTTAATAGTAGGAAAAATTTACATATTTCTAATTGTCTTTGTCAGAGATTTTTTTTTTCTTTTTGGTAGAGATTTTAAGAGCGTATCTGAGGTGTGAAGAGGTCTTGAAATAAGGCAGCATTCAGATTCCCTTTTAGCTCTTTGTTTTACTAGTTCTGACAGCACATTCCGAGGCTTCACTAGTATGTTTTTAACAGTACACCATGCTGTACCTTTGTTTCTCCCAATGAGCATAATTATAATTTGGTATTTAGAAACAAAAATTGCTACTTGATTACCTCTTGGTATGAACCACAGGCATTAAAAACTGAGAGATTTTTGTTTTTTTGTTTTTTGGTTTTAGTTTTTGTTTTTTTACTCACTACTCAGACTTAATTAAAATTTCCATTTTAGTTAAGAACTGTTAAAGCTAGAAGGCTCAGAAATGTGTCATAGGTCACATTTAAGTAACAGTGACAGCACTAGACTCAGGATCTTCTGGCTCTCAATTCAGTATCACGTACAGATTTGCTGTATCATGGAGCTTTGTGTCTTATCCATGCAAAGTTTAGTATTATAATTAAAAAAAAAACAAGTTCTATATACCAAATATTTAATGACTTTTATAATAATTTCAGTGTGTGATAAATGGAGACAAAGAAGTTTATATAGAATTCTTATTATTCATAGTATTGCTATGTAGCCAAACCAAATATTTCTAATCTCATATTAACTTCCTAATGTTGCTGTAACAAATTGCCCAAAAATTAGTTGCTGAAAACAACATGAATCTATTATCTTACAGTTCTGGATATTAGAAGCCCTAAAATGAAGACAAGTTTGGGGCTGCCTTCTTTCTGGAGGCTCTAGGAAAGAATCCATTCCTTGCTTTTTCCAGTTTTTAGAGGTCAGCCACATTTTCAATTTTACGTACCAAATCACTGCAACTCATGCTTTGATCACATCTTCTCTGATCTAGATGATCCCATTTCCTTCTGTAATTTATAAGAACTTCTGTGATTAGCCCATCCAGATAGTCCAGGATAATCATCCCAAGATCCTTAACTTAACCCTATCTACAAAGACTGTAAGGTAAGAAAGTCATGAGTTCCAATCATTAGTACTTGGATATCTTTGAGGACCATTACTTTACATACTACAAGGGTCATCTAGGAATAAACATAGAAATCTGAAAAAGGAGAAGCAGCCCCAATGTACCTCAGAAATTCCTATGTAAACCGACCTTAACAGGAAGGTCCCATGCAGAACACCAGGTAGTGAGAATCCTCCCCTTCCTGACTCACCTGATCCCAAACCAACTAGGCCGTGGGGTGGGGTTTTCATTGGAGGTCTTCAAGGGAGACAGAGATGTGTAAAGAGAGATATGTTTTGTTTTTTTGTTTGTTTGTTTGTTTGTTTTTTTTTTAAGTGCCCAGAGGACAAATCTAGACAAGCTGAAGATCTGCTCTCTGGGGATTTGTGTAAACTAAGGAGAATGAGAACATATTCCTCATGAAGCTGAGGGACAGGAAGGCAATGGGGGAAACCTATCCAAAGAAGGATGGGTTTGCTATGAAGTTATTATCTCAAGGGATAAAGGAAGCCCTTGTTGTTGCTTTCTTTTCATCATTAACCAATCTTTTCTCTTTCTTCATGTCTCATTATTTTATTACGGTAGTCAAACATTTACTATCAGATGGCCACAGTTAAACTAAGTCATGGTCTTCAGGTTGTTCACCCAAGCAGAAACATTTGCCCCCACTGGGGCCAGGTGGTTTGGGAGGATTGCTAAGGATACCCATAGGGTTAGCCTACAGCTGAAGCAGAGGGTAGGCTCGGGCACCCCTCACCATTCTTATGCTTACTCGGTTGGTAAAAAATCAAAACACAGTGACAGGAATAAAATCCCTCTTTCAGGAAGGATAAATGTCTTTAATATGTCCTCATATTAAGTAGGCATTTGTAAGCAGGACTCTATTTATCCAAAGTATTGATGAGTAACTCCAGATACATAGATTCATTTTCCCAGTAGAATCAGAAGACAGGCAGCAATCTGTTCCTGAGGGGATAGCAGGTCAGGGAGATCCCTAGAGACTTGATCAAGAGTCTTTTCCCATGGTGAACAGAAAGTCAAGTAAATGAAGTAGAACATGAATATTCTTTCAAGATAAGAATGGCCAGGGGTTTACTGGGTAAGAGGGCATTATGAGAGGTGTCTGTGCAATAGGTCCAAAGTCAGACTCTTTCTCTTAAAGAACAAAGTCTATGGATTATCAAATCTGGACTCCCTTATGCATTTGAGCCCTGTAACAAAGTAACCCTATCCTGAATCTACACTCAACTAGCAGCCTCCAACTTCCTCTCTCCTGGAATTGTTCCTGAAATAGTCCTGTGCACATGACGACTTTGACTTTACTAGACATCATGACATAAGCAGTCCCACAAGACTGGGTAAAGCCCAGGATACTCCCAGGCTTGGGATCTAAGCCTGAGAGAGTGAGGGTATCCTTTGGTCAGTGCTGCTGTGTGCTCACCTCTGAGCAATGCATATTTATTTTCTAGTTTTTATGCTTTTTTTAAAGAATCCCCATTTTTATCCATACCTGTAGAAAGACTTTTATGGAACATAGAACAGGGAAATTCCCCCTTAATTAACAACATACTTCTTATTAATGCATAGTGTTGTCAGAGTCCCAGGTTATTCCAGAGGCTGAACTCGATGCCTCAGTATTCTACAGCAGAGCAATGAGGCAGCTGCAGAGTCCAGTGGTGTCTGCCTATATCTCATATAGACCATTATAACCTATTGGTTTCCCTACCTGTCATACTGAACATCACCCTCAGGCCCATCAACACACCACTTTGTTGAATTCCTCCCCATAGAGAAAAGCCCAATGCAAAAGCTTGCCAAGGAGACTGATGTTTGCCATCATCTTGACCCTATGGAAAATTTGTGTTGGTGGCCTTGCATGGCCCTTTAGAAATCACTTTACCATTAATCTTTCCCTCTGGGGGCGTCTGGGTGGCTCAGTCATTAAGCATCTGCCTTTGGCTCAGGTCATGATCCCAGGGTCCTGAGATGGAGCCCCACATTGGGCTCCCTGCTCAGGGAGACTGCTTCTCCCTCTCCCATTCCCCCTGCTTGTGTTTCCTCTCTAGCTGTCTCTTTCTTTGTCAAATAAATAAGTAAAAATTTTAAAAAATCCCTTCTTCTGTTATTTCATACACTCATGTTACATTCTGGCAATTCAAAATCCCACCTTTTCTGATCTAGGCTTGTATTTCAATTTAAAATGTCCACAACCGGGGCACCTGGGTGACTCAGCGGGTTAAAGCCTCTGCCTTCGGCTCAGGTCATGATCTCAGGGTCCTGGGATAGAGCCCCGCATCAGGCTCTCTGCTCAGAAGCCTGCTTCTCCCTCTCTCTCTGCCTGCCTCTCTGCCTACTTGTGATCTCTCTCTGTCAAATGAATAAATAAAATCTTAAAAAAAAAAAAAAAAAGATAAAATGTCCACAACCTCATCCAGTGCTATGTCCTCAACATACCTATAGTACCTGTAGTACCTGGGGCCTGATCAAGGTAGATTATTTCTGAAAATGGGCTGAAATTTACCTAGTCGGTGTTTTAATTTCTTGAAAAAGAAACTGACTGACTTGAAGAACCCTCCTGTATAATTTACAGGTTCGACATTTCAACAATATGGCATAATTTGTCTCCCATGCCATTTTAGGGAAAGCAGCCCAGGTGTGTGGTGTGGGCAGAGGGGAGAGAGTGAGTGTCTGGGTGAATGGACTCTGGGAATGGTGCAGAAGCCCATTTCTCTCTCTTAGTCGTGTTCAGCAAATGAGCAGGTGCAAAGTTATTTTAAATTGAGTTCTACCCAAGGGCCTACACTGAACCGAAGCTGTCTGTTGTGACCAGCTTTCTGAACATTCAGAGCTACTCATGGACCCCCTGAGGACGCTTTTCAGTTCATCCACGGTGTTATCTACAAAGATGGAAGCATTAAAGAAAAAGTACTAACCACTCCCAAACAGTCCTCTTCTGAGATAAAATCTAATGTTTCCACTGACAATTAGTTAATGCAACAATTGCACTCCACAAGAGAACTTTCTGTGGTGATGGAAATGTTCTATATTTGCTGTTATTAAGCATTTTAAATGTGATTTGTGTGACAGGAGAACTGAATTTTTTATTTTATTTAATTTTAATTACTTTTAATTTAAATACCCAGATGTGGCTGGTGGCTATTTTTATTATAGTGTGCAAGGGTAGTGTGGTTTGGATAATGGCAATAAAATCTATCCAAATAGCTACAGAATTGAATGTAATTACTTAAGAATCATCCTCTTGCTAATCTGCTGTATATTTGCGATGTCTTATTATTTCCAATCAAAAAAGGAGTGTGATGGGACTTGATAAATTTTGCCACTTTAATCAAATGCCTTTCACTTGTGCTTATATTTGGATAAATAAAGATTTTATCTGTAAACTACATTTTAAGCTAGTATAACTTCCAGTGGAGATAAAATGACTGTCTTTTTCAGCATAAGAGGTTAATGAAACACTATAATGTCTTACATTTATTTGAGAAAATTTTGATTGCCAAAATAAAGAGAAGGAAATCTTTTTTAAAATGTTATGTTTGTGTAGCATTTCAAAAATAGAAACTTTGGGAGGAGAAAATATTATTCAATTACAATTACTTCTAGTAGCATGGAAGTTAAGAATGCAAGTCCCTAAACCCCTGAAAATGTTTTATTCAATCGGTCTGTTGCTGAAATTTGTATTTCCCTAGCAACAAAGCAGCAGATAGTGTTCTCCTTCCAAGGTAATCAGGCATGTACTGAACGAAACCACATTTTATGTTATTCTACCAGTAAAATAACAACAGCAAACATTTATTGAGCATTTACTAAGTGTCAGGCACCATTCTTTGCAGTTTATATGTATTAACTCCTTTTATCCTTATTACTGTCATTATTCACATTTTGTAGCTGGAAGTTGGATAAGTTTCCCAAGGTTACAAAGTAGTAAAGAAAGAGGTTTCTAATTTTGTGATTTTTTTAAAAGATTTTATTTATTTATTTATTTGTCAGAGAGAGAGAGAGAGCGAGAGTGAGTACAAGCAGATAGAGTGGCAGGCAGAGGCAGAGGGAGAAGCAGGCTCCCTGCTGAGCAAGGAGCCCGATGTGGGACTCGATCCTAGGACGCTGGGATCATGACCTGAGCCGAAGGCAGCGGCTTAACCCACTGAGCCACCCAGGCGTCCCAATTTTGTGATTTTTATTTACATGTTAACATATATATTTAGTTTCTGCAACTTGATTATAATCGTACTAAGCCATGAGAATGTAAAACTGAAAGAAAACATTTTTTTCATACTTCTGTCTATTCAGAGAGATAAGTAAACTAAAAGGTAAAATATATTGTAAAGAAGTGCTTATGTTTTTGCAGTTACATTCCCTACTTCCACTCACATTTGTTTTTCCCTTTTGTAGAAATTTGGTTCCCTCCCATATAGATCTGTCTGTAGGGACTGTTGACCAATAAGGTCTCGGGTAGATATATGCTGGAATAGGGCTACTCTATGCTCCTGAACTCAGAAGCATGAGCATCACTTGAAAAGTAGCTAGAGGGGCACCTGGGTGGCCCAGTGGGTTAAAGCCTCTGCCTTCAGCTCAGGTCATGATCTCAGGGTCCTGGGATCGAACCCCGAATCGGGCTTTCTGCTCAGCAGGGAGCCTGCTTCCCTTTCTCTCTCTGCCTGCCTCTCTGCCTACTTATGATCTCACTCTCTGTCAAATAAATAAAATAAAATAAAATAAAGTAAAATAAAAAGAAAACTAGCTAGGAAATGCAAATTCCCAGACCACACCCAGAGATACTCATTCAAATGGATGTTGAGGGGTGAGGTGACCTTTGGGTTCTTTTACTTAGCAAAATGCATTTAAGATCTGTCCATGCAGGTTCCTCAAAATGTTGAAAATAGAACTACCCTATGACCCAGCAATTGCACTGCTGGGTATTTACCCTAAAGATACAAACGTAGTGATCCGAAGGGGCACGTGCACCCGAATGTTTATAGCAGCAATGTCTACAATAGCCAAACTATGGAAAGAACCTAGATGTCCATCTACAGACGAATGGATAAAGAAGATGTGGTATATATACACAATGGAATACTATGCAGCCATCCAAAGAAATGAAATCTTGCCATTTGCGACGACATGGATGGAACTAGAGGGTATCATGCTTAGCGAAATAAGTCAATCGGAGAAAGACATATGATCTCCCTGATATGAGGGAGAGGAGATGCAACATGGGGGATTGAGGGGGTAGGAGAAGAGTAAATGAAACAAGATGGGATTGGGAGGGAGACAAACCATAAGTGACTCTTAATCTCACAAAACAAACTGAGGGTTGATGGGGGGAGGGGGTTGGGAGAGAGGGGTGGGGTTATGGATATTGGGGAGGGTATGTGCTATGGTGAGTGTTGTGAAGTGTGTAAACCTGGCGATTCGCAGACCTGTACCCCTGGGGATAAAAATATATGTTTATAAAGCTGTAAAAAAAAAAAAAAAAGAAAAAAGAAAGGATGAATACCCAAGTTTTGTAGCAACATGGACGGGACTGGAAGAGATTATGCTGAGTGAAATAAGTCAAGCAGAGAGAGTCAATTATCATATGGTTTCACTTATTTGTGGAGCATAACAAATAGCATGGAGGACAAGGGGAGATGGAGAGGAGAAGGGAGTTGAGGGAAATTGGAAGGGGAGGTGAACCATGAGAGACTATGGACTCTGAAAAACGATCTGAGAATTTTGAAGGGGTGGGGGGTGGGAGGTTGGGGGCACCAGGTGGTGGGTATTGTAGAGGGCACGGATTGCGTGGAGCACTGGGTGTGGTGCAAAAATAATGAATACTGTTATGCTGAAAAAAATTAAAAAATTAAAAAAAAAAAAGATCTGTCCATGCTCTTGAGCTAAATCAATAGCCCATTATTATTTATTGTTGAGTATTATTATATTTTACGAATATGTCACAGTTTATTTTATCCATTATAGGATAGGGAACATCTTGCTTTTAATCAGTAGGTCTCATGGACACAGCTTCCATTGGCTTTCCATTGGCTTTCAGTGCTAGATGTTTTGGGAGTTTGTCGCTCTTGTGGAAGTCTTTATTTATTTATTTTTTTAAAGATTTTATTTATTTACTTTTTGACAGACAAAGATCACAAGTAGGCAGAGGCAGGCAGAGAGAGAGGAGGAAGCAGGCTCTCCACTGAGCAGAGAGCCCAATGTGGGGCTCGATCGTGGGACCCTGAGATCATGACCCCAGCCAAAGGCAGAGGCTTTTAACTCACTGAGCTACCCAGGTGCCCCATGTGGAAGTCTTTAAAGTGGGGTCCTGGGTGTTGGATCTAAACCCTTTGCTCTTCAGGGAGGAGCTGGGGTTTGTGATTTCCCACCCCATCATGTTTCCATCCCCAGGGTGGGGTGGTGGTATGATTGTTTCTGCCTCTCCTATCCAGTTCAAGATGAGTTTTCTCCTTGTTCACCTGATATGTAGGAGTCACTCAGCTAGTTTCTGGATTTCTTTCAGAGGGAATTCTTCTGTATGCAGCTGTAGATTCAGTTGTCAGAATGAAGAGATAAGTTCAGGAGCCTCCGAAGTCTCCATCTTGAACTAGAATTTCATTCAATTTCTATTGAATCAAAGTACATTTGATTAGGAAAACCGAATACTTAGTTATGTAGTTATCTTGTGACTGTCAAAGTATTGAATCTCCGTATGGCTGTGCTTCAGCCATACTATTGGTGTGAAGACACTATTCCTTTCTGTCGGATTTATAGTCTCCCTCAACAATGTCCCAAATATCACCACCTACTCTACTTTGCTACTTCAGATCCTCTCAGCCCTTCTGCTTCTACTTTCCTTCTGCATTGTTCCAACCTCACTGTCTCATAGGCAGCCAGCTCCATGTAGGCATAACCCAACAGCACCTTGCCTCCTGCCTTCAATAGTCATTTTTCATCACCTTCCATAGGTTTGCCTATTGGCATTGAGGCATAAGATTCTACAGGAAATGCTCTATACCCACATCTGTGCAACTGGAAATGCTGGGACAACAAAGTACTATTGGGATGATCCTCCAACCCATAGGAAGTGAAGATCAGTCAATACATTCCTATTCCTTCCTTTCCCTGTTTCAACCATGCTGAAATATGACATTCACATTGCCTTTCAGAAGATGAACCCACATGGTTGAACAGTCATGTTGATGAATGAGATGGCTGGTTCTCCCTTCTTCCCTGTCTTGCCTCCTTTGCCCTCACTTCAGCTTTCCTGGAATTGTACTTTCTAAGTAGTAATACATAACTTTTGCTTCAGGCTTTGCTTTCCAGGGAACCCTAGCTAAGTTGTCATTCTTTCCTTAACAAATATAAATGTGTAAAGGTGAGATGACACCAAAGGCAATGCTAGTAAGAAAAAATTAAACAGAACATCTTAGTAAGAAACCTAGCATTTACGATCTCTGCCCTTCTAGGGTTTGTCACTCATAAAGCACTGCTTCATTCTTAAATTGTCCCTGTAGGAAGCATCTCAAGGAAGCCAAGATCTAAAATGTACCTTATGGGAATGCAGCCCAAGTATTTTAGTTTTTATCACTGACAGAGCAGTGGAAGACAATATTTTAAAATAAAATGTATTCAATTTAAAAAAGCTAGTTATGCAAGATGAGTAAGTTCTAGAGATCTGCTGTACAATATAGAGCCTGTGGTTGACATTACTGTATTGTGCCCTTACAAATTGATTATGAGGGTAGATCTCATGTTCAGTGTTCTTATAACACCCAGACATACACAAACACAAAGGGGCACGAAGAAACATTTTGGAGGTGATGGATATGTTTATTACCATGTTTGTGGTGATGGTTCCATGCATATGCATGTGCATATATCCAAATTCATCAAATTGTGTACATTAGATATATGCAGTTTTTGCATATCAATTATACCTCAACAAATCTGTTAAAATAATAGTAGGGAAACTGAGTACTGAAAGAAGAGATAAATGGGAACTCTGTGCAGTATCTGTTCAATTTTTCTATAAACCTAAAACTGCCTTAACAAAATAAAGTCTGCTGATTACAAAAATAAAAGCCAACTGTCCCAAGTAGACGTAAGTGAAAAGTTAAGTCAGAGGCAGACAGTCAAAAGGTGAGAACACACAGCCTAGATTAGAAATGAAAATGCGAGAATCTGAGCTTCCTAGGGACCAGTTCCAAACACAGAAGAGTGATAATAACGTGCAGTCAAAAAAGCGTGAAGAAGACTGGAGGGGGAAAAAAAAACTGCAGAGCTGAATACTAGAAAAATAGCATAAAAATAGCACAGAAAATGGAAAGAAGCCTCTTGCAAGCTGACTGCTTTTTAATCTCAGAGGAAAAACTCATAGTAGAAATATAGGGGGGGAACCTCCAAACACCTGTTTTTTTAAAAAAGTCCTTCCATCTAAGAGCCACCTTTGAAATGCAACTTTCTATTTAGATCTCATCTTGTCATACACCTGGCTTTTTATGTTTTCCTCTGATACCTGGTCCTGTGTGTGGCAAATGAGATCTACTGAGTGCTTCCTGGAAGAAATCAGAGGTAAATGTAAGTTTTCTGTTTTTCTATAGAGAAAAACATGTAGAGTATTTTTTTCCTGGTGAGCATGAGATGTCAGCAGGGTGGAAAAAGATGTTTATAAATCCCAGCACAACCTCTATATCACAGAATGCTTCCTAACTTTTGGCCTATTTCAAGCATTGAATTGAACAAAAATTATTCAGGGAGTGATATGGATCAGCTGAAAGAGATTGCTCTGAATGTAACACTATTGTGCATGATAGAAGGTGTAGGGAAAAGCAGCAATTATTTACTGAGTGCTAATTACTTGCCAGGACTCACTCTACCGAATGCATTTGACATCAAGCCTGAGAAGTATACACTACTTTAATCCTTTTTAAACATGAGGAAATAGACTTTGTACTCACATAAGGAGTACAGAAAGCAGAGGTGTGACATAGGGCATCCCCTATATTCCATGTGACATTTATGTACCCATAGCCACTGATGAAGGAAATCACTCTGTGTGCTATGGTTTACAGAAACTATTTGTAATTCACACAGAACTTTGTAAAGCTGGTGGTTATTGTTACTTTACTGATAAGAAATCTGAGTTTCAGTAAGTTGAATAGCTTAAGGAAGGTGACACCATAAGTAAGTGGAGAAGCCAGAATCTGGACACAAGTTAACTAGACTTCAGAATGTATGATGTCAACCTTAAAAATAAAACTGCCAGTTATCTTATCAGCAAAAGATAGATTTACTTGGGAATAGCAGAAAATTGCAATCCGGGGCTAGCGAGCCACAGAAAAATCATAAGTGATTCCAAAAATACAAAAGAGAGGCACATTTTATAGAGAAGAAAGAAGCTGGAGGGATTGTTTTGAAAGAAAGTCCACTGGAGAAAAGCAAGAGTTCAGGGCGATGACCGTTTCTCATTGGCTGAGTTGCAGGGGGAGTCAATTTACTGTAGAAGGTACAATGTACATCTTTCTCTATTGAGAACTGTAACTGATGGTTCTTTCCTATTAAGGATTCTTCCGTTGGGTCTTAATTGACGGTTCTTCCTGTGAGCGGCACTGGGTGGTATGGCTCTCCCTAGCTGCCTCCCTGTGTAGCATCCTGAGTCCGCTGAAGTGCATGAACTTCAAGTCCACTTAAGTCCACTTTATTTATTTTCACAATGGGACTCTTGTGGGTTTTTTGTTTGTTTGTTTTATTTTTAATATACTAACATCATTATATATTTATATTATATATATTATATCTGAAGTTTCTCATGTGTAACTGGGCCCACTGTGTATGCTCAACACATATTGGTGTTCTCTTCTGCCTGGTCTTAGACAAGTCGGTTGTCTCTGTCTAGAACTAGCCAAACAACAGCAACAACAACAACACAGCATGGCCACTAAACCCTTAATTAAGCACAGCGAATCTACCATTCCTTGTCAGTTTGCCTGTCAAAGTTCTAACAAGGTATACCTAATCAGTATAACCCATTCCATTTCTTTGTATACCAGGAAGCACATGTTTGCAGGAGAGTACTTGGAAATCAGTAAAGCAACTATAATTTCCTGAGACACAGAAAGAAACAGCTCTAGGAACTGAGAAGCCACCGCTGGTGGGTCACCATTCAGTTACACGGCACCTACTTGTGTTATTTATATAACCAGCACATTAGAACACCAGGGTCATGATTTGTCTGGGTGTACCCTGGAAGGAATCTCAGAGATAATCTAATTTACCCCCCTAACTTTCTAGATGAAAGCGTTATTGTTAGGAGTTAATTGGACACTTAAGTAGTCAGGGCTAGGGTCCCCAACAAGAAAGAAAAATCTGGGTAAGCTAAGACAAACACTATCATTCTCTTTTTTAGCTTAGACAAGACCATACTAACATCTTGTCTAGCAGCCTCTGCGGAAGTGACTTTTTTGCAAAACATCCTGAAACAAAACAACCATAAAAACATTGGTCACTATCACAAGTTAAGGCAGTTAGTTTCCAAATGTCAGCCCAAAGGCCATCAACATGTGAACAATAACCCAATAGGTAGACAGGTGCATGATCAAACCCCTATTAGCAGCCAATCCACAGGGGGCCCACACTCAGGATGATCAGGATAATTTTGCAAAAGAGTTTATAAAACCCCCTAGATTTGAACACCAAAATGGCAACCCTCTTGGGTCCCCTCCCTGTCTGGGAGCTTTGTACTATCACTCAATAAATTTAGCTTTGCTGCCCACAATTCTTCATCTGGTCTACCTCTTCATTCTTAGAACTATGGGCATTAGGGAATAAAAATCCTGTAACATTAAGACTCTGAAAGATAAAATGTCTAGCTAAGTTCATGTGTTTTGAATACCTCTTGTCCTTTATTATGCTCCGTTTTCAGCCTGAAGTCCAGGGGCTGGTCAACACTGAATGTTCAGCAGGCTGGGTAGATTGCAGCCCTGAGTGAGGTCTGTGGTGACTGAAATCAGAATACTAGTAGGTAGAGTAGGGTTGGTCTGAGAAGGGTCTACTTCCCCTCCCAGAACATTTTCTTGCCCTTGGCTGGAGCAGCCATTCCTCTACCCCTTCTCCAGGAATACTCCTGTACTCACTTTGTAGCAACTGAGAGGGAGTAATATACTCTGTGTCAGTATAACCAGTCTTCTCACATATAATCAGAGACAGAATCTTGGGAACTAATATTCAGGGAATAAGTCCTTTTTTTTTTTTTAAGTTAACACACAATGTTACATTAATTTCAAGTTACAACATAGTGATCCAACAACTCTATGCTTATGCTGTGCTTACCACAAGGGTAGCTACCATCTGTCACCATATAATGTAACCACAAAACCATTGATTACATTTCAAGGGATCAAAACTTATATTGAAGATGGTAGCTTAGTACTTAACACACATTATTTTATTTAATCCCCCTAATGACATTGTGTAAGGTAGTGATTATCTCTGTACTAGAGGGGAGGAAACAGAGGCTCACACATGTCCACAGGTTTTTTTGTTCTGTTTTGTTTTGTTTTGTTTTTCTAATTCCCTTTTAGGAAATGGGTGAACACAAATCTGTGTGATTCCAAATCCCAGACATCCTGAGAAGTGTTTAGTTGGAATAACATCCTCATGTTGAAGTGACCCAAAGAACAAGTAAAATTCCTTTTTCCAAGTTTGTGATTTACCACCGTGGTAGTTGAAGATTTTCTTTTCTCTCTCTCCCTCTCTCTCTCTCTCTCTTTTTAATTAGAGGATTGATGTTAGTAAAATTGCAAAATGGAAAGCCAAGCTGGTAAATCTGTGAAAAAAATGGACACTTAGGCCACATTTATATATCTATAGTCAACATTTAGAGAGTGTAGATTAATAGAGCAAACAGTGATGGCTATTACCCTGGTAACAAAATCTCCATTAAGCCTTGCTTGAGTAGAAAATGAAAAGCTCTGACATCTGTCAGGTTCAGCCAGAGTTCATTGAGAATAGAAAGTGTTACATGCTTTGCTTTTTTTTTTCTCTCTTAGAATCAAACCAGCATGAACACAGATCATCTAGTGTCTGGGAGCCCAGTGGTCCGAAGCTCCCACTAACGTCCAGGGAGCTTAGTGGAGTGACCCAGTGGTGCCCACACAGCCTCTAGGGCTCAAATCAGGATTATTTTCATGAAAAAAACCATTGCCAGAAATTTTAACATTTCTTTAAACCAAATTTAGCCACCAATTTTAGGCTCAATTTTAAGGGAACTGTTAACATAGGAGTTGGTTTTAATTGCCAGAGCCATGGGGTCATTTTTTCAGTTGCCGTTCTTGTCTGACTAGAGGAAGAGCTGTTCACCATAAAAATCAGCTTTTCTTATCTTCTTGGGCAGAGCAGTTTAATTTAAGCAAACCCCCTCATATGAAAAGAATAGCAGTTTTATTCTGGCATTTATTGAAGACTTTCCCCACTCCCACTCGCTTTTTACACTGACAACATCTACTATCAGTTTGCTAATATCTTGCCATGCTTCTTTTTTTTAAATTGAAATATATTTGACATATAACATTTATAATTTAAGGTGCACAACATCTTTTTTTTTAATATTTAATTTTTTATTTATAAACATATATTTTTATCCTCAGGGGTACAGGTCTGCGAATCGCCAGGTTTACACACTTCACAACACTCACCATAGCACATACCCTCCCCAATATCCATAACCCCACCCCCCCCCTTCCAGTCGCCCTCCCCCCATCAACCCTCAGTTTGTTTTGTGAGATTAAGAGTCACTTATGGTTTGTCTCCCTCCCAATCCCATCTTGTTTCATTTACTCTTCTCCTACCCCCTCAACCCCCCATGTTGCATCTCCTCTCCCTCATATCAGGGAGATCATATGATAGTTGTCTTTCTCCGATTGACTTATTTCGCTAAGCATGATACCCTCTAGTTCCATCCACGTCGTCGCAAATGGCAAGATTTCATTTCTTTTGATGGCTGCATAGTATTCCATTGTGTATATATACCACTTCTTCTTTATCCATTCGTCTGTTGATGGACATCTAGGTTCTTTCCATAGTTTGGCTATTGTAGACATTGCTGCTATAAACATTCGGGTGCACGTGCCCCTTCGGATCACCACGTTTGTATCTTTAGGGTAAATACCCAGCAGTGCAATTGCTGGGTCATAGGGTAGTTCTATTTTCAACATTTTGAGGAACCTCCATGCTGTTTTCCAGAGTGGTTGCACCAGCTTGCATTCCCACCAACAGTGTAGGAGGGTTCCCCTTTCTCCGCATCCTCGCCAGCATCTGTCATTTCCTGACTTGTTCATTTTAGCCATTCTGACTGGTGTGAGGTGATATCTCATGGTGGTTTTGATTTGTATTTCCCTGATGCCGAGTGATATGGAGCACTTTTTCATGTGTCTGCTGGCCATCTGGATGTCTTCTTTGCAGAAATGTCTGTTCATGTCCTCTGCCCATTTCTTGATTGGATCATTTGTTCTTTGGGTGTTGAGTTTGCTAAGTTCTTTATAGATTTTGGACACTAGCCCTTTATCTGATATGTCATTTGCAAATATCTTCTCCCATTCTGTCAGTTGTCTTTTGGTTTTGTTCACTGTTTCCTTTGCTGTGCAAAAGCTTTTGATCTTGGTAAAATCCCAATAGTTCATTTTTGCCCCTGCTTCCCTTGCTTTTGGTGATGTTCCTAGGAAGATGTTGCTGCGGCTGAGGTCGAAGAGGTTGCTGCCTGTGTTCTCCTCGAGGATTTTGATGGATTCCTTTCTCACATTGAGATCCTTCATCCATTTTGAGTCTATTTTTGTGTGTGGTATAAGGAAATGATCCAATTTCATTTTTCTGCATGTGGCTTTCCAATTTTCCCAACACCATTTATTGAAGAGGCTGTCTTTTCTCCAGTGGACATTCTTTCCTGCTTTGTCAAAGATGAGTTGACCATAGAGTTGAGGGTCCATTTCTGGGCTCTCTATTCTGTTCCATTGATCTATGTGTCTGTTTTTGTGCCAGTACCATGCTGTCTTGATGACAGCTTTGTAATAGAGCTTGAAGTCCGGAATTGTGATGCCACCAACTTTGGCTTTCTTTTTCAATATTCCTTTGGCTATTCGAGGTCTTTTCTGGTTCCATATAAATTTTAGGATTATTTGTTCCATTTCTTTGAAAAAAATGGATGTTACTTTGATAGGAATTGCATTAAATGTGTAGATTGCTTTAGGTAGCATAGACATTTTCACAATATTTATTCTTCCAATCCAGGAGCATGGAACATTTTTCCATTTCTTTGTGTCTTCCTCAATTTCTTTCATGAGTACTTTATAGTTTTAAGGTGCACAACATCTTAATTTGATACATTGATATATTGTAACGTGATTACCATTATAGGTGATTGTGTAATCACATGTAATGTGTATGTGATTGTGTAATCACATGTAATGTGGTTACCATTGTAGCCATAATTAAACCTTCTATGTTACATTAATTATCACTTTTTTTAGTGGTTGGAGTAATTACATTTGATGATTATAACTCAATATTGTTTTCTATATTCACTCTACTGTGCATTCAGTCTCCAGGGCTTATTTACTACTTGTTGAAAGTTTGTATCCTTCAACATCTGTCCTACCCTCCCACATGTCTTGGTAATCACCATTTTACTTTCTCTGTTTTTACAAGTTTAGCTCTTTAAAATTCCACACAAAAGTGATATCGTCCAGTACTTGTCTTTTTCTTTCTGACTTATCTCATTTAGCATAATGTCCTCGTGTTCTATCCATGTTATCACAAATAACAGGATGTCCTTTTTTCTCATGGCTGAATAATATTTCATTTGGTCAAAAGGTACAGGAAATCAGTTCAACATCACTAATCACCAGGGAAATGAGAATCAAAACCACAATAACATATTACTTCATACCTGTTAGAATGACTGTCATCAAGAAGACAAGAGATAACAAGTGCTGGCCAGTATGTGGAGAAAAGGGAACTCTTGTGCACTGTGGGTGGGAATGCAAATTGGTTCAGCCACTATGGAAAACAGTATGGCAGTGCCTCAAAAAAGTTAAAAATAGATCTACCAAACTGTCATACTTCTTAAAGACATGTAGACATATAAACGTACCCACTGAAGTTAGTATTTAGTGCTGTTTGCTATTTTACATATCATTTTGCAATGGTCTTTTTTTTCCCCACCAAATGGGATGTTTTAGGAGTTTGTTCATTCCATAAAAGTCTGCCTCACCATGTCCAACTGCTATTCTCAAGTATGTATTCTCAAGTATGCACTATCCATTCCATCATTGATAATAGTATTTTATGATTTTTGACAATTTACAAACAAGAGACTAAAAAATACCCTGGGTCATGCCTACTCATTCATGATGGGTTTCCCTACAATACTGTGACAGATTTTGTTCTGATGATTCACACTGCATCATGTCCATCCTACCCTTGTCATGCCTTCCAGCAAACAAAGCACATTCCCTGTCCCATTATTGTCTTTGAACATGTGGTGAGCACCACATCCGGAGGGAGATCTGCTGGTGGTAGTCTGGATCAGCTCTACATGCTGCTCTTCTCTTTGCCTGAGGAACAGCATATCTGAGATAAGGGCTGCTTTTCCTCCACTCACGGCTCCAGAATGGGAGCACATGCAGAGAGGACCAGAGCTGACCCACAGGCTCCATGTGGTGTAATGCAGAAAGAGATGTTTCTTATTCCCACTGGGATTTTAGGGTCATTCAATACCATAGCAAAAGCTGAAAATTGCAACTAAATTCTAAGAAGTAGAATGATTGAGTCATAAGTTTAAGTCAATTTCACTAATATTTTGAAGTAAAATATTTTGAATCTATTATTCTGGATTCTGGGGTTCAGGGCAGTGTAGAGCAGTGAAGAAAATCAAATTCCCACTGTTAGGATGTTTATGTTATGTACGTGTTACAAATTTTTTTTTAAGTTTTAATAAATGTCATCCAATTGCCTTCTCCCTACTGCATATTTATAAAGGAGTGGTTTCACTCTAAGATTGGACTCAGCAAAGCTAGATGTACAGCTAACTCTCACCCCAGCAGACCCTGGCAGCAAGTCTAGCTGTGGACATTCCACCTGGCAATATTGTCTTTCAGCTTAATTTTGACTTTACTCTTTTGCATGAAGGGATGACTCTAACTCTACTCACAGCATAGTGACAAATGAAATTATGGAAGGTCATGTTTTACAGTGGCTTGAAGTCTTGGGTCTTTCCATGCTTTCATGGCTCTGATAGTCCACAGAGCTGAGGGAACTCAGTGCAGTGGAGTGAATGGAGAGGTTGGGGAGAGAGCAGCTGGTGCTTTAGGGCAAGTTCAGCAAACTGGGGCGCAGGGGCCATGTCCCAGGCAAAGATGCAGGAGGGGCCAGAAAGAAAAACCTGACTTCGGAGTTCATCCTGACCAGGCAAAGATGTATCTCAGAGGTCCACAATACCTTTGTTTCCATTGTCCTGATGTCCTGGCTGTCTTGGATGAGACTTGCTTGGCCCCTGAATGTCCTGCATGTCATATACTTCTTGCCAGAATCTTCTGTTCTTTTCAACATCTTCTTTTCAATATCTAGCGTCCTACTAAGGTGGTGGCCCTTTTCCTGATGGGCAACTATTGTCAAGTTCTGTTTTAGGAAAACTGAGGTCAGCTGCCCCTACCAAAGTAGGCACGAGTTCTTCAGAACATCCATCCTGGCTAGGACCCTGTGAGTCCAGCCTGTCTCCTCTTCTTTCCCTGAGTTCTGCCTCTGCTCTGTTGCATCTGTCTGGGCTCTTTTAGCCTATACTCTAGGCAACTTCTTCCAGCTCCAGTCTTCAGCAAACCTGGTTTGCCCAAGTGGTCTCTATCACTGAGCTAAGTGCCCAGGGTTATTACCAACACACTCCTGTGCTCTTGAATTGCCTGAATCCCATTCTTCAGAAAAATGCTTGGAGAGGTCTTGATTTTGATTTTGAATCCCATTCTGAATGTCGAGAGAACATACCTTCTAGAAGTCAGGCACAACTACATAGTAACAGCAGCAAACATGTGTATAATGCTCAATTTTTCTGTGTACTATTCTAAGAAATGTACATATATTAATCTTCATACAACTCTATAGAGTAGGTACTAATATTATCCTTTTTATTTTATTTTTTAAAGATTTTATTTATTTATTTGAGAGAGAGAGAGACCCCAAGCAGGGTGAGGGGAAGAGGGAGAAGCAGACTCCCTGGCTGAGCAGGGAGGCTGATATGGGCATACAGGGCTTTGATGGTGGGACTCTGAAATCACGACCTGAGCCAAAGGCAGATGCTTAACTGACTGAGTCACCCAGGCAAGCCTGTTATTATCACCTTTAAAAGGTGAGAAAATTGAAGCACAGAGAAGTAAAGTGTCTCACTCAAGATCACACATTTAGAAGCATCATTGAAAGGAGTCTCAGAATAGTCCCAGGTGATATAATCCTGGAGAGGAAAAGTAATTTTTTCCCACCAATGAAGAATTTCCTGAACAACATCTTGAAGATTACTTGAGTATTTCAAAGGCTTATGAGCCCAAGTTTGTTGCTACATTGCCATATTTACTGAATATATTTCCTGGATGAATAGTTTGAATTTACTCTCAATTAAAATAAAAAATCTCATTCCAAAGTTTGTCCCAAAAATTGCCTCTATTTATTTACTTATTTATTTTTTAGAAAGAGTGCACCCATGAGCAGGGGGAGGGTGAGGGGTAGAGGGCAAGGAAGAGAGAATCTTAAGCAGGTTAAGCAGGATCTATGCCCAGCACGGAGCCAATGGGGGGTTCGATCTCATGACCCTGAGATCCTGACCTGAGCTGAAATCAAGAGTCAGCGCTCAACTGAATGAGCCATCCAGGAATCCCTCAACAGTGCCTTTAAATGAAATATTAAAGGGGAAAATAATGTAGTGGTGACTGTTAAGGGAGGAAAATTAGCAGAATTCTCTAATTCCTTCATCATAAGGAGTGAGGGTGAAAGGCAATAAAGAATGACTCCCAAGTTTCTAGTTTAGACTGAACCTCCTGGTGCTTGTGAGAGACTCAAAAGGCAGAGTCACAGGCTTTGGAAACAATAGGCGGGGTGCTACGTTTGGGACTGCTGGATGGATGGTGCTCAGGGACTGCTAAATGGACCACAGTCACTCAGCTTGTGCTGTGAAAAGTCAGACTCCAGTCTGCATCTGGGCCTCAGCCCTTTGTCTTTGACCTGTGACAGTTATTTAATACTGAGACCATCATATTCTCAACTATGACATGGGATGATGGTAATTCCTGCTTCATAGAATCATTTGATATGGAGCTATAAACTACAGATGACACTATAGACCTGAGCACTGCTGTGTAAAGCCCACATAGACACAGGCATAGTGGGTAGCAGCTCCCAGCCAGAGAGTCCAGAAAGCCATTGGTGTGTTTGTCCCTTTCAGTGAGGGGGTCAGTCCACCAGGTAAGTGCTTGGTGACATTCCAGATCCCTAAACTTTAGAGCTTTCCTTATGTAGAGGTTTTAGAATTTACTTGCTTTTTGGACAAACTGAATCTCCCAATATATATCAGTCTTACGAAATAAGCAATAGCAAAATAACTTAGTGGTAAAGGCCAACTCACTTGTGACCTACAATTTCAGAAAAAGAAAAAATCTGAAGCTGGAAGAGGAGTTTTGTGTTCCTTGAGAGTGCTGCTGTTACGACCTGGACTACCCAGCTGTCATGGGATTGAGGAGCGTCCTACTGACTCAGAGCATGTACCTGAAATGGGGTAGGCTGGTATACAAAATAAGTCCTGACTTGTTTCAGAATAAAAAAGCCACCATCTAGAGAAATTATTTTTATAAACATGTCCCAGTTCTGAAGTTGGAATATCTAACAGCACACTTAACTATTTTGTTTTAAGTGTCTAAAATAAATCAGATGCTGGGGAGCCTCGGTGGTGCAGTTGGTTGAGCATCCAGCTCTTGGTTTTGGTTCAGATCTGATCAAAGGGTAGTGGGATCAAGCCCTGCTTCAGGCCCTGCACTGAGCCACAGAGAATGCTTGTGTTTCTCTCTCCCTCTGCTCATCCCCCCTCCAAATAAATAAAATAAATATAGAAAAAAAAAAGAAAAGATGAGATGCTATGTTTGAATTAGTTCATACACCATCAGGTTGACACTTCAGGATAGAAGGAGATGTTTTACTGATTCAGCTCCACAGAAAATAAAGCAAGATGGAAGTTGAGGCCATAATGGAACAGCAAATACAGTGACAAGAACACCATCTTTGCTGGGAAGGCATGCTGTCCTTTTATTTGACAATGTTGGAAAAACTATTAGACAAAAAGAGAAACAAAAAATTATGGCACTGATAGCACATCCAACTGGGGTCATTTAAGTCTTGCATATGAAATGCTGGCTTGGAGGGAAATGGGAGAACACCCCTCAAGTTCTAGACTCCCTCTGACACCCAGAAAAGTGAAGCTTGGAAGTGCAGAGGTGGGGGCCTAGCACCCAGATCTCCTGATTCCTGGTCCTACTGATTTTTAGTAGCCAGGTTTTATTTTTATTTTTTTTTAAAGATTTTATTTATTTATTTGACAGAGAGAGATCACAAGTAGACGGAGAGGCAGGCAGAGAGAGAGAGAGAGAGAGAGAGAGGGAAGCAGGCTCCCTGCTGAGCAGAGAGCCCGATGCGGGACTCGATCCCAGGACCCCGAGATCATGACCTGAGCCGAAGGCAGCGGCTTAACCCACTAAGCCACCCAGGCGCCCCCAGGTTTTATTTTTATTTACCTCTTTTATTTTTAAATTTTATTTAATTTTTTCAGTGTTCCAAGATTCATTGTTTATGCACCACACCCAGTGCTCCATGCAATACGAGCCCTCCTTAGTACCCACCACCAGGCTCTCCTAACCTCACCCTCCTCCCCTCCAAAACCCTCAGCTTGTTTCTCAGAGTCCACAGTCTCTTATGGTTTAGTCCCGCTCCTATTTGTCCCAATTTACTTATTTACTTCTTGTTTTCTAGTGCAATGCCTAACTTGTCTGTGCAGCATCCCTTGGCCCTTGTGACCTACAGAGGTGTCTCTCCACTCTGACCTCCATATTCCACTCTCTGACACCCTTAGGTAGTGACATTGCCCTGTCTTTTGTCATTTTCCCTCCACCCAAGACTGAACACGTGCTTCAGCCTTCTGTTGCTGGGGCACCTGGGTGACTGAGTTTGTTAAGCGGCTGCCTTGGGCTCAGGTCATGATCCCAAGGGTCCTGGGATTGAGCCCTGCATTGGGCTCCCTGCTCAGCAGAGAGCCTGCTTCTCTCTCCCCTCTCCCTGCCACTCTGTCTACTTATGCTCTCTAACTCTCTGTCAAATAAATAAATAAAATCTTAAAAAAAAAACAACACAAAACTATTGTTGTGTCACTTTGTTGACTACAAACAATGGCCCTGTATACAAAAGTTCACAAAAATCCAGGATTGCTTTCTTTCTTATCATGCTTTCCCCTCTTGGGTTCAGATGACCCATGGAGGAAAGCAGAGATGATTTCCTTTTACAAGATTACTACTGCTTCTTAGAGACATTGTGCGAAGGAGGAAACATACCTGGTTTACTCTGGAATGTAGGAAGTAGCACTTATTTTAATAATAAAATTTCTTTCCCATTGTTCACTGGAAAAACTGTAGCATAGGATGGCTGGTTGTCATTCCACATCAATAAAATAGCAGCTGTTTACTCTTTTGGTTAAGAAACTGAAATTTCCTTAGGTACTAATTTCCTTGAGTTGCTGTGTTTTATGATAAATCCACATTTAATTTTCAGTATGGGAAAAGAGAAACAAAGTTTCAAATATAAAGGGATTTTGCACAATGCAGTATGCGTTTAATTATATGTATCAAGAACCATAAAGGCAAGGCATTGAGCAGTCCAGTATCTGTGAAACCTAGTTACTATGGCAACAATGGTGATTACAGTGTTGTAGTTACATAGCTGTTCTGGGTGGACCTAGGCATTGTACAAAAGGAAAAGGGGGATTTGAAGGTGTGATGTGCCCAACTCAGAACGTGGTTAGAAAAATCAGCCAGTCTCTGAGTGACAACTTTGCTTTCTTTAACTGCAGGACAGATGTGAAAACCAAGCCCACTTTCCTACTATTAGTAGTAGAGTTGCAGTTCCATTTATTTAGGTATTTACCTACTGTGGGAAAGAGTTGTTAGTTGGTGATGACTTTTTCCCATGCTTTTATTGAGATATAATTGACATATATCATTGTGTTAGTTTCAGGCATGCAACATAATGTTTTGTTTTTTTTTTAAGATTTTTTTTTATTTATTTGTCAGAGAGAGAGGAGAGCGAGTGAGCACAGGCAGACAGAATGGCAGGCAGAGGCAGAGGGAGAAGCAGGCTCCCCGCCAAACAAGGAGCCCGATGTGGGACTCGATCCCAGGACGCTGGGATCATGACCTGAGCCGAAGGCAGCTGCTTAACCAACTGAGCCACCCAGGCGTCCCACAACATAATGTTTTGATATATGTATATAATGCAAAATGATCACCACAATAAGTTTAGTTAACACCCATTACCTCACATAGTTACAAATTTTTTTTTTCTTGTGCTGAAAACTTTTAAGATTACTCTCTTAGCAAATTTCAGATATACACACAGTATTATTAACTATAGTTTCCCTGCTGTATAGTACATCCCCAGAACTTACTTATCTTACAACAGGACATTGATACTTCGATCACCTTTACCCATTCCCCCTACCTTTCAACTTGCCTCTGGCAACTGCAGTCTGTTCTCTCTGTAAGTTTCTTTTTATTTTAGTTTTTGCATATAAGTGACATCATGAGGTATTTATCTTTCTTTGACTTGTTTCCCTTATCCTCAGTTTCCATCCATGTTGCTGCAAATGCGAGGATGTTCTTTCTCATGGCTGAATAATGTTCCATTGTACACATACGTGACATTTTATTTGCTCATGCGTCTTAGATGGGCACTTAGGTTGTTTCCACGTCTTGGCGATTACAAATAATGCTGTGTTGAACATGAGGGTACACAAATATCTTTGAGATAGTTATTTTATTTCCTTCAGATACATACCTAGAAGTGAGACTGGTGGACCATATGGTAGTTCTATTTTTAATTTTTGAGGAACCTCCACACCGTTTTCCATAGTGGCTATACCAATTTATATTCCCATCTACAGTGCACAAGATTTCCATTTCCATTTAAATATACAACCTCGCCAAGTCCCTTGTGTTAAGTTCAAGATACTTGTGGAAAAGACTGAAGACTAAAAGTTCTAAGATGAGGGATGGAGATTGTGCTGGACAGATTCTGAGGTGTCCTTCATGACCACCATAACCTAGTGTTTAAACTATTATATAATCCACTCCCTTTGTGTGTGAGCGGGAACTGTGACTTGCTTCCAAACTTCGGAAGATGGCAAAGGGGACAGAATGCACGTGATTACATTTCATAGGATTGTAATTTGTCTTGCTAGGATACTCTTTCTCTCTATGAATTTGAAGAAGTGAGTTGCCATACTGTGAGCTACCACATGGAGAGGGCCATGTGGTAAAGAGCTGAGGGTGATCTCTAATATATGACAAACAAGAGGCTGAGGCTCTTAGTCTGGCAGCCTATAAGAAATACTATCAACAACCACGTGATCTTAGAACCAGTTCCTTCCCCAGAGCGTCAGATGATATAGCTAGCAGCCCCAGCCGACATCTTGCTTGCAGCTTGTGAGACCCTGAAGCAGAAAACCCAGCTAATTCATGTCCAGCCTTCTGACACAAAAACCACGAGACAAGAGATTTTTGTTGTTGTAAGCCAGTAGGTTTGCAGTAATCTTGTTATACAGCAATAATGCATGGGTAGAATTTGGCCAAATAGAGATAGAGCTAATGATTGTGACCCCACATTCCAGTGAATTTTCCTCCTGACCCAACTCTTCTGCCCTCAAGTCTGAGGGATCAATTTTCTACAGCAAAGTGGCTGCATTTAAGGCAATTGCCTCAGAAGGAGATGCTAATTTTTCTCAGCATTCCTCATGGCATCCAGTTCCATATGGGTATCAGATCTCAGCATAGCAAGACAGAGAAGAACTAGTCATCTTTATGAAGATAACACAAATACCAAAGTTACTGTAAGAACTCACCAGTTTTTATCTGGAAGAGTCAGAGAGAACATGCATGAGAGTGAATTTTAAGAATATTAGACCAAAATGGACAAAATTTGAAATGAGATTGGACTGAAATTACTAATGCCAATGTAATCACATGAATGTAATTTGTTGGCTTACCCACCGGGAATGGTATCACCAGTCTGCTAAAGTGTAATTAAAAGCTGCATTCAACTGTTGCCCACATTACTGAGACTGAGAAGTCAAAAGCTTCCTGGCAACCTCTAGAGGAAGGAGTACAAGAGCTGAAGAGATGGGCGTTTTGGAGTGTATCTCATGTGCAACCTACTTAGCCAGTCTTTAAACAGATTCACAGAGGACCTGGAAGATAATCTTTTCACCAAGACACAAAGAATTCATTGGTGTAGATGGTACTAATATACTTGAAAAATTCATTTGTAGCTATCTTTTGTAGCTGAAGATTAACAGTAGAAGGTGCTACATTGGATGGAGGATTCCCTATTCACAATCAGAATAATATGATTCTGGAATGGTAGAGACCAAATAATGGAACTAAAAAGATGGAGGATTAGCAATTACAGTGCTTTTTAAAAGAAAAACATTCATTTTGGAAAAATTTTAAATTAAATGAAAAGTTGCAAAGATAGTACAGAGAGTTCTCATATATACTTCACCCAGCTTCCCTTAACATGAGCTTCTTCTATGTCGATAGTAAATTTGCCAAAACTAAGAAATTAACATTACATGATACAACTAGCTACAGAATTTACTGGAATTTTTCTGGTTTCTCCTCTATTATCTTGTTCTGCCCCCAGACCTAATCCAAAGATACCATGTTGCTTTAAGTCATCTTGTCTCCTTTGTCTCCTCTGATCTATGGCAGTGTCTTTTTTCCTCACCCTATGATTTTGATGATTTTAGGGAGTATTTGGGCATGTGCTCAGGTATTTTGTAATGTGCCCCTCCATTTGGATTTGTCTAATGATTTCTCACAATTAGAATAGGGTTAAGGACTTTGGGGAAGGAGACCATAGGGCGTACGATATAGCAACTGACTCATTACTGATGATATTAACCTAGATAACTTGGTTAAGATAGTATTGATGAAGTTTCTCCACTATAAGGTTGTCATTTTTTTTTCTTCTTTTCATACTTTCTTGTTTGGGAGACTCACTAGGTCCAGTCCAAACCCAAGAGGTGGGGAATTAAGTACCATCTTTTGGAAGGAAGAATAATTGTATTTTAATTGGAACGCTTCAGCAAAAAAGATTTGTACCTTCTCGCATTTATTTACTTGTTCAGTTATTTATTTATATCATTGTAGATTCAAGCATTTTTTTTCCTTTGGATTATAGTTCAATATTTTCATTATTTATTATACTGTTCAAGATGCTTCAGCTGGGGCACCTGGGCTCAGTGGGTTAAGTCTCTGCCTTCAGCTCAGGTCATGATCTCAGGGTCCTGGGATGGAGCCCTGCATTGGGCTCTTTGCTCAATGGTCTGCTTCTCCCTCTACTTCTCTCAGTCAAATAAATAAATAAAATCTTTTTTTTTTTTTTAAATGCTCCAGCTTTGACCATTGGGAGTGCTTTCAGGATGGTCTCTATATCCTTTTTATATCTAACCATTTCTTTAAGCAGTTCCAAAATTACTTTCTGGCACTGCAAGATGCACTAAACTACCTTCTATTTCCCCTTCCCCAACCCTAGAATCAACCATTTCTCTAGAACCAAAAACGTGGTTCTTTTTATTGGAGAATGGATTTAGAAACCAAGATCTAGGTGCTGGGTATGTCATTACTATTGGCTTGTTACTGCTTCTAGGCCGTCTCTGTAGACATAAATAGGAAAAAGTATATAAGTCTATTATCCATGTACACATATATGCATAATTATCTTTCTCTATCTACCTACATACCTATCTATACAAATGATATGCAGATAAAAATTGGCAGGAGTCCATGATATTTCTCAATACTTAGGATTTATTCCAGCTTTCCTTCTCCTTACATATTATTAACTTTATTTTTGACAATGAGAAACCTGGTTTTTATTTTCTACAATTTAATTATTTATTTAGCTCTATTATACATGTAACTTTAATTCATGATGGTCAACCCAAACCCACTACAGTAATTGCTTATGTACAGGTTTTTTATCTTTAACCTTACAATACTCAGTCAAAACAGTTTTTCAAAGTTACTTAGGTTAGCTTATTTTTGCCATGTTCAATTTAATGGGATTATGCATACATTTATAATAGTTAGATTCCTTTATTGTAGTATGCATCCCATCCTGGGATCTCCCCAGTCTTAGATAATTTATTTGATATTTCCATACAGTTGTTTGCTCTGTAATATACAGTTCTATGTTTTAATAGATACATGGATTCATATATCTACCATCATAATACCTCACAAAACAGTCCTATTACCCTAAATTTTCCATGTTTGTTCTCTTTGGAGTTAACCCTACCTGCATCAAACCCTGGTAACCACAGATCTGTTTTCTGACACTATAATTTTGCCTTTAAAAAAAAAAAAAGTTTTATACAGGGAATCATGTAGCCGTTTGAGTCTTGTTTCTTTTACTTTGCACAATTTATTTAATATTGATCCAGTAATTATTGATCCAATTTATTTATTTTTTTATAAAGATTTTATTTATTTATTTGACAGAGATCACAAGTAGTCAGAGAGGCAGGCAGAGAGAGAGAAGGAAGCAGGCTCCCTGCTGAGCAGGGAGCCCGATGTGGGGCTCCATCCCAGGACCCTGGGATCACGACCTGAGCCGAAGGCAGAGGCTTTAACCCACTGAGCCACCCAGGTGCCCTGATCCAATTTATTTAATATCAGTTGTGTGATTCAGCAGCTCATTTGTTTTTATTGTGGAATAATATCCCATTGTATTACACACCACAGGTTTTTTGTTTTGTTTTGTTTTGTCTTGTTTTGTTTTTAAATCCATTCATTGGTTGAAGGGCATCTTGGTACTATTTGGACATGGAGTTTTGTTTTTTGTGGTGTTTTGGGTTTTTTGGAAGTCTTTACTTTCAAATTCAATTTATTTAATAAATGTAAGGCTTTTCAGGTTATGTATTTCATTTTGAGTGAGTTTTGGTAATTTGAGTCTCCCAAGGAATTAGTCTATATCACATACATTTTCAAATTTAGGGCCACAATAATGTTTGTGAGATTCTGTTATTTTTTAATGTCTGTAGGATCAGTATTGATATTGCCTGTTTGTTTCATGATGATTTGTGTATTCTTTCATTTTTTCTTCATGGTTCTCACTTGAGGAGTGTCAACTATATTGATCTCTTTTAAGAAACAACTATGACAATTTTCCCTATTGTTTTTCCATTTCTATTATTTATTGCATTGACCTATTTTAATTTGTCTTATTTCATTCTTTCTGTTTATTTCAGTCTCAGTTTTTTTTTTTTTTTCCTTCTCTAGTTTCTGGTTTTTCTAAGTGGAATGTGAAGTTACTGAGTTTAAATCTTTCTAATAAAAGCGTTTAATGTTCTGAATTTCCTTCTAAAGCACTTACCTGTATTTCCTTAACGTTGACATTTCCTTTTCATTCTCTTTTTTCTTCTTTTAAATTAATACATTTTAATTTTTAGAACAATTTTAGTTTTACAAGAAAATTGAGTGGTAGTTCAGGGAATGCCACTATACCTCTTCTCACCTCCCCTGTACACTCACATGTTTACCCTATGATTAACATCTGGAATTAGTGTGACACATTTGTTACAACTGAGTCAATACTGAGGCATTCTTAAAGTACATAATTTGCATTAGAATTCACTCTTTGTATTAAACATTCTGTGGGTTTTGACAGATGTGTGATGACATGTATCCTCCGCTGCAGAACAAATGCAAGGCAGTTTTACTGTGCTCTGCCTATCCATATCTGAATTCTGTGCTCTGTGCTCTGTGCTATCCATATCTCTCTTCCCCCTAACCCACAGCAACTACTAAATTTCACTGTCTTTGTAGTTTTGCCTTTTCCAAATGTCATATAATTGGAATGATGCAGTATGTAGCCTTTTCAGATTGGCTTCTTTCACTTAATAATATATATTTAAGGTTCCTTCATGGCTTCTTGTGGTTTTATGGCTTACTTGTTTTTATTACTGAATAATATCCCATTGTATAGATATACCACAGCTTGTCTATTCACCTATTAAATGACATCTTGGGTGCTTGCAATTTTTGGCAATTATGAATAAAGGTGCTAAAAATATCCATGTGCAGGTTTTTGTGTGAACATAAGTTTTCAACTCATTTGGGTAAATACCTAGGAGTGCAATTGCTGGATCATATGGTAAGCATATGTTTGATTTTGTAAGAAACCTCCAAACTGTCTTCCAAAGTAGCTGTACTATTTTGCATTCCCACTAACACTGAATGAGAGTACTTGTTACTCCATATTCTTGCCAGCATTTGGTGTTGTCAGTGTTTTGGATTTCAGACATTCTAATATGTGTATAGTGTTATCTCATTGTTTTAATTTGCAATTCTCTAATGACACATGATGTTGAACACCTTTTCATGAGATTCATGTGCTTATTTGCCATCTGGATATATTCTGTGGTGAGATGTCTATTCAGATCTTTTTTCCATTTTAAAAAATGGATTGTCTTCTTATTGTTGAATTTTAAGAGGTTTTTGTTTATTTTGAAATCCAGTCCTTTATCAGATATACATTTTGCAAATATTTTCTATAAGTTTGTGGTTTCTTATTTTTTAATAAATTTTTTGTAATGCAGAATTTTTAAAATATTGATGAAGTCTAACTCATCAAATTTTTCTTTCATGGATCATGCTTTGGTGTTCTATCTAAAAGTTCATCATTAAACTAAGGGTGACCTGGATTTTCTCCTATGTTATCTCCTAGGAGTTTAATAGTTTTGTATTTTACATTTAGGCTTATGATCCATTTTAAGTTAATTTTTACGAAAGGTATAAGGTCTGTGTCTTTTTTTTTTAATGTGGATGTTCATTTGCTAAAAAGATGATCTTTTTTTCCATTGAATTGACTTTGCTATTTTGTCAAAAGCCATATTTATGTGAGTGTTGTGGGGGCCTCTTTATTCTGTTTCATTGATTTATTTATCCATTGTTTTACTAATACCACATAATCTTGATTACTGTAGCTTTATTTTTTTAAGAGTTTATTTATTCATTTATTTGAGAAAGAAGTAGAGAACATGCACAGGAGAGAGCACGTGCAGGAGGAGGAGCAGGAGCACAGGGAGAGGGACAAGCAGATTCCCAGATAAGCAAGGAACTCAATGTGGGGTTTGATCCCTGGACCTGAACTGAAGGCAGATGCTTAACTGACTAAGCCAACCAGTTTCCCCTTGATTACTATAGCTTTATAGTAAGTCTTTTTTTTTTTCTTATCTCTCTTATATTTGGAATCTAAAACAAAACAAAACAAAACCAAAAAAAAAAAAAAAACCAAAAACAAAAACAAAAGGAGCTCATAGCTACAGAGAACAGATTGGTGGTTGCCAGAGGTAGGGGGTGGGTGTTATATGCAACTGATGAATCATTGACCACTACATCAAAAACTAATGATGTACTATATGTTGACTAATTGAACATAATAATAAAAAATAGACCTCTAAATTCATTTGAAGTTGTTGATCTAATTCTTTCCTGTAAACATAGGCCCTTAGGCCAGAGATTCACAAATTTAGCCCTGCATTAGAAGTGGTTGGGGGCTTTAAAATATCTCAATTCCAAGTTGCTTCTTTATCATTTATTTTTAATGAATCACTCTAAAGTGTTTTAGCATATACATAAGTATGTATATGTTTATATATATAATGTTAATATTTTGAAAATGATTAAAAATGTCTATATCTATTTTACTTAAGCTGCATTTTTTTTTCATTATACCTTTTGACTTTTTGATCTTTTCACCCATTTCTCCCATCTTGAAGTTGTGTAGAATCAGTATCCCAAAGTTGTTCTACTTCAAAATTATATTGGCTTTTCTGGATCTTTTGCCTGTCTGTATAAACTTTAGAATAAGCTCTTTGATATCCAAAAAATAACTTGCTGTGATTCTTACTGGGATTATATTGAATCTATAAATCATGTTGGGAAGAACTAACTTGACAAGATTGTTTTCTTATTCATGCATATAAAATATCTATTTATTTAGCTTTTCTTGATTTGCTTCATTATTTTTGTAGTTTTCCTCATTGAGCTCTTGTGCATATATTGATAGATCTTATACAAATTTTATTAGATTTATACCTATTTCTTTTGAGGGGGTGCCAATGTAAATTGTATTGTGTTTTTAATTTCAAATTTTAATGGTTCATTGCTGGTATATAAGAAAGCAGTAGATTTTTTTGTATTAACCTCATAGCCCACAATCTTGCTATAATCACTTACTAGTTCTAGGAGTTTTTCTGTTGTTGATTCTTTAAGATTTATATACATAGACAGTTATGTCATCTGTGAAGGAAGATGGCTTTAAATTTTTTTTTTTTTTTGCAATCCTTTTCTTGTCTTATTGCATTATCTAGGTCTTCCAATAGGATGTCAAATAGAGTTGAGAGAAGACATCCTTGCTTTGTTCCTGCTCTTAGCAAGAAAACTTCTAGCTTCTGACCATTAGACAGGATGTTAGCTATAGGATCTTTTTTAGATCCTACAGTATTTTATAACTTTGAGAAAGTTTCCTTCTACTCCTTAGTCTGCTGAGAATTTTTATCATGAATAGGTATTGGATTTTATCAAATGCTTTTTTGCATCTATTGACATAATCATATTATTTTTCATCTTGAACCTGTTGATATGATGGATGATTAAATGTTTTTTCAAATAATAAATTGGCCTTGAAGATCTGGAATAAATCCCACTTGGTGATGATATATATAATTCTTTTAAACATTTTGAATCCAATTTGCTAATATTTTGTTGACATTTTTGCTTTTTATTCTTACATTTCAAAATATTATTTTAGTGTTCTCTTGAGACTTTCTTTTAGACTATGGGTTAAATTTAGCTTTTTTTTTTTTTTAATTTCCAAAATGGGATTTGTCAGATATCTTCTTTTGTCGATTTCTAGTTTAAACTTTTTGGAGGTTAAAAACATACTTTGTATGATTTCTGTACTTATAAATTTATTAACTTTTTTTGTAATGGTCTGGTCTGGGATGTGTTATGTCTTGGTGAATATTTCATGGGTCTCTTGGTGTTATTGAATGGATTGCTTTATAATGTCAATTAGATTAGGAAGATGGATAATTTCTTGTCCTCTATATATAACCCTATTGAAATTTCATCTACTTATCCTATCAACTATAATTGTATATCTGTCTATATTTGTTTTCAAACCTGCCATTTTTTAATATCATAGAATTTGTAGCCATTTGTGATGTCTTTTAGCATTTTATAGTTTAAGCATAATACTCTATTTATTTTCTTGTTTGTGTGATTTCTGATGAGAAGTTTACAGTCATTCTTATCCTTATTTCCATTTAGGTTATGTGCAGTGTGTGTGTATATTTCTCTGCAGTGTTTTGGTTTGTATCACTAATCTTGGAATATTTTCCTCCATTTAAAAAAAATTATATTGTTTCAATGTTCCAAGATTCATTTTTTATGCACCACACCCAGTCCTCCATGCAATACGTTCCCTCCTTAATACTCGCCACCAGGCTCACCTAACCCACCACTACTCCGCTCCAAAACCCTCAGTTTGTTTCTCAGAGTCCACAGTCTCTCATGATTCAACTCCCCCTCCGATTTCCCCCAATTCACTTTTCCTTTCCTTCTAATGTCCTCCATGTTATTCCTTATGCTCCACAAGTAAGTGAAAACATATGATAATTGACTCTCTCTGCTTGACTTATTTCACTCAGCATAATCTCCTCCAGTCCCATCCATGTTGATTCAAAAGTTGGGTATTCATCCTTTCTGATGGAGGCATAATATTCCATCATATATATGGATTATATCTTCTTTATCTATTCATCTGCTGAAGGGCATCTTGGCTCTTTCCATAGTTTGGCAACTATGACATTGCTACTATGAACGTTGGGGTACATATGGCCCTTCTTTTCACTACATCTGTATCTTTGGGGTAAATACCCAGTAGTGCAATTGCAGAGTCATAGGGTAGCTCTATTTTTAATTTCTTAAGGAATCTCCACACTGTTTTCCAAAGTTAGCCATTATTTTTCAACCATTTCTGTTGCCTCAATCTCTCTTTCTTATCTTCCTGGGATTTCCATTATTCGTATGTGATGTCACATATCTCTTGAATTCTCTGTTCTGTGTTTTGTTGGCTAATAGGGTTTATATTTGCTTGGTTTCGGTTGCTCATTATTTGTTTTGTTTTGTTTAGTTTCTTTTACTTCTTTTTTTTCTCTTTTGCCTTTAGTAATTTTTATTGTACTATCTCTTAAGTTTACTAGTTCTTTGTTGGGCTGTGTTTAGTGTGATGATGAGCCTATTGATATTCTCTATATGTGTAGCAGTGTTGTTGTTGTTGTTGTTGTTTTTTCATATTTCTTTATTCTAATGAATGAATCCTGGCTCTAAAATGCTCTCTACTTTTTTTGATTAATTAGCCTAATTCCCTGATAGTTCCTACATCTGTGTCCTATATAGGTTTGTTTGATTTCTTTGTTTCATAGGACTTTTTTCTTTTTTTTTCCTCTCCTTTTTGTTCTGCAATTTTTATTGAAAGTCAGACATTTTATAGGATAGTTGATATTGAAGTAAATAGCTTTCATGCCTAGAGATAAGTATGCCTTTTCTTCTGCTAAGCATTTAGTGTGCGCTCTTCCTAAAAAAAAGAAAAGCTCTTATTATAAACTTTACCATCTTAACCATTTATATTGCACAGTGCAGTAGTGTTAACTATATTTACCTTATTTTGAAACAGAACTCCAGAACTTTTTCATCTTGCACAAATGGAAATTTTGTACTCATTAAACAATAATTTCCCTTTGCTCCTTCCTCCAGTCTCTGGTAACCACCGTTCCACTTTTTATATTTGTGAATATGACTACTTTAAATAACTCATATAAGTGGAATCATACAGTATTTGTTCTTTTGTGACTATTTCATTTCATATATCTTCAAGGTTCATACATGTTGTAACATGTAATAGAATTTCCTTCTTTTTAAATTTTTTATTTTTTATAAACATATAATATATTTTTATCCCCAGGGGCACAGGTCCGTGAATCGCCAGGTTTACACACTTCACAGCACTAACCATAGCACATACACTCCCCAATGTCCATAACACCACCATCCTCTCCCAACCCCCCTCCCCCCAGCAACCCTCAATTTGTTTTGTGAGATTGAGTCACTTAAGGTTTGTCTCCCTCCCAATCCCATCTTGTTTCATTTATTCTTCTCCTACCCCCTTAACCCCGCCATGTTGCATCTCCACTTCCTCATATCAGGGAGATCATATGATAGTTGCCTTTCTCCAATTGACTTATTTCGTTAAGCATGATACCCTCTAGTTCCATCCACGTCATCGCAAATGGCAAGATTTCATTTCTTTGGATGGCTGCATAGTATTCCATTGTGTATATATACCACATCTTCTTTATCCATGCATCTGTTGATGGACATCTAGGTTCTTTCCATAGTTTGGCTATTGTAGACATTGCTGCTATAAACATTCAGGTGCACATGCCCCTTTGGATCACTACGTTTGTATCTTTAGGTAAGACACAATAGTACAATTGCTGGGTCATACGGTAGTTCTATTTTCAACATTTTGAGGAACCTCCATGCTGTTTTCCAGAGTGGTTGCACCAGCTTGCATTCCCACCAACAGTGTAGGAGGGTTCCCCTTTCTCCGCATCCTCGCCAGCATCTGTCATTTCCTGACTTGTTAATTTTAGCCATTCTGACTGGTGTGAGGTGATATCTCATGGTGGTTTTGATTTGCATTTCCCTGATGCTGAGTGATATGGAGCACTTTTTCATGTGTCTGTTGGCCATCTGGATGTCTTCTTTGCAGAAATGTCTGTTCATGTCTTCTGCCCATTTCTTGATTGAATTATTTGTTGTTTGGGTGTTGAGTTTGATAAGTTCTTTATAGATTTTAGATGCTACCCTTTATCTGATATGTCATTTGCAAATATCTTCTCCCATTCTGTCAGTTGGCTTTTGGTTTTGTTAACTGTTGCTGTGCACAAGCTTTTGATCTTGATGAAATCCCAATAGTTGATTTTTGCCCTTGCTTACCTTGCCTTTGACAATGTTCCTAGGAAGATGTTGCTGCAGCTGAGGTCGAGGAGGTTTCTGCCTGTGTTCTCCTCAAGGATTTTGATGGATTCCTTTCTCACATTGAGATCCTTCATCCATTTTGAGTCTATTTTCGTGTGTGGTGTAAGGAAATGATCCAATTTCATTTTTCTGCATGTGGCTGTCCAATTTTCCCAACACCATTTATTGAAGAGGCTGTCTTTGTTCCATTGGACATTCTTTCCTGCTTTGTCAAAGATGAGTTGACCATGGAGTTGAGGGTCCATTTCTGGGCTCTCTATTCTGTTCCATTGATCTATGTGTCTGTTTTTTTTTGTTTTTTTTTTTTTTTTGTTTGTTTGTTTGTTTGTTTTCTTTCTTTTATTATTGAAGTATAATTTACATATAATGTTATATTAGTTTCAAGTGTATAATGTACTAATTAGACAATTCTACACATTACTCAGTGCTCACCATGATAAGAGTAGTCATCATCTGTCACCATACAATATTACAATATTATTGGCTATATTCCCTCTGCTGTCTTTTTCATCTCTATAACTTATTTATTCTACCATTGGAAGTTTTTAGCTTTTTTTTTTTTAATTTTTTCATTTTTTCAGCATAACAGTATTCATTATTTTTGCACCACACCCAGTGCTCCATGCAATCTGTGCCCTCTACAATACCCACCACCTGGTGCCCCCAAACTCCCACCCCCCACCCCTTCAAAATTCTCAGATCGTTTTTCAGAGTCCATAGTCTCTCATGGTTCACCTCCCATTCCAATTTCCCTCAACTCCCTTCTCCTCTCCATCTCCCCTTGTCCTCCATGCTATTTGTTATCCTCCACAAATAAGTGAAACCATATGATAATTGACTCTCTCTGCTTGACTTATTTCACTCAGCATAATCTCTTCCAGTCCCATCCATGTTGCTACAAAACTTGGGTATTCATCCTTTCTTTCTTTCTTTCTTTCTTTTTTTTTTTTTTTTACAGCTTTATAAATATATATTTTTATCCCCAGGGGTACAGGTCTGCGAATCGCCAGGTTTACACACTTCACAACACTCACCATAGCACATATCCTCCCCAATATCCATAACCCCACCCCCTCTCCTAACCCCCTCCCCCCATCAACCCTCAGTTTGTTTTGTAAGATTAAGAGTCACTTATGGTTTGTCTCCCTCCCAATGCCATCTTGTTTCATTTACTCTTCTCCTACCCCCTCAACCCCCCATGTTGCATCTCCTCTCCCTCATATCAGGGAGATCATATGATAGTTGTCTTTCTCCGATTGACTTATTTCGCTAAGCATGATACCCTCTAGTTCCATCCACGTCGTCGCAAATGGCAAGATTTCATTTCTTTGGATGGCTGCATAGTATTCCATTGTGTATATATACCACTTCTTCTTTATCCATTCGTCTGTTGATGGACATCTAGGTTCTTTCCATAGTTTGGCTATTGTAGACATTGCTGCTATAAACATTCGGGTGCACGTGCCCCTTCGGATCACTACGTTTGTATCTTTAGGGTAAATACCCAGCAGTGCAATTGCAGGGTCATAGGGTAGTTCTATTTTCCACATTTTGAGGAACCTCCATGCTGTTTTCCAGAGTGGTTGCACCAGCTTGCATTCCCACCAACAGTGTAGGAGGGTTCCCCTTTCTCCGCATCCTCGCCAGCATCTGTCATTTCCTGACTTGTTAATTTTAGCCATTCTGACTGGTGTGAGGTGATATCTCATGGTGGTTTTGATTTGTATTTCCCTGATGCCGAGTGATATGGAGCACTTTTTCATGTGTCTGCTGGCCATCTGGATGTCTTCTTTGCAGAAATGTCTGTTCATGTCCTCTGCCCATTTCTTGATTGGATTATTTGTTCTTTGGGTGTTGAGTTTGCTAAGTCCTTTATAGATTTTGGACACTAGCCCTTTATCTGATATGTCATTTGCAAATATCTTCTCCCATTCTGTCAGTTGTCTTTTGTTTTTTTTTTTTTTTTAATTTTTAATTTTTTTATTTTTTTTCAGCATAACAGTATTCATTATTTTTGCACCACACCCAGTGCTCCATGCAATTCGTGCCATCTACAATACCAACCACCTGGTGCCCCCAACCTCCCACCCCCCACCCCTTCAAAATTCTCAGATCGTTTTTCAGAGTCCATAGTCTCTCATGGTTCACCTCCCATTCCAATTTCCCTCAACTCCCTTCTCCTCTCCATCTCCCCTTGTCCTCCATGCTATTTGTTATCCTCCACAAATAAGTGAAACCATATGATAATTGACTCTCTCTGCTTGACTTATTTCACTCAGCATAATCTCTTCCAGTCCCGTCCATGTTGCTACAAAACTTGGGTATTCATCCTTTCTTTCTTTCTTTCTTTTTTTTTTTTTTTTTTTTTTACAGCTTTATAAATATATATTTTTATCCCCAGGGGTACAGGTCTGCGAATCGCCAGGTTTACACACTTCACAACACTCACCATAGCACATATCCTCCCCAATATCCATAACCCCACCCCCTCTCCTAACCCCCTCCCCCCATCAACCCTCAGTTTGTTTTGTGAGATTAAGAGTCACTTATGGTTTGTCTCCCTCCCAATGCCATCTTGTTTCATTTACTCTTCTCCTACCCCCTCAACCCCCCATGTTGCATCTCCTCTCCCTCATATCAGGGAGATCATATGATAGTTGTCTTTCTCCGATTGACTTATTTCGCTAAGCATGATACCCTCTAGTTCCATCCACGTCGTCGCAAATGGCAAGATTTCATTTCTTTTGATGGCTGCATAGTATTCCATTGTGTATATATACCACTTCTTCTTTATCCATTCGTCTGTTGATGGACATCTAGGTTCTTTCCATAGTTTGGCTATTGTAGACATTGCTGCTGTAAACATTCGGGTGCACGTGCCCCTTCGGATCACTACGTTTGTATCTTTAGGGTAAATACCCAGCAGTGCAATTGCAGGGTCATAAGGTAGTTCTATTTTCCACATTTTGAGGAACCTCCATGCTGTTTTCCAGAGTGGTTGCACCAGCTTGCATTCCCACCAACAGTGTAGGAGGGTTCCCCTTTCTCCGCATCCTCGCCAGCATCTGTCATTTCCTGACTTGTTAATTTTAGCCATTCTGACTGGTGTGAGGTGATATCTCATGGTGGTTTTGATTTGTATTTCCCTGATGCCGAGTGATATGGAGCACTTTTTCATGTGTCTGCTGGCCATCTGGATGTCTTCTTTGCAGAAATGTCTGTTCATGTCCTCTGCCCATTTCTTGATTGGATCATTTGTTCTTTGGGTGTTGAGTTTGCTATGTTCTTTATAGATTTTGGACACTAGCCCTTTATCTGATATGTCATTTGCAAATATCTTCTCCCATTCTGTCAGTTGGCTTTTGGTTTTGTTCACTGTTTCCTTTGCTGTGCAAAAGCTTTTGATCTTGATAAAATCCCAAAAGTTCATTTTTGCCCTTGCTTCCCTTGCCTTTGGTGATGTTCCTAGGAAGATGTTGCTGTGGCTGACGTCGAAGAGGTTGCTGCCTGTGTTCTCCTCGAGGATTTTGATGGATTCCTTTCTCACATTGAGATCCTTCATCCATTTTGAGTCTATTTTCGTGTGTGGTGTAAGGAAATGATCCAATTTCATTTTTCTGCATGTGGCGGTCCAATTTTCCCAACACCATTTATTGAAGAGGCTGTCTTTGTTCCATTGGACATTCTTTCCTGCTTTGTCAAAGATGAGTTGACCATAGAGTTGAGGGTCCATTTCTGGGCTCTCTATTCTGTTCCATTGATCTATGTGTCTGTTTTTTTTTGTTTTTTTTTTTGTTTGTTTGTTTGTTTGTTTGTTTTCTTTCTTTTATTATTGAAGTATAATTTACATATAATGTTATATTAGTTTCAAGTGTATAATGTACTAATTAGACAATTCTACACATTACTCAGTGCTCACCATGATAAGAGTAGTCATCATCTGTCACCATACAATATTACAATATTATTGGCTATATTCCCTCTGCTGTCTTTTTCATCTCTATAACTTATTTATTCTACCATTGGAAGTTTTTAGCTTTTTTTTTTTTAATTTTTTCATTTTTTCAGCATAACAGTATTCATTATTTTTGCACCACACCCAGTGCTCCATGCAATCTGTGCCCTCTACAATACCCACCACCTGGTGCCCCCAAACTCCCACCCCCCACCCCTTCAAAATTCTCAGATCGTTTTTCAGAGTCCGTAGTCTCTCATGGTTCACCTCCCCTTCCAATTTCCCTCAACTCCCTTCTCCTCTCCATCTCCCCTTGTCCTCCATGCTATTTGTTATGCTCCACAAATAAGTGAAACCATATGATAATTGACTCTCTCTGCTTGACTTATTTCACTCAGCATAATCTCTTCCAGTCCCATCCATGTTGCTACAAAACTTGGGTATTCATCCTTTCTTTCATTCTTACTTTCTTTTTTTTTTTTTTTACAGCTTTATAAACATATATTTTTATCCCCAGGGGTACAGGTCTGCGAATCGCCAGGTTTACACACTTCACAACACTCACCATAGCACATACCCTCCCCAATATCCATAACCCCACCCCCTCTCCCAACCCCCTCCCCCCATCAACCCTCAGTTTGTTTTGTGAGTTTAAGAGTCACTTATGGTTTGTCTCCCTCCCAATCCCATCTTGTTTCATTTACTCTTCTCCTACCCCCTCAACCCCCCATGTTGCATCTCCTCTCCCTCATATCAGGGAGATCATATGATAGTTGTCTTTCTCCGATTGACTTATTTCGCTAAGCATGATACCCTCTAGTTCCATCCACGTCGTCGCAAATGGCAAGATTTCATTTCTTTGGATGGCTGCATAGTATTCCATTGTGTATATATACCACATCTTCTTTATCCATTCGTCTGTAGATGGACATCTAGGTTCTTTCCATAGTTTGGCTATTGTAGACATTGCTGCTATAAACATTCGGGTGCACGTGCCCCTTCGGATCACTACGTTTGTATCTTTAGGGTAAATACCCAGCAGTGCAATTGCAGGGTCATAAGGTAGTTCTATTTTCAACATTTTGAGGGACCTCCATGCTGTTTTCCAGAGTGGTTGCACCAGCTTGCATTCCCACCAACAGTGTAGGAGGGTTCTCCTTTCTCCGCATCATCGCCAGCATCTGTCATTTCCTGACTTGTTAATTTTAGCCATTCTGACTGGTGTGAGGTGATATCTCATGGTGGTTTTGATTTGTATTTCCCTGATGCCGAGTGATATGGAGCACTTTTTCATGTGTCTGCTGGCCATCTGGATGTCTTCTTTGCAGAAATGTCTGTTCATGTCCTCTGCCCATTTCTTGATTGGATTATTTGTTCTTTGGGTGTTGAGTTTGCTAAGTCCTTTATAGATTTTGGACACTAGCCCTTTATCTGATATGTCATTTGCAAATATCTTCTCCCATTCTGTCAGTTGTCTTTTGGTTTTTTTTTTTTTTTAATTTTTAATTTTTTTATTTTTTTTCAGCATAACAGTATTCATTATTTTTGCACCACACCCAGTGCTCCATGCAATTCGTGCCCTCTACAATACCAACCACCTGGTGCCCCCAACCTCCCACCCCCCACCCCTTCAAAATTCTCAGATCGTTTTTCAGAGTCCATAGTCTCTCATGGTTCACCTCCCATTCCAATTTCCCTCAACTCCCTTCTCCTCTCCATCTCCCCTTGTCCTCCATGCTATTTGTTATCCTCCACAAATAAGTGAAACCATATGATAATTGACTCTCTCTGCTTGACTTATTTCACTCAGCATAATCTCTTCCAGTCCCGTCCATGTTGCTACAAAACTTGGGTATTCATCCTTTCTTTCTTTCTTTCTTTCTTTTTTTTTTTTTTTTACAGCTTTATAAATATATATTTTTATCCCCAGGGGTACAGGTCTGCGAATCGCCAGGTTTACACACTTCACAACACTCACCATAGCACATATCCTCCCCAATATCCATAACCCCACCCCCTCTCCTAACCCCCTCCCCCCATCAACCCTCAGTTTGTTTTGTGAGATTAAGAGTCACTTATGGTTTGTCTCCCTCCCAATGCCATCTTGTTTCATTTACTCTTCTCCTACCCCCTCAACCCCCCATGTTGCATCTCCTCTCCCTCATATCAGGGAGATCATATGATAGTTGTCTTTCTCCGATTGACTTATTTCGCTAAGCATGATACCCTCTAGTTCCATCCACGTCGTCGCAAATGGCAAGATTTCATTTCTTTTGATGGCTGCATAGTATTCCATTGTGTATATATACCACTTCTTCTTTATCCATTCGTCTGTTGATGGACATCTAGGTTCTTTCCATAGTTTGGCTATTGTAGACATTGCTGCTATAAACATTCGGGTGCACGTGCCCCTTCGGATCACTACGTTTGTATCTTTAGGGTAAATACCCAGCAGTGCAATTGCAGGGTCATAGGGTAGTTCTATTTTCCACATTTTGAGGAACCTCCATGCTGTTTTCCAGAGTGGTTGCACCAGCTTGCATTCCCACCAACAGTGTAGGAGGGTTCCCCTTTCTCCGCATCCTCGCCAGCATCTGTCATTTCCTGACTTGTTAATTTTAGCCATTCTGACTGGTGTGAGGTGATATCTCATGGTGGTTTTGATTTGTATTTCCCTGATGCCGAGTGATATGGAGCACTTTTTCATGTGTCTGCTGGCCATCTGGATGTCTTCTTTGCAGAAATGTCTGTTCATGTCCTCTGCCCATTTCTTGATTGGATTATTTGTTCTTTGGGTGTTGAGTTTGCTAAGTCCTTTATAGATTTTGGACACTAGCCCTTTATCTGATATGTCATTTGCAAATATCTTCTCCCATTCTGTCAGTTGTCTTTTGTTTTTTTTTTTTTTTTAATTTTTAATTTTTTTATTTTTTTTCAGCATAACAGTATTCATTATTTTTGCACCACACCCAGTGCTCCATGCAATTCGTGCCCTCTACAATACCAACCACCTGGTGCCCCCAACGTCCCACCCCCCACCCCTTCAAAATTCTCAGATCGTTTTTCAGAGTCCATAGTCTCTCATGGTTCACCTCCCATTCCAATTTCCCTCAACTCCCTTCTCCTCTCCATCTCCCCTTGTCCTCCATGCTATTTGTTATCCTCCACAAATAAGTGAAACCATATGATAATTGACTCTCTCTGCTTGACTTATTTCACTCAGCATAATCTCTTCCAGTCCCGTCCATGTTGCTACAAAACTTGGGTATTCATCCTTTCTTTCTTTCTTTCTTTCTTTTTTTTTTTTTTTACAGCTTTATAAATATATATTTTTATCCCCAGGGGTACAGGTCTGCGAATCGCCAGGTTTACACACTTCACAACACTCACCATAGCACATATCCTCCCCAATATCCATAACCCCACCCCCTCTCCTAACCCCCTCCCCCCATCAACCCTCAGTTTGTTTTGTGAGATTAAGAGTCACTTATGGTTTGTCTCCCTCCCAATGCCATCTTGTTTCATTTACTCTTCTCCTACCCCCTCAACCCCCCATGTTGCATCTCCTCTCCCTCATATCAGGGAGATCATATGATAGTTGTCTTTCTCCGATTGACTTATTTCGCTAAGCATGATACCCTCTAGTTCCATCCACGTCGTCGCAAATGGCAAGATTTCATTTCTTTTGATGGCTGCATAGTATTCCATTGTGTATATATACCACTTCTTCTTTATCCATTCGTCTGTTGATGGACATCTAGGTTCTTTCCATAGTTTGGCTATTGTAGACATTGCTGCTATAAACATTCGGGTGCACGTGCCCCTTCGGATCACTACGTTTGTATCTTTAGGGTAAATACCCAGCAGTGCAATTGCAGGGTCATAGGGTAGTTCTATTTTCCACATTTTGAGGAACCTCCATGCTGTTTTCCAGAGTGGTTGCACCAGCTTGCATTCCCACCAACAGTGTAGGAGGGTTCCCCTTTCTCCGCATCCTCGCCAGCATCTGTCATTTCCTGACTTGTTAATTTTAGCCATTCTGACTGGTGTGAGGTGATATCTCATGGTGGTTTTGATTTGTATTTCCCTGATGCCGAGTGATATGGAGCACTTTTTCATGTGTCTGCTGGCCATCTGGATGTCTTCTTTGCAGAAATGTCTGTTCATGTCCTCTGCCCATTTCTTGATTGGATTATTTGTTCTTTGGGTGTTGAGTTTGCTAAGTCCTTTATAGATTTTGGACACTAGCCCTTTATCTGATATGTCATTTGCAAATATCTTCTCCCATTCTGTCAGTTGTCTTTTGGTTTTGTTCACTGTTTCCTTTGCTGTGCAAAAGCTTTTGATCTTGGTAAAATCCCAATAGTTCATTTTTGCCCCTGCTTCCCTTGCTTTTGGTGATGTTCCTAGGAAGATGTTGCTGTGGCTGACGTCGAAGAGGTTGCTGCCTGTGTTCTCCTCGAGGATTTTGATGGATTCCTTTCTCACATTGAGATCCTTCATCCATTTTGAGTCTATTTTCGTGTGTGGTGTAAGGAAATGATCCAATTTCTTTTTTCTGCATGTGGCTGTCCAATTTTCCCAACACCATTTATTGAAGAGGCTGTCTTTGTTCCATTGGACATTCTTTCCTGCTTTGTCGAAGATGAGTTGACCATAGAGTTGAGGGTCCATTTCTGGGCTCTCTATTCTGTTCCATTGATCTATGTGTCTGTTTTTTTTTTTTTTTTTTTTTTTTTTGTTTGTTTGTTTGTTTTCTTTCTTTTATTATTGAAGTATAATTTACATATAATGTTATATTAGTTTCAAGTGTATAATGTACTAATTAGACAATTCTACACATTACTCAGTGCTCACCATGATAAGAGTAGTCATCATCTGTCACCATACAATATTACAATATTATTGGCTATATTCCCTCTGCTGTCTTTTTCATCTCTATAACTTATTTATTCTACCATTGGAAGTTTTTAGCTTTTTTTTTTTTTAATTTTTTCATTTTTTCAGCATAACAGTATTCATTATTTTTGCACCACACCCAGTGCTCCATGCAATCTGTGCCCTCTACAATACCCACCACCTGGTGCCCCCAAACTCCCACCCCCCACCCCTTCAAAATTCTCAGATCGTTTTTCAGAGTCCATAGTCTCTCATGGTTCACCTCCCCTTCCAATTTCCCTCAACTCCCTTCTCCTCTCCATCTCCCCTTGTCCTCCATGCTATTTGTTATGCTCCACAAATAAGTGAAACCATATGATAATTGACTCTCTCTGCTTGACTTATTTCACTCAGCATAATCTCTTCCAGTCCCATCCATGTTGCTACAAAACTTGGGTATTCATCCCTTCTTTCATTCTTTTTTCTTTTTTTTTTTTTTTACAGCTTTATAAACATATATTTTTATCCCCAGGGGTACAGGTCTGCGAATCGCCAGGTTTACACACTTCACAACACTCACCATAGCACATACCCTCCCCAATATCCATAACCCCACCCCCTCTCCCAACCCCCTCCCCCCATCAACCCTCAGTTTGTTTTGTGAGATTAAGAGTCACTTATGGTTTGTCTCCCTCCCAATCCCATCTTGTTTCATTTACTCTTCTCCTACCCCCTCAACCCCCCATGTTGCATCTCCTCTCCCTCATATCAGGGAGATCATATGATAGTTGTCTTTCTCCGATTGACTTATTTCGCTAAGCATGATACCCTCTAGTTCCATCCACGTCGTCGCAAATGGCAAGATTTCATTTCTTTGGATGGCTGCATAGTATTCCATTGTGTATATATACCACATCTTCTTTATCCATTCGTCTGTAGATGGACATCTAGGTTCTTTCCATAGTTTGGCTATTGTAGACATTGCTGCTATAAACATTCGGGTGCACGTGCCCCTTCGGATCACTACGTTTGTATCTTTAGGGTAAATACCCAGCAGTGCAATTGCAGGGTCATAAGGTAGTTCTATTTTCAACATTTTGAGGGACCTCCATGCTGTTTTCCAGAGTGGTTGCACCAGCTTGCATTCCCACCAACAGTGTAGGAGGGTTCCCCTTTCTCCGCATCCTCGCCAGCATCTGTCATTTCCTGACTTGTTAATTTTAGCCATTCTGACTGGTGTGAGGTGATATCTCATGGTGGTTTTGATTTGTATTTCCCTGATGCCGAGTGATATGGAGCACTTTTTCATGTGTCTGCTGGCCATCTGGATGTCTTCTTTGCAGAAATGTCTGTTCATGTCCTCTGCCCATTTCTTGATTGGATTATTTGTTCTTTGGGTGTTGAGTTTGCTAAGTCCTTTATAGATTTTGGACACTAGCCCTTTATCTGATATGTCATTTGCAAATATCTTCTCCCATTCTGTCAGTTGTCTTTTGGTTTTTTTTTTTTTTTAATTTTTAATTTTTTTATTTTTTTTCAGCATAACAGTATTCATTATTTTTGCACCACACCCAGTGCTCCATGCAATTCGTGCCCTCTACAATACCAACCACCTGGTGCCCCCAACGTCCCACCCCCCACCCCTTCAAAATTCTCAGATCGTTTTTCAGAGTCCATAGTCTCTCATGGTTCACCTCCCATTCCAATTTCCCTCAACTCCCTTCTCCTCTCCATCTCCCCTTGTCCTCCATGCTATTTGTTATCCTCCACAAATAAGTGAAACCATATGATAATTGACTCTCTCTGCTTGACTTATTTCACTCAGCATAATCTCTTCCAGTCCCGTCCATGTTGCTACAAAACTTGGGTATTCATCCTTTCTTTCTTTCTTTCTTTCTTTTTTTTTTTTTTTTTTACAGCTTTATAAATATATATTTTTATCCCCAGGGGTACAGGTCTGCGAATCGCCAGGTTTACACACTTCACAACACTCACCATAGCACATATCCTCCCCAATATCCATAACCCCACCCCCTCTCCTAACCCCCTCCCCCCATCAACCCTCAGTTTGTTTTGTGAGATTAAGAGTCACTTATGGTTTGTCTCCCTCCCAATGCCATCTTGTTTCATTTACTCTTCTCCTACCCCCTCAACCCCCCATGTTACATCTCCTCTCCCTCATATCAGGGAGATCATATGATAGTTGTCTTTCTCTGATTGACTTATTTCGCTAAGCATGATACCCTCTAGTTCCATCCACGTCGTCGCAAATGGCAAGATTTCATTTCTTTTGATGGCTGCATAGTATTCCATTGTGTATATATACCACTTCTTCTTTATCCATTCGTCTGTTGATGGACATCTAGGTTCTTTCCATAGTTTGGCTATTGTAGACATTGCTGCTATAAACATTCGGGTGCATGTGCCCCTTCGGATCACTACGTTTGTATCTTTAGGGTAAATACCCAGCAGTGCAATTGCAGGGTCATAGGGTAGTTCTATTTTCCACATTTTGAGGAACCTCCATGCTGTTTTCCAGAGTGGTTGCACCAGCTTGCATTCCCACCAACAGTGTAGGAGGGTTCCCCTTTCTCTGCATCCTCGCCAGCATCTGTCATTTCCTGACTTGTTAATTTTAGCCATTCTGACTGGTGTGAGGTGATATCTCATGGTGGTTTTGATTTGTATTTCCCTGATGCCGAGTGATATGGAGCACTTTTTCATGTGTCTGCTGGCCATCTGGATGTCTTCTTTGCAGAAATGTCTGTTCATGTCCTCTGCCCATTTCTTGATTGGATTATTTGTTCTTTGGGTGTTGAGTTTGCTAAGTCCTTTATAGATTTTGGACACTAGCCTTTTATCTGATATGTCATTTGCAAATATCTTCTCCCATTCTGTCAGTTGGCTTTTGGTTTTGTTCACTGTTTCCTTTGCTGTGCAAAAGCTTTTGATCTTGATAAAATCCCAAAAGTTCATTTTTGCCCTTGCTTCCCTTGCCTTTGGTGATGTTCCTAGGAGGATGTTGCTGTGGCTGACGTCGAAGAGGTTGCTGCCTGTGTTCTCCTCGAGGATTTTGATGGATTCCTTTCTCACATTGAGATCCTTCATCCATTTTGAGTCTATTTTCGTGTGTGGTGTAAGGAAATGATCCAATTTCATTTTTCTGCATGTGGCTGTCCAATTTTCCCAACACCATTTATTGAAGAGGCTGTCTTTTTTCCATTGGACATTCTTTCCTGCTTTGTCGAAGATGAGTTGACCATAGAGTTGAGGGTCCATTTCTGGGCTCTCTATTCTGTTCCATTGATCTATGTGTCTGTTTTTGTGCCAGTACCATGCTGTCTTGATGATGACAGCTTTGTAATAGAGCTTGAAGTCCGGAATTGTGATGCCACCAACTTTGGCTTTCTTTTTCAATATTCCTTTGGCTATTCAAGGTCTTTTCTGGTTCCATATAAATTTTAGGATTATTTGTTCCATTTCTTTGAAAAAAATGGATGTTACTTTGATAGAAATTGCATTAAATGTGTAGATTGCTTTAGGTAGCATAGACATTTTCACAATATTTATTCTTCCAATCCAGGAGCATGGAACATTTTTCCATTTCTTTGTGTCTTCCTCAATTTCTTTCATGAGTACTTTATAGTTTTCTGAGTATAGATTCTTAGCCTCTTTGATTAGGTTTATTCCTAGGTATCTTATAGTTTGGGTGCAATTGTAAGTGGATGGACTCCTTAATTTCTCTTTCTTCTGTCTTGTCGTTGGTGTAGAGAAATGCAACTGATTTCTGTGCATTGATTTTATATCCTGACACTTTACTAAATTCCTGTACAAGTTCTAGCTGTTTTGGAGTGGAGTCTTTGGGTTTTCCACATATAGTATCATATCATCTGCGAAGAGTGATAATTTGACTTCTTTGCCGATTTTGATGCCTTTAATTTCTTTTTGTTGTCTGATGCTGAGGCTAGGACTTCTAGTACTGTGTTGAATAGCAGTGGTGATAATGGACATGCCTGCCGTGTTCCTGACCTTAGCGGAAAAGCTTTCAGTTTTTCTCCATTGAGAATGATATTTGCGGTGGGTTTTTCATAGATGGCTTTGAAACTATTGAGGTATGTGCCCTCTATCCCTATACTTTGAAGAGTTTTGATCAGGAAGGGATGCTGTGCTTTGTCAAATGCTTTTTCAGCATCTTGAGAGTATCATATGGTTCTTGTTCTTTCTTTGATTAATGTGTTGTATCACATTGATTGATTTGTGGATGTTGAACCAACCTTGCAACCCTGGAATAAATCCCACTTGGTCGTGGTGTATAATCCTTTTAATGTACTGTTGAATCCTGTTGACTAGTATTTTGGCGAGAATTTTCGCGTCTGTGTTCATCAAGGATATTGGTCTGTAGTTCTCTTTTTTGATGGGATCCTTGTCTGGTTTTGGGATCAAGGTGATGCTGGACTCATAAAATGAGTTTGGAAGTTGTCCTTCCATTTCTATTTTTTGGAACAGTTTCAGGAGAATAGGAATTAGTTCTTCTTTAAATGTTTGTTAGAATTCCCCCGGAAAGCCGTCTGGCCCTGGGCTTTTGTTTTTTTGGAGGTTTTTGATGACTGTTTCAATCTCCTTACTGGTTATGGGTCTGTTGAGGCTTTCTATTTCTTCCTGGTTCAGTTGTGGTAGTTTATATGTCTCTAGAAAAGCATCCATTTCTTCCAGATTGTTAAATCTGTTGGTGTAGAGTTGCTTATAGTATGTTCTTATAATTGTCTATATTTCTTTGGTGTTGGTTGTGATCTCTCCTCTTTCACTCATGATTTTATTTATTTGGGTCCTTTCTCTTTTCTTTTTGATAAGTCTGGCCAGGGGTTTATCAATCTTATTAATTCTTTCAAAGAATCAGCTCCTAGTTTCGTTGATTTGTTCTATTGTGTTTTTTTTTTTGGTTTCTATTTCATTGATTTCTGCTCTGATCTTTATGATTTCTCTTCTCCTGCTTGGTTTAGGGTTTCTTTCTTGTTCTTTCTCCAGCTCCTTTAGGTGTAGGGTTAGGTTGTGTACCTGAGACCTTTCTTGTTTCTTGAGAAAGGCTTGTACCGCTATATATTTTCCTCTCAGGACTGCCTTTGCTGTGTCCCACAGATTTTGAACCGTTGTGTTTTCATTATCATTTGTTTCCATGAATTTTTTTCAATTCTTCTTTAATTTCCTGGTTGACCCATTCATTCTTTAGAAGGATGCTGTTTAGTCTCCATGTATTTGGGTTCTTTCCAAATTTCCTCTTGTTATTGAGTTCTAGCTTCAGAGCATTGTGGTCTGAAAATATGCAGGGTATGATCCCAATCTTTTGATACCGGTTGAGACCTGATTTAGGTCCGAGGATGTGATCTATTCTGGAGAATGTTCCATGTGCACTAGAGAAGAATGTGTATTCTGTTGCTTTGGGATGAAATGTTCTGAATATATCTGTGATGTCCATCTGGTCCAGGGTGTCATTTAAGGCCTTTATTTCCTTGCTGATCTTTTGCTTGGATGATCTGTCCATTTCGGTGAGGGGAGTGTTAAAGTCCCCTACTATTATTCTATTATTTTTGATGTGTTTCTTTGATTTTGTTATTAATTTGTTTATATAGTTGGCTGCTCCCACATTAGGGGCATAGATATTTAAAATTGTTAGATCTTCTTGTTGGACAGATCCTTTTAGTATGATAGAGTGTCCTTCCTCATTTCTTATTATAGTCTTTGGCTTAAAATCTAAATGATCTGATATAAGGATTGCCACCCCCGCTTTGTTCTGATGTCCATTAGCATGGTAAATTGTCTTCCACCCCCTCACTTTGAATCTGGAGGTGTCTTGGGGTCTAAAATGAGTTTCTTGTAGGCAGCATATAGATGGGTTTTGTTCTTTATCCATTTTGATACCCTGTGTCTTTTGTTTGGGGCATTTAGCCCACTAACATTCAGGGTAACTATTGAGAGATATGAATTTAGTGCCATTGTATTGCCTGTAAGGTGACTGTTACTGTATATTGTCTGTGTTCCTTTCTGATCTACTACTTTTAGGCTCTCTCTTTGCTTAGAGCACCCCTTTCAATATTTCCTTTAGAGCTGGTTTGGTGTTTGCAAATTCTTTCAGTTTTTGTTTGTCCTGAAGCTTTTTATCTCTCCTTCTATTTTCAATGATAGCTTAGCTGGATATAGTATTCTTGGCTGCATGTTTTTCTCATTTAGTGCTCTGTATATATCATGCCAGCTCTTTCTGGCCTGCCAGGTCTCTGTGGATAAGTCTGCTGCCAATCTAATATTTTTACCATTGTATGTTACAGACTTCTTTTCCCAGGCTGCTTTCAGGATTTTCTCTTTGTCACTAAGACTTGTAAATTTTATTATTAGGTGACGGGGTGTGGACCTATTCTTATTGATTTTGAGGGGGGTTCTCTGAACCTCCTGTATTTTGATGCTTGTTCCCTTTGCCATATTGGGGAAATTCTCTCCAACAATTCTCTCCAATATACCTTCTGCTCCCCTCTCTCTTTCTTCTTCTGGAATCCCAATTATTCTAATGTTGTTTCATCTTATGGTGTCACTTATCTCTCGAATTCTCCCCTCGTGGTCCAGTCGCTGTTTGTCCCTCTTTTGCTCAGCTTCTTTATTCTCTGTCACTTGGTCTTCTATATCGCTAATTCTTTCTTCTGCCTCATTTATCCTAGCAGTGAGAGCCTCCATTTTTTATTGCACCTCATTAATAGCTTTTTTTATTTCAACTTGGTTAGATTTTAGTTCTTTATTTCTCCAGAAAGGGCTTTTATCACTCCAGAGAGGGTTTCTATAATATCTTCCATGCCTTTTTTGAGCCTGGCTAGAACCTTGAGAATCATCATTCTGAACTCTATTTCTGAGATATTACCAATATCTGTATTGATTAGGTCCCTAGCCTTTGGTACTGCCTCTTGTTCTTTTTTTTTTTTTTTTTTTTTTTTTTTTTTTTGTGGTGAATTTTTCGGCCTTGTCATTTTGTCCAGATAAGAGTATATGAATGAGTAAGTAAAATACTAAAAGGGTGGCAAAGACCCCAGGAAAATACACTTTAACAAAATCAGAAGAGGTCCCAAATTGTGGGTGGGGATAAAAGGGATAAAAGGAGGTTCATAAAAAAAAACAATTAAAAAAGAAAAGGAATAAAGAAAAAATATAAAAAAGAAAAAAACATATATATATATGTATGTATATATATATTAGATAAACTAGTTAAAAAACGTTAAAAAAGAAAAGGGTAAAAGTTAAAAAAAATTCAGCAGCAGAAGAAAAAAATATAGAAAAAAAATTAAATTAATTGCAAGACTAAAGAGTCATGGGGAGAAAGCCATGCGTTCCATGCTTTTTTTCTCCTCCTCTGGAATTCCGCCGCTCTCCTTTGTATTGAACCTGCACTCCTTGGTAGGTGAACTTGGTCCTGGCTGGATTTCTTGTTGATCTTCTGGGGGAGGGGCCTGTTGTAGTGATTCTCAAGTGTCTTTGCCCCAGGCGGAATTGCACTGCCCTTACCAGGGTCCGTGCTGAGTAATCCGCTCAGGTTTGCTTTCAGGAGATCTTGTTCCCTGAATGCTTTCCATAGAGTTCCGGAGGATGGGAATGAAAATGGCGGCTTCCCAGTCTCCCACCCGGAGGAGCCAAGAGCTCGGGGCCCCACTCCTCAGTGCGCCCTCAGAGAATAGCGCCCAATTACTCCCATCTCCCTGGCCTCCAGCCGTGCTCCGAGCTCACCGAGCCTGTGACCGGTTCAAGGTAACCCCAAGCTGAGAGCTCACTCTTCAGCTCTGTCTCTGTAGCCGGCTTCCCTGTTCTAATACCTGCAAGCTCTGTGACACTCAGACACCCCTGATCCTTCTGTGATCCTGCGGGACCTGAGGCCGCGCTGACCCTGCATGGGCTTCACCCTGGTTTAGCCTCTGGAGTGATGTCCCTCAGTGGAACAGACTTTTAAAAGTCCTGATTTAGTGCTCGGTTGCTCCACCGCTTGCCGGGAGCCGGCCCCTCCCCCCGCGGTCTATCTTCTCATCGCTTTGGATTCACTTCTCCGCCAGTCCTACCTTTCAGAAAGTGGTTGATTTTCTGTTTCTAGAATTGCTGTTCTTCTTCTCTTTGATCTCCCATTGGATTTGTAGGTGTTTGCAATCTTTAGATAAGCTATCTAGCTGATCTCCTGCTACCCGATGTAGTCTCAGCCTGCTACTTCTCTGCCTACTTTACTCCTCCCCCTCCTTCTTTTTTAAGGCTGCATAGTAGTCATTTGTGCATATATACCACCTTTTCTTGATCCATTTATCTGTTGATGAACATTTGAGTTGCTTCCATTTCTTGGTTATTGTAAATTACGTTGCTATGAACATAGGTGTGCAAATGTTTCTTCAAGATTCTGCTTTCAATTCTTTTGAATACATACCCAGAAATAGAACTGAAGTGTGGAATTTTGCATTAATTTAGTTAGAGGTTGGGCTGAGTTTGAAGTCCGTTATTACTATGATTATCCTCAGTACACAGTAGACCTCAAATTCAGTTTCTTTAGGGATATGCTGTTTTTGTCTCACCACTTTGTCTTCCTTTTGTGCTGTTTCCTAGAGTCTATCTCTTGTAGCTCTCAAGGTCCCACTCTGTTATTATTTTTATCCTACACTTGTTAGTGTGAGACTGACACTTGTTAGAATGGTGGTGAGGGTTGAGGGACTCTCAAGTGTTCCTTGAAAGATCACACTTTTCACCCACATAACTGAGGTTATGGTCAATTGATCACAGATTTCTTAAAAATAAAACAGACTACATGTTGATTAAAATTTTTCAAGGCAAAAAAGCACTAAGCCTACTGGACAGAAGCCTGTTACCACTTGCTCTATGGAGATTTATAGACTTTCTTTTTCCCTCAATGACTAGACCTAAGACCAGTCCATGTAATTGAAGTTCTTTGATTGAGGAGTATGCTGGTTCATTTTGAGTCTGGACCTGGCCATAGAGTTCCAGCTGTACTGTGCATCTTCCTCTAAGCCTTCCCCAGAAGAGCATGCTGAGTTATTTGCCAGAATTTACCAGATTTATTTATCAGAATTATTGTACATTAAGGAAAAGAAAATACTGACATTTTAGCTCTGAGATCCCTGGAAAGCCACTGTGATCCATCACTCAGAGAGTGTGCCATAGGTAATATAGGTGAAAGTTACTTGGCTTGAATTCAACTTATATTGGATCCTGTGCTGATGTGGACACACTATGTGGTTACTCTCTGAATCCCAAAACATAACTGGGAATAGTTACACTTAGGAACATAGAAAGTCCCCATGGTGGCTTCCTGATTTATATAATGGTTATTTTGGTAGACAAGTCCAGATAGATGGAAACCCCTAGAATGCTCCTTCTCCAAGTTATTTAACAAAGTGAAACCATATTCCTGGGGAAATTTCAGAGATTAATGCCACTATATAGCTTCTGAAAGATAAAGGGTTTGTAAATTTTAGTATATCTCAATTAATTCTCTTTTATAACCAGTGCAAAAATCGGAAGGATCTTGGAGAATGACCAAGCACTATTGGACACTTACTCAGATAGTGATGTTGCTCAGGATAATATTTTAACTATAGTATATCACTCTAGTACCTGGCATCCACTATGCAGCTATTGAACTAAAATTTTCTTTCTAAATCTCACCAACAAGCATCATTGTTTTATACAGTTTGCTTCACATGATAAGGACAGCAATACACCTTTTTTGTTGTTGTTTTAACCCCAGGCTATATTTGCTTTCTTATTCTCTTTCAATATATTGTTTGGAGAGAGCTTGATTATGTTAATGATCCATAGAACATCACACTGGTCCATTATAATGATGTTATCATGCTAAGTGGGTCTTGAAAGTAGAATGTAGTAAATAGCCCTGGTGAGATCCAAGCATATCCAAGGCTGAGAAATAAGTCTTCCAAAAGTTCAAGGACCTGATATGTCACTGAGTTGTCCAGGAGCATGTGAAAAGAAGAGTGAAATATGAAAGTATTTAGAAAAGCAAAAATAGAAGAGCGGGAGAAAATCAGACTTCAGAAGACTCAACATGTCAAATTATAGCAGACATTTAAATGGGAAATACTTCTACAAAACTGTCAAGGTTAATGAGTTTATACTTAATCTGTTTACAATAGAGAAAGATTGATTTTCTCACATGATTATCATATCCATAAAGGCATGACATATCTTCAGATATACTCAGTTATTAAAGATGAAGATTGGGGGTGCCTGGTTGGCTCAGTGGGTTAAAGCCTCTGCCTTCAGCTCAGGTCATGATCCCAGGGTCCTGGGATCGAGCCCCACATCGGGTTTTCTGCTCAGCAGGGAGCCTGCTTCCTCCTCTCTCTCTGTCTACTTGTAATCTCTGTCAAATAAATAAGTAAAATCTTAAAAAAAAATAAAGATGAAGATTGAATTTCTTTTTGTTAGAGAATCAGCAACTGATAGGAAATTCTCATGGTTTTATTTATTCTGGGGACTAAAACTATATGGGTTATTTTTGGTTTATCTCTGGGAACAAAGTGTTTTTTTTTTTTTTTTAACCTGTCTGTGGGATGTATACCTGTGGGATGTATGCAGGAGAAGGTGTCATTTTTGCCCTCAAATAGCACACATTAGGAGTTGGATTGAAAGGTTTGGAGGTTCTGGTGATCAAGAAAGAAATTTTTCCACTAGAGAACCCATCCTCATGGCATTAAACTGAAACTGTCCATCTGGGGCTTCACATGCTAATCAAACTACATGCAGTTAAGTAAGTTTACTCTACTACTCAAAGTGCTTCAGGTTTAAAGTGTGGGAGACTGATTCAATATCTCCCCATGGGACTTTGTGTTTTCCCCTGGCTTGAACACTTGCTTTTCACACAAACATAGATATAAGTGGTTGTTGACACAGAAAAGTAGAGGACTATGTTGACTATCTTCTTTTGTTTTTCTGGCACCACCTTCCACTTATCACATCCATCTGTGCCCAGGATGTGCTGCTTTATGGAGAGATACCATGGACCCCCTTATCTTTTGACTTCCTGTCGAGCTCAAGAGAGTACAGTGTGGGGAGAGAGTGCCATTATGCCACTGGGCCCCTCCATACTGGGCTCCTGGGTTGGAAGCGGCTACTTAACTTTTCTGATAGCTTCTGTTCTGTGTCTTTCCCTTAAAACAGCAGTTTCCTTTATAAGGTCTAGTGGTCCCTCTCTCCAGTGGCCTCTCCATGGTCTCTGGGAAATTTGGGGTTCTTGCTGTTGCTGGCCTTGGTGTAGCTCACCATTCTTTTTCTTTTTCTATAACCCTGTTCATGTTACATGACTGGATGTTTTACTGAAGCTTTCCTCAGTGTGCCACTTGTTTCCTCTCAGGAGACTGATGATAACCACAATTTCAGAAAATACCAGGAGATGCAAAGGATCACATAAAAACCATGTAAAAAACAGTTTCTCCTTCACTGGAGTTATTCACTAAGGTTAGTTGACATGTAGTCAACTCTGCAGTGACCCAATTGAGAATGCAGTGGGAAGTGGGCAGGCTAGGAAGCTCAGACACACCATTGAAACTAACACATACACCCGCATGCCAAAACAAGTCCAGGTAATACCTCAGGTTCCATCTTACCATGTCCATGGGAAATACCACCACACCCAAACCTCATCCAACATTGTCCGTCTTTAATTCATGCTCAAAGCCAGTCTGGGGATGCCTCTTTGGAAGCAGTGTGGTCTAGTTGCAAGGACACTGGGAGTCAGGGAACCTGGGTTCTAGTCCCAGCTCCAGCATCCACTTGCTGTGTGACTTTGGGCAAGACACTTAACCTCTCTGTGCCTCAGTTTCCCCCATCTGTAAAATGGGGGTAATAATGTAAACCTATCTCACAGGGCTGTTGTGAGGAATAGCTAAATGATTGTAAAGCACTTTGAACGTATAATTGCTTATTATTAAGATTAGAACAATAATAAAAAAATTGCTGCAGAACTGAATAAATCAGTAAAGTTTGGTGATCATCCTTAGAGCTCTGGAGACGAACTCAGACATTGGACAGTCATTGGACTAAATGAGCTTTAGTGTTCTTCCAACCCTCCCAGCACAGACTTTTATTGGTTCCACCTGGACTGAGAAATCAATTTTATGTTTTCTTACCAAATGTGTGTCATATAATTACTTATAAGAATATGGTTTTGGCAGTAAAGGGCTCTGGTATTTTTCAGAAACCTGGTCATATAATGTTGAGTCACTCTGTGCTTCACAAGTCAGAATGAAGAGGATACAGATCCAGAAACAGACACAAGTCATCTATTATGCCTCCATTGTAAAAGTCAGTTCAGAGATGCCGGTCAAGAATGAATAATAAAAATAACAAAAACTCAGAAATAAAGAATACAGTGAAGGACCAATAGCTGTGCAAAGATGAAGGATGGATTAGACTGCTTGATTCAGAATGCTGTAACACTGAACAGTCTCAAGTAAGATGGGTTGTGGAGGGAAGCTAGAAACCTTGAAGAGGCAGACTAAGCAAAGCCATAATTTATATTTGGTTAAATCATGAAGAGAATCTTATGTACAGTTGACCCCTGAACAGCACAGGTTTGAACAACTTAAGTCTACTTAAATACAGTTTTGTGGGGTTTTTTTGTTTTGTTTTGTTTTGTTTTTAGTTAAGGACAGTGCTGTAAATGTGTTTTCTTGTGATTTTCTTAATATTTTCTTTTCTCTAGCTTAATTTATTGTAAGGGTATAGTATATAATATACATAACATATAGAACATGTGTTAATTGATTTTTTATGCTATTGATAAGACTTCCAGTCAATAGGAGGCTACTAGTTAACTTTTTGGAGAGTCAAAAGTTATACACAGGGTTTTGACTGCACAGAAGTCAGTTCCCCTAAATCCTGTGTTGTTCAAGGGTCAATTATAATTATAAGGCTTTGTTTTTTGATCTTCAGCTTTCTATTTTGCAAAATGTTTTTGACATTTAGAACACTATGATGTGTGTAGTAGGTTCTTAATGAATATTTGTCAAGAGGAAGAATATTATTTCTATTTAAAATTGTAAGAGTGAGCTTAACAATTCCTGAAATTGGCGTAAATATGTCACATTAAGAAAAGTCAGTGAGTATATAAAGTAGTTTACTTCTGTTTATTATAGCAGGAAGGCCAATGTGCCAGAAAGAACTAAGCCCTCTCACATGTGTACCCAAAATTCTTGCACAGTCATGTAAAAGTTTACTCATAAATATCAGTCTTTTCAAAAGATTATACTCAGTTCCATTTCTTCTTCCGTTATGCATTGGCATCTTCTATTCTCATCACCCCAGTCAGTATAGTTGTTAAGCAATTAGAAAGCCAAGAAAAAATTGCTGCATTGAACAAAACTATTGTCTTTCACCCCATGAGCCTATAAGGTGACAGAAAATTTCCTCATTTTATGGGCAGAAGATATGAACAGACACTTCTCCAATGAAGACATTACAAATGGCTATCAGACACATGAAAAAATGTTAATCATCACTAGCCATTAGGGAGATTCAAATCAAAACCACATTGAGATACCACCTTACACCAGTTAGAATGGCCAAAATTAGCAAGACAGGAAACAACGTGTGTTGGAGAGGATGTGGAGAAAGGGGAACCCTCTTACACTGTTGGTGGGAATGCAAGTTGGTGCAGCCACTTTGGAGAACAGTGTGGAGATTCCTCAAGAAATTAAAAATAGAGCTTCCCTATGACCCTGCCATTGAACTACTGGGTATTTACCCCAAAGATACAGATGTAGGGAAAAGAAGGGCCATCTGTACTGCAATGTTTCTAGCAGCAATGGCCACAGTCGCCAAACTGTGGAAAGAACCAAGATGCCCTTCAACGGATGAATGGATAAGAGAGATGTGGTCCATATACACTATGGAGTATTATGCCTCCTCAGAAAGGATGAATACCCAACTTTTGTAGCAACATGGACGGGACTGGAAGAGATTATGCTGAGTGAAATAAGTCAAGCAGAGAGAGTCAATTATCATATGGTTTCACTAATTTGTGGAGCAAATAACATGGAGGAGATGGAGAGGAGAAGGGAGTTGAGGGAAATTGGAAGGGGAGGTGAACCTTGAGAGGCTATGGATTCTGAAAAACAACCTGAGGGTTTTGAAGGGGCAGGGAGTGGGATGTTGGGGGAGCCAGGTGGTGGGTATTAGAGAGGGCACATATTGCATGGAGCACTGGTTGTGGTGCAAAAAACAATGAATACTGTAACGCTGAAAAGAAATTTAAAAAAAAAGAATATTTCCTCATTTTACATAATGTCTGTGTATGTTTTATTTCTTTTATAGTAGTTGTACATGCATTATTTCACTAGTGCTACATGAGCTGCTTTGAACTACAAGTGTAGCCCAGCTATTGCTCTGCTTTTCCAGGGAGAACTAGGTTATCCACACTGTGGGTTGTGAGATATTGCATAGAGCTCATATCCTCTCAGTGTGGTCACTGAGTGCCTGCCATGCTTCTCTACCTTCTCAGTGGTTAGACTCATGCAACAATGATTGAGGACAGAAGAAAGTAGGTAAGCTAAACACAATACTTGTAGGCATAAAATTTATTTTGAAAGTGATTAGCAAAAATGCATTTAACTTCCAAAATTCTCTGAAATGGATCTCTAGATATCAGATATTTTTTAGTAGCCTGGGAGGAGCAGTTATATCTGAATCTCAGAATATTGCATGCTTACATCTTTTCTTGGGAAACTAGTAAAAATGCCATCCTTGGTCTCATGTAAAGTATATTAAAAGCAAGTCATCTTAACTAATAAAACAGATCACTTTATCTCTTATTTTTAGTGTTTGGTAACCATGGAAATACATCTTGATTTTTATAGGATATTATTTCTAAGATAATTCCTTAAGGCTATTTAGATGTAGCACATCCTACAGACTACAATTTTGTATAAGAGTACTGTTAAAGGATCTATATTTAAATATTTTAAAATCTTTAATAAATGCTCAGGTTCACAAGCTATATAGGTCCAAATTCTAGGAATTAAAGACAGCATTAAAATTCTGTTGTACATATATCTTTCTCCAGCCTGCGGAGTTCTCAATCCTGACACTGTGGTAGAATCTCCTGGGGGAGTTTTTTTTTATTAACTATTGATGCCTAGGTGCTAACTTAATCAGAATGTCTCAGGTGGAGAAGAGAATCCATGTCTACTTTCTAAAAGCTCCCCAGGTGATTCTAATGTGTACCCATGGGATAGTACTCTTGACTTTAATTCAATGAAATGAATCAAGAGATTAAATTAAGTTTTAACACCCCAAAGCTCATGAAAAATTTCACAAGAATTCCATGGTCATAATCTCTTCTGTTAGTATATAGAAGGAGATCAGTTAGGAACTAGGCATCCTCTGACAAGTAATTACCTTCCATGGAGAAGATAAGGTTGTCAATAGCTGGAAGGTGATGAAGGAAAGACAAGGGGTACCATGCCACACTGGGTGAGGCCTCGTATCTGAATTCATCTGAGTTCCTCTGCTGTAAGCAGAATGTTGTTCTGAAAATAGCACAATCAAATGAGATACCTTGAGAAAAAAAAAAAAAAGACTAAACTGCTTCCTCAGCACGTCTCTTCTCCTGGTACATTTATTGGTTTCTATTATCAGCTATAAATCAAGCTTGATTAAAACTAAGGTCTGCTTTATCAGGATTTTTTCAGTTACTCTATGGGAATTCCTTAATATGATTTTATAAAAAAAAAAGTTAAGGCTTCAGAAAGTGTATTTCTGGGAATGTACAGCAATTATTCTGGCTTTTATTGTCTCTATGTTTATATAATACATTTTTAAATTAAAAAATCTATTAACAGCCACAGAAACATCAGTAAGTGCAGTGACTTGATGAGACTCAACTAAAATTGTCTTTCAGTGTATAAGCTGTCAAATAATGGCACTGACAACTTTCATAACAGGAGCTTCCACATACCTCACCAAGCTTATGTGCTTTGACTTTCTACCTTGTCAAAAAATACTCTGAAAAGACTGATTGGTCTGATTCACTTAAAAATCGAAGAGAATTTCCAGCATGCATTAAATACAGAGAAAAGTACAAAACAACCCAGCCAGCACCTTCTGTGCTCTATCCCTAACATTAATAGCAAGGAAGGCTTATATAGAAAGGTTCAAGAAGATTTCTTAAGATAACATTTGTCATCCTCAGAAGGAAGATTAGCCTTTGAAAAGAATTACTTGGTCTTGAATGAAGAGACTAACGCATCTAAAACCCACTAGAAATGTTCTCACTAGATTTTAAAGCACCCCTTGTTCTCTCTCTCTCTTTTTAAAATTTATTTCTTCTTTTAAAGTAGGTTCCACATCCAACATGAGACTTGAACTCACAACCCTGAGATCAAAAGTTGCATGCTCTATGGACTGAGCCAGCCAGGCACTCCTTATTCTCTCTCTTAATCAGTATGTTCAAAAGATGAATAAGACCATCTCTCGATGAAGTATAGAACAGCAACATATCATTCTTGGCTTTCTTGTCTTGCCTTAGACATGCTATGCAGTTGAGATGTGAGGGGGCTTGAGACAACTCCAAGTTCAGTACAAAGGTCTAAAATTTATATCCACCAAAAAGTATACAGATCAGACATGTACTCCTCATAGAAAGTGTGACCATCAAGAATTGGAGTGCCAGATTCTCCTAGTTAATCTTATAAGAAGAAAAAACTTGGCAATACAACAGATGATAAGAAATGGCTGGCAAGAATAAAAGAAGTAACTTCCTTTTTCTTAAGGTATTATGCATTAATGGAGAATGTATAACTTAGAGCACGTTATAAAAGTTAAACGTGGACATTAGATATGCTGATGTGATGCATTATGTTTAACAATATTCAGCCCCCAATGCAGACATATAGAGAAGAATAGAACAGGATTGTTTTGTGCTCTTAACTTCTTAGAATGTTTTGTGTTATAAATAAATAAATAATAAGGTGGTGATGATGGTGGTGGAAATACTTAAGATTCTAGGTGCATACTGTGTACAAACACTGTTCTAAGAACTTTATAAGTGTTACCTAATTTAATCTTCATAATAACCATATGAGGCAGGTATTGCTATTATTCTCCATTTCACAAGTAGTTGAGGCTCAGGGATATTAAATACCTTGCCCAAGGTTGTATAGTCAACAATGATAGGGACAAGAATGAAATCCAAATTGGAACCCTAAATCTATGCTTTCAAAGCATGTAGTAAAATGTTGTATACAAATATATGGCAAGTATGTTATAAAATACCTGTACAGTATTTTGCTTCCCTAAAATAGAGCAAAATTTCAAACACAAAATTTCCATGTAGACTCTTAAACCAATTATGTTTGGGTCTTATCCAAACAGTATTTTCTCTTACATATAGCTGATATCACTTTCTCAGGATGCCTGATCACAGTAACTTCATCTTACCCTCATTCCTCCCTCTGTGGGACCTCATATCATACAGCATTCTGCATAATTATTATTATGTAGCTCCAACCAGTACCTGGAAATCAAGTGTTTTTTTTCTTGACAAATGTTTTTCCTGCAGCATTTAGACAATGATCATTATTGGTATTACACTCTGGCATTCTGACTAATGTTAATTAACATGACCCCAGGAAGTACAGAGCATATACAGATCAAAGTACATCTCCTTTGTTCATATTTCAGGTGACATTCTCCATATGTTTCACTTAAAGGGACAGGGTTAGAACTCTGTGGAAATATCTTGTTATTATCCAGATCAAAAGAAAGGCTGTGAAATCTGTTATCACCTTCATCTTTATTCACGGATGTGGCACAGAGCTAATGCAGTTACATGATTATGGTCACAGAGTTAGGAAAAGCAGACTAAATTTTATCATTCAAATGTCAGCGCATCCCTAGCTGTACAATAAGCTGCAGAGCTATGAACACATCCAAGGCACCAGTCCAGGTGCCCAAGGGAGCAAGTGGTAGTTCAAGCTGTTGGCACGTTGTCGTCATGGCATCACTCCAGAGCTGCTTTCCTGGGACCTCTAGTTGGAAAGCAAAAGAGGTTTCCATGACACTGTTTTTTTGTACCCTTTTATTCATTCTACAAATATTTATTGAACATGAATTATAGGACCCAGCAGACAGGTCCTGGCCTCAGTATTCTCAAAGGGCTCATGCTCATCATGCTCAAAGGCATGATCGAAAATACCACCTATGTTGTTTATGAGCATAGAAGAGGGATTTCTGATCCACGGCCACAGAAGCCTTTCTTCCACAAAGAAGCCAATTGATAGCTGCATCTTGAGAAATAGTACTAATAGTATTAGTAGCCCTGAGAAAGGAGTGCTGCCCAAATGAGGGTAAAGCAGGTAAAAAGCTTAAGAAAACAACCTGCTCAAGGAGCTTGATGAGATGAGGACATAATGGGCATGTGAAGGTGTGCCTGGGAAGAAAGGGGAGTGGGAGTCAGATAATGGAAAAACCTATAAAGAAGTTACCTTGGAAGACCATAAGAAGATCTGAGGAATATTACTAGAGAAAAGAACACAGGCTAAGTTTTAGAACTATGAGATAATTGCAGAGACTAGGCAGGAAGATGGAGACTTGAGTGAGAAAAGCATCTTAGAAGATTATGGCCTCATAAATAATGAATTCTGGAACACTGAAAAGAAATTTAAAAAATAAATAAAAATAAAAATAAATAAAATATATGTATTTTTATATATCTTTTAAAGAAGAAGAGGGAGGAGGAGGGGGAGGGGGAGGAAGATTATTATGGCCTTGGCCCAGAGCAAAATCTATTGGGAAGCAGTAGTGGTGATGGATTTGGATGGGTTGGTTGTTTGGCATGTGGGACCAAATATGAAGACTGAATCGTGTATAATTTTGATAATTGTTTAGAAGATATTTCATGCTAACTCAGCAAATAAATACAAGTGTTTGGGGACCAAAGAGGGAGGGAGTAACATTATAACCTCAGTTTGAAATATGATGAGCTTAAAGTGTTTGTACGATGCTGAGATGAATCTGAAGCAATGTGTCTGGAGTTGAAGAAGGCAGACAGAATGGAAAAGAGGAATTTGGAAGTTTTTTGCAGTATGTTGTAGATAAAGTCATGGAAGTGAATACATGGGGCCAAATAGATCTTATCTCATAAAGATGAGACCCACGAGCAAAATCTGGAGGAATAGCAGTATTCATGTGGCTCCAAAAAAGATGAGGTGGGAAAAAAAAAGTAATTGGTTAGAAAATAATGGCCTGAGTAGGTGGAAGAAAGCCAGCAGACCAGAGCATTATAAAAAGCAAGAGAAGCCTTCCAATTCAACTCAGACATGTAAAGAGCACTTGGAGGTTTCTTTATAATAATAAAAAGTTGGACAAATGAAAAAATGTTGACTTTTCTTGAACCTACCAGGGAATTGAAGTTGCTGGGCAAATCATCATCACATGATCATGAGAGTCTGGTATATGAAGAGAGCTATAGCTGTCAAGATTGGCTTACCTGGGGCGAGTGGGGGGGCCTGGGTAGCTCAGTGGGTTAAGCCTCTGCTTGCAGTTCAGGTAGTGATCTCAGGGTCCTTGATCAAGCCATGCATCAGGCTCTCTGCTCAGTGGGGAGCCTGCTTCCCTCTCTCTCTCTGCCTGCATCTCTACTTACATGTGATCTCTTTCTCTGTCAAATAAATGAATAAAATCTTAAAAAAAAAAAAGAGAGAGAGAGAGAGAGAGTGAGATATTGGCTTACCTGAAGCAGAAGGCACTGGATGCCCTAAGCTGGTAGGAAAACTTGCGTAGTAATTTTGATGATTTGCTGGAGCTCCTGGGGACTGTAGTCATAGGAGAACTTCCATACTTTTGCAGGATCTTCCTCTAGAAATTCCACCAGATTCTCATTGAAGGGATCCAAGAAAGCTCCTAACAGGGCCCTGACAGGAGAAGGGGAAGAGCAATAATCTTGAAACTCTTCCAAACCCTACTACCAAACAATAAGCAATTCTAAAACCCTCTCTCTCTTGGTGGAAGGGACGTCTCTTCTACTCCAGGCTGTTCCAACTTTCCTATCACACACACACACACACACACACACACACACACACACACACACACACAATGCATCAACAATAGGAGAAAAAGCTTAAAGGAATGGACCAGGAATGCTAGAATCAGGAAAGAGAACAGGGGTTGGAAGAGGAAAGATGTTTGAAACCTCAAAGATGGACAGTCTTAAAACACTTCTGAAGACAACATTCCTGAATCACAGGACCACTAAAAGACTGACATTTAATGAGAAGATTAGAGAATATCCTCCTCTCCCAGCCATATCTTTTTTTTTTAAGATTTTTATTTATTTATTTGACAGATTATAAGTAGGCAAAGAGGCAGGGAGAGAGAGAGAGTGGGGAAGCAAGCTCCCTGCTGAGCAGAGAGTCCAATTCGGGGCTCGATCCCAGGACCCTGAGATCATGACCTGAGCTGAAGGCAGAGGCTTAACCCACTGAGCCACCCAGGCGCCCTCCCAGCCATATCCTAAAGTAAAACAAACAATCCACTAATAATCCACAAATAATCCATTAATAACAGTGGATTACAGTTAAAGAACTGTAAGACACATACTCTATAAGGACAGGACACAGGGAAACCCAAAAGACAAGAGGGAATTAAAAAACAAGTTCACTAGAGAAATTTGAAGCCTCTGCTACCTATAGCTACATCAAACATTAAATACAGCCCAAATGATAAACAGCCCAAATGACATAAATTCTTATATGAAAAGAGCTTGCCTATTATCCTATAAAACATGGCTGGATTTCTACAAATATTGGAAAACATGCCAGGAGTGCCTGGGTGGCTCAGTTGGTTAAGCAGCCAACTCGTGATTTCCACTCAGGTCATGATCTCATGGGTCATGGACTGAGCTCCATGTTGAGCTCCATATCAGCAGGGAGTCTGCTTGAGGGTCCACCTTCTGTTGCCCCCACCCCCATTCTCTCCCTCAAATAAATAAATAGATATATTTTTTAAACATTTTATTTATTTATGACAGAGAGAGCGAGAGAGGAAACACAAGCACAGCAGAGCTGGAGATGGAGAAGCAGGCTTTCTGCTGAGCAGGGAGCCCGATTTGGGGCTCAATCCTAGGACACTGGATCATGACCTGAGCCAAAGACAGATGCCTAATGACTGAGCCACCCAGGCATCCCAGTAAATATATCTTTAAAAAAAAAAAAAAAGACATGCCTGTAACTGTCCCTCAGAACAATGTATTACTTAAGTTATAACTTATAAGAAATTGTACAAAAGTATGCTTAAATATTACCTTAAGAAAAACATGTACTAGCAACAGGCCTCTGGGAGAGAGGATGATATATATCCTTGAAGCCGAGCAGCTGGGAATGCCTGGCCCACTCAGGGTGAAACACCACCTGCTTTTTTTTTTTTCTGTTGTCTCCCCTTCTCCAGAGATTGCTGTGGTGAATTAGATGATCCCTTTGAATGTGCTTGCCCAGCTATAAATTCTACACTGCTTGACCAGGCATATCCTGCTTTTCCTCTTGCTTTTCTATAAAACTTATAATCAATGTATAACTCATATTCCTTCTTGTTTATCTACAAGGCAAATGGTTAATGTATAACATTCTTTGGCTTCTTTGTTGATTACTGTCTAATATCCAATAAATATGAGACTGAGGAGTTGTTTGGGATGACAGTCTTCTCTATCTTCTCTATCTTCTCGACCCCTACTCCCTCTCCCTTCTAGCTGAGTTGTTTGTGCCTCATTCTTTTCCTGTGTACCATCAGGAAGCAGGAATGCCAATAAGCAAGTAAAAATGTCGTGTGATGACACAAAGCAATCATGAGAACCAAATTCAGATATAACACATATCTTGGAATTATCACATGAGGAAATTATGGCAAGGCTACTAACGGATAGAGAAGACAACATACACAACCAAAAAGTAATGGTAGCAGAGAGAAACTATAAAAATTAGAAGGAAATACTCTGAATCAAAAGCACATTGATAAAAATGAATACTTTTGACAGGCTCCTCAGTAGACTCAATATAGCTAGGAAAAAATCAGTGAACTTGAAGATAGGTCAATGGAAACTTTAGAAATGGAAACACAAATGTAATGTAAATACTTGAGAAAACTTCTCAGAACTGTGGAAAATATCGCTAAGTATGAAATACACATAACTGGGATAGCAGAAAAAACAGAAAATGGGGCAAAAGAAATATTTGAAGAAATAATGATTGAAAACTTCCCCAAATTAATGACAGATTTAAAACCATGGTTTCTAAAAACTTACTGACTTACCAGCAGGATACAGAGATTTTAAAAAATAGACAAATCATTTTCAAACTGTGGACATAAAAAGGGAGAGAGAAAATCTTGAAGGAAGCTAGAGGGAATAAAACACCTTACTTATAGAGGAACAAAGATATGAATTACAGCAGACTTCTCATCAGACACCATCCAAAGAAGAAAAGACTATAGTAAAATTTTTAAATTGTTGAAAGAGAAAGACCATGCCAAACTGGAATTCTACATCTGATTATACTTAAATCCAGTTTTTTCTTAATAGTGAAAGAAAAATATTTCTTAGCAAAGAAAATCTGAGGGGGTTCATTGCCAGTAGACGTCCCATATAAAAAAAATGTCAAAAGATCTTCAGGCAGAAGGAAAATTGTATGTCAGTAACTTGGATTAACAAAATGAAATCAGTGAAGAATAAGTCCATGTGGACAGACTTCCCTTTTGGTAGGAAAAAGTCAGGCCTGAATTACCTTCATCTGGTGGGTGAGGATGTAGGATGCCCTGCCACCCTATTGTTCCTCTAGTTACTAACCAGTTCACATTCCTCTTTAAGTTGCTTTTATCTGTAGGTTTTTAGGCACCTAATTTTTATCATGAATAAATTTTGTTGCTTTCATAAAATATGTTCGCATTTATTGAAATATTACATGTTTTTCTTTTTTGTTGTTGCTCTGGTGATTTACATAGCCTTTTTTTTTTTTTTTTAATGAAAGACCCTTGCTATTAATACCTTGGTGGCTTGGTATTAGGGTAATGCTGGTCTCATTTAATGACTTTACAAATTTTCTGTCTTTTTTTTTTTAAGACTTTATTTATTTATTTGAAAGACAGAGTGCATGAGTGAGAGGGGTGGTGCATGAGTGAGAGGGGGGGCAGTGACAGAGGGAGAGGGAGAATCAGATTCCCCACTGAGCAGGGAGCCTGAGGCAGGGGGAGGGCTTGATCCCAGGACCTTGGGATCATGACCTGTAGACAGACTCTTAACCAACAGCAACCCAAGCACCCCTCCTATTATATTCTCTAAGAGATTGTGTGGACTTGCTACACATTTTTCCTTAAATGTTGTGTTTGCCAGTTAATCAAGTCAAAATGCTTTATTATTTATTTGACTTCTGCTTTGACCTATGTGTTATATCAGCCTGTGTTATCATCTCATTTTCAAATAATGGGGGTTTCCAGGTAATCATTTTGTTACTGACTTATAATGTAATTCCATATCATCTCAGTTCTTTAAAAAACTGTGTTTTGTTTTATGGCTCAGAATATGATCTCTCAGTGAATATTCCAAGTGCAGTTAAAAAGAACATGCATGGTGAGTGCTGTGAAGTGTGTAAACCTGGCGAATCACAGACCTGTACCCCTGGGAATAAAAATATATGTTTATAAAGCTGTAAAAAAAAAAAAAGAAAGAAAAAAGAAAGGATGAATACCCAAGTTTTGTAGCAACATGCACGGGACTGGAAGAGATTATGCTGAGTGAAATAAGTCAAGCAGAGAGAGTCAATTATCATATGGTTTCACTTATTTGTGGAGCATAACAAATAGCATGGAGGACAAGGGGAGATGGAGAGGAGAAGGGAGTTGAGGGAAATTGGAGGGGGAGGTGAACCATGAGAGACTATGGACTCTGAAAAACGATCTGGGAATTTTGGGGGGGTGGGGGGTGGGAGGTTGGGGGCACCAGGTGGTGGGTATTGTAGAGGGCACGGATTGCGTGGAGCACTGGGTGTGGTGCAAAAATAATGAATACTGTTATGCTGAAAAAAAAAAAAAAGAACATGCATTCCCTCATTTGGAGGTAGAGTCAGTGAGGTGAAGTTGCTTGATAGTGTTGTCCAGGTTTTCTATATTTTTGCTGATATTCTACTTGTTCTTTCAAATACTGAAAGAGGTGTGTTGGTCTCCAATTATAATTGTCATTTGTCTTTCAGTTCTATTTGCTTGTGCTCCATGGCCTTTAGAAGCTATTTTGTTGAATTATGTCTTTGTGGTGAATTATCATTATTAGGATTATTATAAATCAACTCATTACTGTTGATTTATAATAAATCAACAGTAATGAGATAAAGAAGATAAAGAAGTAAATAAGATAAATAAAGAAGTAAAAAGAGGGGCGCCTGGGTGGCTCAGTGGGTTAAGCCGCTGCCTTCGGCTCGGGTCATGATCTCAGAGTCCTGGGATCGAGCCCCGCATCAGGCTCTCTGCTCGGCAGGGAGCCTGCTTCCTCCTCTCTCTCTGCCTGCCTCTCTGCCTACTTGTGATCTCTCTGTCAAATAAATAAATAAAAATCTTAAAAAAAAAGAAGTAAAAAGAATAAGTAAATAAGAAATAAAAAAGTAAAAAAGATAAATAAGATAAAGAAGATAAAGAAGCAATTTCTTTATCTTTGGCTTATATTCCTAGTTTTGAAGTCTGCTTTGATATTAGTGTAGGATGCCCTACATTGGTACATTGCCTGTACCACTCTTTCTTTTTACTTTTTCTGGACATCCAATTACATGAATTAGACACTTTATTAAAAGGATCTTATTTGACAGAAAGAGACACAATGAGAGAGGGAATACAAGCAGGGGGAGAGGGAGAAGGAGAACCACGCAGGGAGCCTGATATGGGGCTGGATCCTGGGACTCTGGGATCATGACCTGAGCCAAAGGCAGATGTTTAATGACTGAGCCACCCAGGCACCCCAAATTAGGCATTTTGATATTGATTTTCGACATGAGGATCTATAGATTTGTTTTTCTCTCAATACTTTCTATTTCTTTTTCAGATTAGCTAATTTCTAATAATTCAACAGAAAGTACAATGATTCTTTCCCCTATCATCTCTATTCTGCTATTCAGCCCGAACAGTGAATTTGTTATTTCAGATATTTCAGGTTTTCATTTCTGATTTTTCCATTTGTTTCTTTTTTTAAAGCTCCTATCTCAAGAATATGCATTGCTCCCTCCTTGAGTGTAGCTTTCTCCATATTGGCCAGCACTGAAAATCTTTATACTTTCAACTTTTATTGTTTCTTCATATTTGAGGACAACTCATTATAAGCAGTATATAATTTGTCATTCTAAAATTGATTCTGACAATTTTATTGTTTTATTTGGAGTGTTTATAACATTTTCATGTAATGTAATCATGGATATACTTGGATTTATGTCTGTCAGCTTACTATCCATTCTATTTGACCCCATGCTTTAGGCTCCTTTCTTCTCTTTATTACTTTCATTCAAATTAGTTAAAAATGTAACATCTTCTTAATTAATATGCTTGTTTTATTTTTACTCTTCTTTTTTTTTTTTAAAGATTTTATTTATTTATTAGAGACACAGAGAGAAAGCACAAGCAAGAGGAGTACAGGCAGAGGGAGAGAAGTGGGGTCCTAAGCAGGGAGTATGATGAGGGGCTTGATCCCAGGATCCTGGGATCATGACCTGAGCCAAAGGCAGATGCTTAACATACTGAGCCACCCTGAAGCTTCCATTTTTACTTTTTTTTTTTTCTTGAGAGCTGAATTTATTTATTTTATTTTTTTTTTAATTTTTTTATTTTTTCAGCATAACAGTATTCATTATTTTTGCACCACACCCAGTGCTCCATGCAATCTGTGCCCTCTACAATACCCACCACCTGGTGCCCCCAACCTCCCACCCCCCACCCCTTCAAAATTCTCAGATCGTTTTTCAGAGTCCATAGTCTCTCATAGTTCACCTCTCCTTCCAATTTCCCTCAACTCCCTTCTCCTCTCCATCTCCCCTTGTCCTCCATGCTATTTGTTATGCTCCACAAATAAGTGAAACCATATGATAATTGACTCTCTCTGCTTGACTTATTTCACTCAGCATAATCTCTTCCAGTCCCACCATGTTGCTACAAAACTTGGGTATTCATCCTTTCTTTCTTTCTTTCTTTCTTTCTTTCTTTCTTTCTTTCTTTCTTTCTTTTTTTTTTTTTTTACAGCTTTATAAACATATATTTTTATCCCCAGGGGTACAGGTCTGCGAATCGCCAGGTTTACACACTTCACAACACTCACCATAGCACATACCCTCCCCAATATCCATAACCCCACCCCCTCTCCCAACCCCCTACCCCCATCAACCCTCAGTTTGTTTAGTGAGATTAAGAGTCACTTATGGTTTGTCTCCCTCCCAATCCCATCTTGTTTCACTTACTCTTCTCCTACCCCCTCAACCCCCCATGTTGCATCTCCTCTCCCTCATATCAGGGAGATCATATGATAGTTGTCTTTCTCCGATTGACTTATTTCGCTAAGCATGATACCCTCTAGTTCCATCCACGTCGTCGCAAATGGCAAGATTTCATTTCTTTTGATGGCTGCATAGTATTCCATTGTGTATATATACCACTTCTTTATCCATTCGTCTGTAGATGGACATCTAGGTTCTTTCCATAGTTTGGCTATTGTAGACATTGCTGCTATAAACATTCGGGTGCATATGCCCCTTCGGATCACTACGTTTGTATCTTTAGGGTAAATACCCAGCAGTGCAATTGCAGGGTCATAGGGTAGTTCTATTTTCAACATTTTGAGGAACCTCCATGCTGTTTTCCAGAGTGGTTGCACCAGCTTGCATTCCCACCAACAGTGTAGGAGGGTTCCCCTTTCTCCGCATCCTCGCCAGCATCTGTCATTTCCTGACTTGTTAATTTTAGCCATTCTGACTGGTGTGAGGTGATATCTCATGGTGGTTTTGATTTGTATTTCCCTGATGCCGAGTGATATGGAGCACTTTTTCATGTGTCTGCTGGCCATCTGGATGTCTTCTTTGCAGAAATGTCTGTTCATGTCCTCTGCCCATTTCTTGATTGGATTATTTGTTCTTTGGGTGTTGAGTTTGCTAAGTTCTTTATAGATTTTGGACACTAGCCCTTTATCTGATATGTCATTTGCAAATATCTTCTCCCATTCTGTCAGTTGTCTTTTGGTTTTGTTCACTGTTTCCTTTGCTGTGCAAAAGCTTTTGATCTTGATAAAATCCCAAAAGTTCATTTTTGCCCTTGCTTCCCTTGCCTTTGGTGATGTTCCTAGGAAGATGTTGCTGCGGCTGAGGTCGAAGAGGTTGCTGCCTGTGTTCTCCTCGAGGATTTTGATGGATTCCTTTCTCACATTGAGATCCTTCATCCATTTTGAGTCTATTTTCGTGTGTGGTGTAAGGAAATGATCCAATTTCATTTTTCTGCATGTGGCTGTCCAATTTTCCCAACACCATTTATTGAAGAGGCTGTCTTTGTTCCAGTGGACATTCTTTCCTGCTTTGTCGAAGATGAGTTGACCATAGAGTTGAGGGTCCATTTCTGGGCTCTCTATTCTGTTCCATTGATCTATGTGTCTGTTTTTGTGCCAGTACCATGCTGTCTTGATAATGACAGCTTTGTAATAGAGCTTGAAGTCCGGAATTGTGATGCCACCAACTTTGGCTTTCTTTTTCAATATTGCTTTGGCTATTCGAGGTCTTTTCTGGTTCCATATAAATTTTAGGATTATTTGTTCCATTTCTTTGAAAAAAATGGATGGTACTTTGATAGGAATTGCATTAAATGTGTAGATTGCTTTAGGTGGCATAGACATTTTCACAATATTTATTCTTCCAATCCAGGAGCATGGAACATTTTTCCATTTCTTTGTGTCTTCCTCAATTTCTTTCATGAGTACTTTATAGTTTTCTGAGTATAGATTCTTAGTCTCTTTGGTTAGGTTTATTCCTAGGTATCTTATAGTTTTGGGTGCAATTGTAAATGGGATGGACTCCTTAACTTCTCTTTCTTCTGTCTTGTTGTTGGTGTAGAGAAATGCAACTGATTTCTGTGCATTGATTTTATATCCTGACACTTTACTGAATTCCTGTACAAGTTCTAGCAGTTTTGGAGTGGAGTCTTTTGGGGTATCCAAATCGGCAAAGAAGAAGTCAAACTATCACTCTTCGCAGATGATATGATACATTTTTACTATTCTTAATCACTTTTTTACTCCATAAACATAAAAGTATTCAGAATAAGGATATCCATTTTATTGATTTATCACGGTGAAAACCAATGCAAAAATTTCCCTGGCCATGAAAAAAAATATTGCCACAAGCCTAGAGACCACCGTTGTGTCTACTTTCAATTACTCTCCACCCACTTCTTCTTCTTTTTTTTAAGATTTTATTTATTTATTTCACAGACAGAGATCACAAGTAGGCAGAGAAGCAGGCAGAGAGAGAGGAGGAAGCAGGCTCCCTGCTGAGCAGAGAGCCCAATGTGGGGCTTGATCCCAGGATCCTGGGATCATTACCTGAGCTGAAGGCAGAGGCTTTAACCCACTGAATCACCCAGGCGCCCTCCACCCACTTCTTCTTTATATTAACTGCAATCCTGATTTATGATAATGATGTCTTAGATTTTCTTGATAGATTAAGCCTGCAAGCATGCATCCCTAAACATTATCATTTAATTTGGACTGTATGTTTTACATATTCTTTTTTTTTCTCGAAGAGGCATTTTTGTTCAACATTAAGTTTGTAAAAGTTATGTCTGTAGGTATTATACTGTATGTTTTCAGTGAGCATATATGCCAATATTTAGAAAAAGAAGTGAAAGGATACACCTGGGTGACTCAGTCAGTTGGTCATCTGCCATCCCAGTCTCCTGGGTTGAACCACTGAATCAGGCTCCCTGCTCAGTGAGGTGCCTGCTTCTCCATCTCTGTCATTCCTCCTGCTTGTGCTCTTTCTTTCTGTCAAATAAATAAATAAAATCTTTAAAAAAAAGATATCACTACTGGCAATAGTGATATCTTTGAAGAAGGAACTAGAAGTGACAGAAGCTTTGGAGAAACTTCAAGAGCTATGCTTTAGCTATTTTTTCTTCATTGAAGAATCTGATATACAATTTCTAGAGAAATAACAGAACTAAATTTTAATCTCTTTGAGAAGAGGCATTGAGTCTTTGACTTTAGTCATACACTATATTGATGCTTCATATCCATATGAAGCTTAGAACACTAATGTGAGAGTAGATTTGTTACTTGTTCTATAGAAGAGGAAAATTCTGCATTTTAAAGATGATTTTTATTCTGTGTTAAATAGACCTTTATTTTATACATAGCTTTTTTTGATGAGTTGGTTGGGGGTTCCAAAGGATTCATATGACTCAGAAAAGCTGACTACACTCCTGGTTAGTTTACTACAGCAAAGTGACAGTTTAAAATTAACAAAGGGCAAAGATGCATGCGGCAAAATCCAAGAGAAATTAAGTACAAGCTTCCAGGTGTCCTTTCCAGTGGGGTCTAATGCAGTTAATTAACTAATGCAATTAATTTTCTCAGTAATGATGTGTATGAAAATGGGCGCAAAGTGGTACCCACAAGGAAAGCTCACTTGAACTTTGATGTCCAAAGTTCTCATTAGGAGTCAGTCATATAAGCATGCAGCAACTGCATTACCTACCTCTGCTACCCAGACCCTTTTTCCCAGCCTCCTTTGAGCAAAAACATTTACAAAAGTCCTGTTAGCATAAATTCTAATCAAACTAGTACAACATAATACATGGTCTCACACATACAAAAACACTGTTATCAGGCATAGTATTCCTAGGGCTAAAAACTCATCTCTCAGGAGCTGGCTAAGGACCTTTACTGGGCATGTGCAGGATTTGAACAACTCAGGTCTACTGAATTCACCTTTGTCAGTATAGGAAAGGATGAGCTAATGTCTTTCAAATTTTTCCTTTTGTTTTTCAAAATCCCAAATTTCCTCTTCTGGGTTCTTTTTCTCAGTCACCATCCAGTACAGAAAGGATTCATCTCTCTTTTCAACATTTACTCCCTTTCCATCCCAGAAGCAATGCCTTTGGGAGACTGTAACTTCCATGTAATCCCCATGTAATTTTTAATCTCTTCCCTAAAATCATTTCTCTGAAATACTAGGACTCCCCTTTAAAGGGTGATTTTGTTCAATCTTAGGCTATCTTTTTTTTTTTTTTTCCCTTCCTCTTCCAGAGTTTATTCAGGGTCCTCTTGCTTGTTCCAAGTTCTTAAACTAGAAGATTGAGCTACAGTTCCACTAAATTTAGTGATTTTCTTTTTTTTTTTTAAAGATTTTATTTATTTATCCGACAGAGAGAGATCACAAGCAGGCAGAGAGGCAGGCAGAGAGAGGAGGAAGCAGGCTCCCTGCTGAGCAGAGAGCCTGATGCGGGGCTCGATCCCAGGACCCTGAGATCATGACCTGAGCTGAAGGCAGCGGCTTAACCCACTGAGCTACCCAGGCGCCCAATTTAGTGATTTTCATATTCCCTGTATCTTCTTTGTATAATAAATATATATGTAAGTATTTTTATTACAGTACATATTTTATTTGTTTTTTAAAGGTTTTATTTTTATTTATTTATTTTAGAGAGAAAGAGAGCAGGGGAGGGGTAGAAGGAGAGAATTTCAAGCAGACTCCCTACTGAGCAGAGCCCATCTTGGGGCTTGGTCCCATGACCCTGAGATCATGACTTAAGCCAAAGTCATTCAGACACTCAACCAACTGAGTCACCCAGGCACCACTTAAATAATATATTTTTAAAAAATTAAAAAATAGAATCTATATAACCTGTTTTGTAACCTGATTAGTATCATTTATTATATAATAAAAGCATTTTCCTGCAGGTGCCTGGGTGATGCCATGAGTTGAGTGCCAACTCTTGGTTTCAGCTCAGAATCTGATCTCAGGGTCATGAAATGAAGCCCCATGTCAGGCTCCATGCTCAGTGTGGAGTCTGCGTGGAATTTTCATTCCCTCTCTCTCTGTCCTTTGCACTTGTGCTCTCTCTCTCTAAAATAAATAAATTTTTAAAAAAAGAAAAAAACCCACACTACATTTTCTTGTCAAAAAGTCCAAATCATCCTATTAAGTGGCTATCTTGTATAAATATATCTAATGTCCCCTTCTTGGTTGAATGTTTAAGAGTGATTCATTTTCTGAATATTTATAAAGAAAAAATATAGTTCCTTTAAGAATCCCTGTGTTCTCATCATACTTTATCTTTTATTTTTCTATATAAATAAAAATATATTTCAAATTTCATCTAGAAGTTGTTAACATGGCTATTAATACAACTTGCTGTCCATATGAGCTGTGTAAGAATAGGTCATTAATTATCGTGCCATTAGACAATATGAATAGCTCTTGTTTAGCCTACTCTGTACTCTTTTCCCCTTGAATCCAACAACAATACAGGGGGCAAAAACAGAAAAAATGAATTTATTCTTTGATTTCAGAAATTCAAAGTTCAGTGATTTTAAGAGAGTTCTGTGAATTTGAGTTTTCATTTGTGAAAGGAACCATATTTCAGAAATTTCACTTTTTATCCTTTGAGCTATATTTCAATAAACACAAATCTGATCCCAGGTAAGAACTGTGCTATTGCATTCCAAATAATGAAAACTCTTGCTTGTGTTGTAGTCTCAACACCAGGTACGGTTTTCATGTAATTGGATCATAGAAAGAAACAGAAATATACACAAAAACTGCAGTTTAGAATTAAATGGAATTTCAATTCAGTGCCTATTTTATTTTTCATAATTACTTGTTCAGTTTTGAAATGCTAAGTGGAAACTACACATTCTTTTTCTGTTCTTGGTGTCTTTAAGTTATTAATACACATGCTTCAACAAAGTAAGCAATCAATGTCTGTATCTTCTCAAACAAGATAAAAGTCCTAGCATGATACAGTGTCTCTACCCATCTTCCTCCTTCCCTATGATAATATCTGGTACTTTATTATAAGATTTATACAGTAAATGTAAAAAACAACTCACTTAGGGGCGCCCGGGCAGCTCAGTGGGTTAAAGCCTCTGCCTTCCGCTCAGGTCATGATCCCAGGGTCCTGGGATTGAGCCCTGGGCAGGCTTTCAGCTTAGCAGGGAGCTTCCCCCCCCCCTCTCTCTCTGCCTGCCTCTCTGCCTACTTGTGATCTCTGTCTGTCAAATAAGTGAATAAAAATCTTAAAAGAAAAAAGAAACAATTCCTAAAAAAAAAAAAAAAAAAAAAAAAAAAAAAAAAAAAAAACAAACAACAACTCACTTAGGCAAAAGGATCATTCCCAAATATCTTTTTTGTATTCTAATTATCTTCTTTTCATTTATTTGCTGAAATATAATTTCTGTTCATTTTCATAGCTTGTCTTTGGTAAAAATTCTGAGTTCTTGATGATCTAAGAATCCTCATTTTACTCTCACATTTGAATGATGGTTAACTGGATATAGAATTTTATTTTAAAAAGACCCTCCTGGGGCACCTGAGTGGCTCAGTGGGTTAAAGACTCTGCCTTCAGCTCAGGTCATGATCTCAGGGTCCTGAGATCAAGCCCCACATCGGGCTCTCTGTTCCATGGGGAGCCTGCTTCCTCCTCTCTCTCTGCCTGCCTCTCTGCCTACTTGTGATCTCTGTCTGTCAAATAAATAAATAAAATCTTTAAAAAAGACCCTCCTTCCAACACCTTTAAAATATTACTCCATTAATATTCTTGGGCTAATTGTTGTTAATAAAAGACTAATGCTAATTAAGTCTTGCCATTTGTAGGTTATTTGTTTTCATCTTTCTGGTAACTTAGAATTTTTTTTTTTTTTTACATTTGATCATGTACAGAAAAGTTCACAAAATATAAATGCACACTCCGCAACTTAGCACATATAGGATACTCTGTGTAACACTTGTGTAACACCATTCACAAGAAGAAAAAGGAAATCACCAATACTCCAGAAACATCACTTATGCCAATCATCAGCAAATTAAGAATAAAAAGAATTATCCTCAATGCAGTAAAGAACATCTACAAAAAACCGTACAGCACACATCATACATCATGGTGAAAGACTGAATCCTTTCCCACTAAAGTGGAAACCAAGCAAATAATCTACTTTTACCACTCTTATTCAACACAGTGCAATAAGGCAAGAAAAAGAAATAGAAGGCATACAAATTAGAAAGGAAAAAATAAAACTACCCTTATTTTAGATGATATGATTATTTACGTAGAGAATTTCTAGTAGTCTACCAAAAAATGAGTAAGCAAACCCAAAAACCTCCAGAACTTAGAAGTATGTTTAGGAGGGGCGCCTGGGTGGCTCAGTGGGTTAAAGCCTCTGCCTTCGGCTCAGGTCATGATCCCAGGACCTGGACCCACATCGGGGTCTCTGCTCGGCGGGGAGCCTGCTTCCCCCTCTCTCTCTGCCTGTCTCGCTGCCTACCTGTGATCTCTATCTGTCAAATAAATAAATAAAATCTTTAAAAAAAAAAAAAAGAAGTATGTTTAGGATATTACAGGACACAAGATTTACACCCCCAAATTAGTCTCATATCTATATACTTAATAATGAATGTGTGGAAATTGACATTAAAAACAGTACCATATACAATCACTCCACATTAAATTATATACTGAGATATATAAGAGTTGCATGATGAGAATGACAAAAAGCTGTTGAAGGGAATCAGAGAAGATCTAAATAAATAAAAAGACATGCTGTGTCCATGGACTGAAAGACTTGGCATCACCAAATTGATCTAGAGGTTTTACACAATGCCTATCAAAATCCTATCAAGACATAGACAAGTTTATTCTAAAATTTATATGGACAGGAACAGACCCCAAAGAAGCTAAAGTAATCAATAATTAAGAATAAAGTGAAAGGAATTACTCTACCTGATGTTCAAGATTACTGTATAATTCCAGTGGTCATACTAGTGTGGAAAGTATGGAGGGGGACATGTAGAGTAATGGCACAAAATGGAGAACCCAGAAACTGATACACACAAGTAGGTTCAGTTAATGTTTAACAGAGATGCAAAAACAATTTAGTGAACAAAGAATAACTTTTTCAACCAATAGAATCAGTTGAACATCCATAGGGAAAAAATTAACCTCAACCTTAACATCATACCCCATTAAAAATTAATTCACAGTGGACCATAAACTTAATTTTAAAATACAAAACTGTAAATCTTTTAGAAAAAAAAGTAAGAGAAAATCTTTGGGATATAGGAATGAGCAAGATTCTCAGACTTAACCCAAAAGTACAATTCATAAAGGGAAAAAAATCAATAAATTGTACCTCATTAAAATAGAAAACTTGGCTCTGTGAAAGCCCATGTGAAGAGGATGAAAAGGCAAGCTACACACTGAGAGAAAATATTTGCAATCCTCACATCTGACAAAGGACTAGTATCTGAAACATATACAACAGATAGAGATCTGCTAAAATACAAAAGTAAAACAAACTAATTAGAAAATGCACAAAAGACATGGAAAGATTTTTCACCAAAAAACATGTACAGATGGCAAATAAGAAGATAAAATGATATTCAACATCATTTGCCATTGGCAAAATGCAAATTAAAACTACAATGAAGTGTCGCTGTATACATATCTGAAGATCTGACAGAAAAAATACTGACAACACCAAATGCTGGCAAGGATGTGGGAAAATTGGATCTCTCACACATTGCTAGTGAGAATATAAAATGGTATGTAGCCACTTTGGAAAACAATTTGTCAGTTTTTTATAAAACTAAAGTTAACAATTACCATGTGAACCAGCAACTGCACACCTAGGCATTTATCTCAGAGAATTGAAAACTTTTTTTACAAAAACCTGTGCAGGAATGTTAGTCACCTGATTTGTAATTGCTAAAAATGGGATTCAGCCCCCATGTCTTTCAATAAGTAAATGGATAAACTGTTCCACATACACATCATGGACTATTACTAGGGAAATAAAGAACAATGTATTGATACATGAAACAACTTGGATGATCTCCAGGGAGCTATGTTTAGTAAAACAAAACAAAACAAAAACAAGAAAACTAACCCCAAAGTGTTACATACTATATTTTCCCATTTACTTAATAGTTTAAAAAAAAAAAAAAAGGAAAGAAAGAACTGGAGACCAGATTAGTGGTTTGCCAGGGTGTTGGGGGAATGAAGTTTGCATAGTTATAAAAAGTCAACACAAGAGATTTTTGTGGTATTAGAACTGTTCAGTGCCTATCTTACAGTAAATACACCAACCTCTGCAGGTGATAGAACTGTAGAACCTGTTAAACATATACACATGAGTACAGCTAAAACTGGGAGAATCTGAATAAGACTGGTAGATTAAATCAATGTTAATATCTTGGTTGTGATATTAGAATGTAATTTTGTAAAATGTTACCACTGGAGAAAACTGTTGGAGCAAAGTAAACAAAGGTATTATTTCTACAGTTACATGGGATTCTGCAATTATCACAAGAAATATTTCAATTTAAAAAAAAGGCAAAACTGGCACAGATTAATGAATCCCTGCTAGGGATAAGTAGTAACTTATTTCCTAAGAAAAGAGCTCTACTTTGTGACAGTGCTAAAACGGGGCACTGAGTTAGTCAGCTCTCAGAATGGGAACCATTTGTGACTTCTCAGTCGTGATGTACAAACCCCTATAGATTAAATACCACACACTGAGCCATATTTCACTTTTGGGAAATGTCACTTTGTTCGTATGAGCTAACTGCTGAGGATATATAATTATTTTCTCTCTAAGAGACAGTCTAAAAGCTTGCATGGGGGAAAGTTAATATAGAATGAATAAACAAGGCAGGCACATGGGGAGGTTTGTGTGTACTTGATTCTTCCAAGAATCAAATATTTTGTCCTATGATCATCACAGTCAAAGGGGACTTCATTATTCAGTATTCCAATTTGATTCTATCAAGACAAGTAAGACTTGAAATGATGTGGGCAGTACTGGACTTGTTCTCAAATATGTTAAATACTTTCATTTTTGTGCCATTCCACAAATGTATTTTGTATTTGGAGTTAAGTAAATGATGTGCTGATTCCCGCTGCACCCACAGATCCCTTCAGTAACTTCTTACAATTGAGTCACTTTGAATTCAATCTTTAGACTCCTTAGCCCTAATCACAACTTACTGAAGCAGCCATGCGACTGACCCAGGGTCTGCCATCCAACCAACAGCTTGGAGGGACAAAAGCACTCAAAGTGAAGTGGAATCCTGAATAAGACTGGCCAACCCATTCAGATGCCTCATCATACATTTTTAAAAATCAGTATTAAACATACAGAAAGTTCTAGAAGAATCCATGAGGCAGTAGAAGCCTCAGAAACAAAGGGGGCACCTGGGTGACTCAGTAGGTTAAAGCCTCTGCTTTAGGCTCAGGTCATGATCCCAGAGTCCTGGGATCCAGCCCAGAGCATCAGGCTCTCTGCTCAGCGGGGAGCCTGCTTCCCTTCCTCTCTCTCTGCCTACTTGTGATCTCTGTCTGTCAAATAAATAAATAAAATCTTTAAAACAAACAAACAAACAAACAAAAAACTGAAGCCAGGAAAGAGAAAAGTTATGGACAATGGTAGAATAAGGAGACTCAATAAGGATCACAGCAGGACTACTGAGCCATAAGCTGAGCTATGAGCCACACAGTCATGACAGTCAGAGCTGTGGAGGAAAGCAGATGAGGCCAGTTTCTTTGCTGGATTCCTGAATTACTATGGAGAAAATCAGGCTCCCTGATAAGCAAGGAGCCTGATGCGGGACTCCATCCCAGGACCCTGAGATTATAACCTGAGCCGAAGGCAGACACTTAACTGATTGAGCCATCAGGCATCCCTAGAAATTTGTTATATTTTTATGCAAATGACCTTTGACATAGTTTGAAAATAGCAAATATGAAAGAATTTGGAAAATCAGTCTCCCAACTTTGGATTCGGTCACCTTACTTCCCTCCCTCTTTCTCACTAGTTTCTTGTTTATCCTTCCAGAGATACTTTATGCTAATATTTGCCACTATGAATATATATTATATTCTTTCATTTATGTACAATACAGACTAACCCTAAATTCGTGTGCTTTCTATTAGTTTCTGACTTCTACAAATAGTTAGACACTATAGTGAACACCTTTGGCAAAAACTGACTTTCTGGAAAGATATTAAAATAAAACAAATACAAATTACAACAGATGACAAAATAAATAAATACCCTTGAGAGAAGAAAAACTAAAAACACATCTCAATTTTTTTTAGGAAAGCACACATTGTTTTTCTAAAATCTAAGATAAATGTGAGTTTGTGATTTTACAATTCTTTTTAAACTAGGAAAAATTAACCAAAGCTAATTTATGATTTAATATTGAAGCAAAGGCCCTAAAAGCAAGGAGGCAAGGACTGATTGCATATATTTTCCAACACAAAACACATTGGCTGGCACATCGTAGGTGTTCAGTAGGTTTTCATGAAATCACAAATAAATAAAATAAAATCACAAATGTATGAAAATTTTGATGAAATCATAAATTATGAATTAACAATGGGGACTGAGGTTTTTATTTAGGAGAGAGACAGATCCAATAATAAAGTAATTACGAAAACTCAATAGTACTAAAAGAAAATTTTTCTAGACCTGTTTTATAATACTGTTTAACAATTTTCCCATGTATTAAAAATCATATAAAAATAATGAAATTTAAGTTGTGAATCAAAACTCCCTTAAAATTCATGTAAGGCTATATGTGTGATTTGAGAATCATTGCCACTCTGTTAGGTTCTCTAGCTGCTTTAGTTCATATAATTGTGCACCATCGTGGAGGGAAGAATGTAGGCCCAGTGTCTCTGATCATTCCAGTCTGAGATAAGCCAGTGAATCAAATGTGGACCCTATTCTCCCCTAAATGGGGCAGCACATCCACAGTCTCCAAACACAATAGAGAAAACACTAAGCTTTGTATAGGACATTAGTGAAAAGTTGGGAGTAGTGTAAAGCAACCATACTCTACAGAATGCTCATTATTGCACAGACCCATTCCCTCTTGGGGTCCTAGGGTGAACCAGGTTCCTTCCTCACTCCTACCTTCCTGGCTGACCATGGGAAGCTCAGTTTTCAAATGTAGCAGGGTCAAGAAAAATGTCTGCAGTCTATTTCCTTCTCAAGTTTGTCCAAATCCCTAAACGGATGGTGTGATAATAATTATTTCCTTCCATGGAGAACCCACCTCTACCATACTCAGAGTCTGACTGGGTTGGGTTCCATGACCATATAGGCCAGCACTTCATGGGTATAGCCAGTCTGTGTTACTCAGGCTTCAAATCAGCATATATAGGAAATCAATAGCACAACCTAGGGACTGCAGGAAGCTCAGACATTTCCTTTTAGTTCCACCTTATCAAAAGTGCAAGACCCCTGAGTCTGTTTTCCCACAGCAGTCACACATGTAAGCCCCATGGAAAACTAATATGTATGAGAGATCCTAGCAACTACCATCTCAACAGCATATTAGGTTGGCCAGTGCCAGCCAGGATTGCATCCCATCTTGAGTGCTTATTTTCCAAGGAGCTGTTACCTGGATGGCAGTAGCTGGGTCAGACTCACTTCTGCCTCAGTAAATCCTGACTAGGGTTGCAGAGTCTAAAGACCAAGGTCAAAGTGATTCAAGTGTAAGAAATTACTGAAGGGGTTTGTGGGCACAGCAGGCCTTAGCAAATCATTTACTCCACTCCACAAACAAAGTGCACTTATAGAATGGCACAAACACAAACAGATTTACTGCATTGGAGTAACCTACACTATTTGCTCTATAGCTTCTCACTCACTGAAGCCTGGTATATGTCTCCACCTCCGTCAACAGCCACCTCTACGTTCTTACTATCTATATTAAAGGACATATCACATTTTGCCTTGAATCATACTCATTTATGTTTGTATCTATTTCACCCACTAGATTGAAGCTTTTCAAAGGTCCATATTGTCATTATGCATAGCTCCTAGCAAAGAGGCTTGCACACTGAATCATTTCCATAAATATATGTTGTATGGATTTAGCTGACTCATACTCTCACCCTTACCCAAATTTATAAATGGAAAATAATAAATGTTAGAAGTACCATTTTCTTTTCCAGCTCAGTGGTGAGACTGCCATAGACTTGCCCATCACTTTAGACTTTACTATGATATTGCTGTAACGGGCTGTGGGAAAGTGGTGATTAGAACCCATGGAAGAAACAACACCAAAGAATAGCACATCAAATAATCCTTTGGGGTAAGCAGATCAATGTTTCTCTCCACAAAATTCATCTGTGTGGAAAGAAGTTGTGTTGTTTTTTTTTATCCAATCCAGGCATGTCAGTTGCCTATACCTACAAATAACACATTTGAAACTTAGTGTCTTTAAACAACAACCATATAGTATCTCTCGCAATTATGTGGGTTGAGTCCCTAGTTTCTCCATGGACTATGCCTGAGATAACTCATGCAGTTGCAGTCAGTGAGGGTCAGCTGTGCTGAAAGGGCCATGGTGGCCTGACTCATGCATTACCATTGGTGATGGCTATTGGCAAGGTGCCTCAACTCTTCTCCATAATTATTCTCATCACCTGTAGGTCAGACTGGCTTCATTTCACAGTGCTCTTGGCACTAAGTTCCAAGAGAGCAAAAACAGAAGATGCAAGATCTATTAAGGCCCAGCTTCAGAAGTTTTAGAAAGCCACATCTGCCACATTCTATTGAATAAAGCAGGTCACATAGTCCACATTCGGTGGAATGCGTAAAAAAGTCACATTCTGTGCACACCAAGATTGAAGGAATATGTGGCTATTACTAGTCTACCACACCGAATATCTATGTGATACAACCACATAGTTGTTGTATACAACAGTTGTTGTATACAACCAGAGCCCAGCAGACCAACAGAACAGCAAGCCAGATCTTTCACTTTAGACAGGAGCAGCATCAGTCACAGTTCCAGATCCAGTAAGTTCCATGTCTCCCATTTCTCTAGAGTAGAAAACCCAAAGGGTCTCTCTCAAGTGGCATTGTTCTCTGTGGGCACAAATTATATTTTAGAACGGATTGCAATCAACCCCCCCCAACAATGCCTGTGGAGGCCTGTCTAGGAGACTTTCCATCCCTTCATCTGTGGGTAGAGAAGGAAATCCTCTATCTTGGAATTAAGAACGATGATAGCATGAAAGTGGCTACAGATGGATGCAGTTGCATCTTTTACCTTTCCCCCAAATTTTCAGTGTTTCTCCATAATGCGCAAAACAATCTTTAATGTGGTCTTTCCAGACCCTTTTCACACCCACACATCCTGCCCCAACTCAATTTTCCAACTTATTGCCTGCTATCTCCCTTGTGATCCCTTATTCAGCCTCAGAGACTTTTCAACATTATTTCCTCTGTGCTGTACTTGTGCCTTCTACTAATTATTGTTTTCTTTTCTCATCCCTGTACCAGTAAGAATGCCACCTCCTCAAGCACAGTAGAATAGATTGTGTAATTTTCCAGCATTCACTGTCAGATTCATCTCGCTCCTCTGTGTCTCCTTCCCACCAGCATGGTGCCTTATGTACAGGCTTTAGGAAAGACAAACAAGCCTGGACCATTGTTAGATCAGCAGGTGAGTGAGCTGAGAGTAAAATTAGACTGTGAAAGCCTCAGCTTCCACATGTACTAAATAAGTAAACACTGACTTCCTTCATCACGAGGCTGATAGGATTTAGTGAGGTAGCCTACGTGAAGCTGAGAGCCAGTCAGCAATAGCTGCTAGCAGCCACAGAGCAGTAGTAGTACTAGTAGTAGTATTGAAATGTAGTTCAGTCCTGATTAACCTTCTAGCTTTGATATCAGATATTCTTGTCAGTACCTCTCCCTCTTCCCACCAGGAATTAGATTACATGTCCTTGGGGGATGCTTGGATGGCTCAGTTGGTTAAGCATCTGCCTTCAGCTCAGGTCAAGATCCCAGCATCCTGGCATTGAGACCCGTGTTGGGCTCCTTGCTCAGCGGGGACCTCACTTCTCCCTCTGCCTGCAACTCCCCATGCTTGTGCTCTCTCTCTCTGACAAATAAAATAAAAAAATCTTAAAAAAAAAAAACATGTCCTTTCATTCTCTACCATAAAGCATGCCCATTTTCTCCTTTACATTCAACTCATTTAGGGTAGGAAAATCATGCAAATTAGAACAATTTCACACTGAGCACTCTTGCACTCTTTTTGTCTGGGTCTCTGGACATTGCATATGATTTTTACCTAACTCTTGGGTCATGCTTCCGTATTGGGAGTGTACTTGGATTCTGATGAAGATGATAAGCTTCTGTGAAGTGGCCTGCTTATCTCCTAGAGCTTTTTTCCATTTCGCCCTAACCTCTCTTCTGCTTTTTCTTTTTGTCCTAGTCTTCAAAAAACACTAACGAGGCTCTACCATATACAAAACACTGCAAGTAAAAAGATCTGCCGTCATTCTTTCAAGAAGTTCACAGTCTGAAGGATGAGGCCAAGTAAATCAGTAGTTCTATCACAAGAAGCTAAATGATAGGGAGAGAAATCCATGGGAACCTAGAAAAGTGATATTCCCTGAGTTTAGGGAAAAATGGAATCTAAGGCATCCTAGAGTACTTGTACTCTCAGAGTGCGGTAGTATTTCTTTTTTTTTTAGTAAAAATAATAATGAAAACTGATGAAGTCAATCCTTGTTTCTTTTTTTCTGTTACTGTTTTTTAAAAGTTTTATATAGTTCACATAATATAAATTTCACCCTTTTAATGTGGACAATTCAAGGTTTTTATTATAATCATGGACTTGTGCAACCATCACCACAATGTAAATTTATAATATTTTGTCACCCTTCAAATAATCCTGTACACATAAGAAGTTGCCCTATTCTGCCTCACCACCCACCCCCTGGAAAACACTAATCTATATTCTGTCTTTTTAGAAGTACTATTCTAGGCACTTCATATGAGTGGAATCATACAATGTGTGCTCTTTTATTCCTGACTTTTTTCACCTATTATTATATTTGCCAAGTTTTATCTATGTTGGCGTGTGTCAAAATGGCATTCCTTTTCATTGTTTTATTAGTTTTCTGCTGCTGTTGTAACAAATTACCACAAATTTGGTTAGTTAAAACAACCTATATTTATTATCTTACAGTCCCATAAATTAGAAGTCCAACACAGATATATTGGATTAAAATTTCATCAGTGGGGCACTTGGGTGGCGCAGTCAGTTAAGCATTTAAGTCTTGGTTTTGGCTCAGGTCGTGATCTCAGGGTCATGATCTCAATGTCATGAGATTGAGCCCCAGGTCAAGCCCCTTGGTGGGGCTTGGGTACTCAGTGTGGAATCTACTTAAGTTTCTCTTTCCCTCTCCTCCCATCCCCCCCTATTTTTGTGCTCTCTTTCTCTCTCTCTCTCAAATAAATAAATTTTTAAAAAACAAAATCAAGGTGTCAGCAGAGCTGTCACCCCTTCTGGAGGCTCTAAGGGACTATCCATCTCTTTACCTTCCCCAGCTTCTAGAGGCCACTATGGATGGAGGTCCTCTTCCTCCATCATCAAAGCCAGCAACATTGCATTTCTCTGATCATGGTTCCATAGTCTCATCTCCTTCTGACTCTCATTTTCTGCCTCCCTTTTTTACTTTTAAGGATGCTTAAGGGTAATTACATTAGACCCACCCAAATCATACTGAATAACTTTGGCATCAAGATCCTTAATGTCATTTGCAAAGTCCTTGTGCTATGTAAGATATTTGATTTATAGATTCTCGGAATTTGAACTTGGATATCTTTGGGGCAGGGACATTATTCTGCCTACCACAACTGTCTATTAATACACCATTTGTTCCATATCAGTTCATCGCTTGAAGGACCTTTGTATAATTCCCACTTTTTATATATTACAACAAATGCTGCCATGAACATTTTTATACAAGTTTTTGTGTGGCATCTGTTTTCATTTCTCTTACATATATATCTAATAATAGAAACTCTGGGTCAGATGGCAACTATATATTTAACATTTGGAGTAAATTTCAAATTGTTTTATAAGCTTGTATATGACAGAGATGTTTAAAATAGTCATCAGATGGGGAATTTAAATAGTTTAAAAACAAAAATAATTTAAAGCAATCATGATTAATATGTTGAGAACTCAAAAGGAATTGGTAATGTAAGCAGGGAAAGAAACTCTAGGAAAGAGTTTAAAAAAGAAGGGGTAAAATCAAAAACACTCTCACATAAAGAAGAAAAAAATGCTTTTAATGGGCTCATCAGTAGATTGGGTAGGAAAAGGCCAAAGAGAATCAGTGAGCTTGAAATATGCCAATAGCAATTTCCCAAAACAAAATGCTAAGACAAAAAAAAAAAAAAAAAAAAATTGAAGATTTTAAAAAGGGGAACATAACATCCAAGAACTGCAGGATAGTTTCAGAAGATGTGAATATATATAATTGTAATACAGGAAAATAATCCAATAGAGGAAATATTGGTAGTAGCTAAGAAATTTTCAAATGTAATGCAAACAGAAAGCCATAGAACCAAGAAGCACAGAGAACAGAGTAGGACAATTACCTAAACAAATAAGTAAAAATGTTATACATCACATCATATCCTAACTGTAAAGGGAAAAAACAAAAAGGAAAAACAAATGAAAGAGAGAGAAAGAAAGGAAAAAAAAAAAAAAAAAGAAAGAGAGAGAAAGAAGATCTCCAAAAAAGCGAGAGGGGAAAACATTACTTTACCTATGGAAAAATGAAGATAAGAATTACAATGTGCAACTTGTCAGAAACAATGCAAGCAAGAAAGAACTGGAATAAAATAGGTAAAGTGTCAAAAGAGAGAGCGACTTACCTATAATGCTACATTCAGAGAAATTATTCTTTAAAAATGAGGAAAACAAAGACTTTTCCAGACAAGTAAAAACTGAGGTAATTCAGCAGCAGCAGACACACCTTGCCCCCCCCCCCAAAAAAAGTAAAAATGTCTTCCACAAGGAAAATGATAAAATGATATAGGTCAGAAATTTGAGTCTATATCCAGAAAGGAAGAGCACTGGGGTGAATTAAAGAAATATTTTATTGTTCTTATTTCTAGATGATTTGAAAGATAACCTTAAATAAATAATAGTAAATAATGGTGACAATTGGGTGATCATAGCATATGAATAAGTAAAGTGAATGATAGTAATGTCATAAAAGAATTTTGGTTTGTCTGGTGTTTTTTTCATGATTAGAGTGAAGTTAGGGTTTTTTAGAAGAACCCCACAAGTGAGGTGTCCTGGGTACTTGATATCCACATGACATCATTGGTGATGTCAACCTGATCACTTGGGTCAGGTGGTTTACGGTAGGTTACTCCATGGAAAGTTTCTGTGTGTGTGTGTGTGTGTGTGTGTGTGTGTGTGTGTGTGTGTGTGAGTGTGCATTTTTTAAACTTGGAATTCATTTGTAAGCACGTATGTGTCTCTTGGTAGCTCATTTCTATTTCTAGTCTATAGTTCTTTGTTTCTCCTTTACTGCCTTCTCTGAGTTCCTCTGAATGATTTTTATGATTCCTTTTTAACTCCTCTATTAACTTATTGACATTTCTTTTAAAATAGTTTTTAGTAGATGCCCTAGGGTTTAATATATCCATATTTAAATAATCTGAACACACTTTGAACATTTTAACACATCATGTGTAAAGAATACATCTTCAGTTCTGATCACTTGTTTCTGTCATCACACATTTGACTTTCACATGTATAATAAACACACAATGTGGGACGCCTGGGTGGCTCAGTGGGTTGGGCCGCTGCCTTCAGCTCAGGTCATGATCCCAGGGTCCTGGGATTGAGTCCCGCATCGGGCTCCTTGCTCGGCGGGGAGCCTGCCTCTCTCTCCGCCTCTGCCTGCCTCTCTGCCTGTTTGTGTGCTTTCTCTCTCTCTCTTTCTGACAAATAAATAAATAAAATCTTAAAAAAAAAAAATAAAATAAACACACAATGTGTGTTATTAAAGCACATAAAACTAATGCTTTAAACAGCATGTTGTATTTTAGCACAAATTAAAATTAGGGGAAAAATCTCATCTTTATTTATTTCATTTCTGATGCTCTATTTCTAGATCTATTTATGTAGACTGAAGTTTCTAGCCTATACCACACACCTTCCATCTGAAAAATTTCCTCTAACTTTTCTTCTGGAGTGGGTCTGGTTGCAATGAATTTCCTTGGTTTTTGTTTGTCTAGTAATATCATTGTTTCTCCATATATTTTAAAATAACCTTATTGAGATATAATTTACATACCATAAAGCTTACCCATTGAAAGTGTACAATAGTTTTTAATATATTTATTATGTTCTGTAACCAGCTCCACAGTCTAATTTTTAAACACTTTCATTCTCTCTGAAAGAAAGATTGTACTGCCTGCCTGTCATTTCCATCCTTCTCCTTGGTTCCCTCCACCAGCTCTAGGCAAGCACAAATAGTTTTCTGTCTCTGTGGATTTTCCCACTGTAGCTATTTCACATAAAAGGGATGGTAACAATAGGCATTGTCTTTTTTTTTTTTAAAGATTTTATTTATTTATTTGACAGAGAGAAATCACAAGTAGGCAGAGAGGCAGGCAGAGAGAGAGGAGGAATCAGGCTCCCTGCTGAGCAGAAAGCCCGATGCAGGCAGGGCTCGAACCCAGGACCTGGGATCATGACCTGAGCCGAAGGCAGCGGCTTAACCCACTGAGCCACCCAGGCGCCCCAGGCATTGTCTTTTGACTGGCTTCTTTTACTTAGCATAAAGTGTTGGGTTAATCCAGTTTGCTGCAACTACCAGTACTTTATCCCTTTTCGTTGCCAAATAATATTTCATTGTAGCTATGCCACACTCTGTTTATCTGATCATCAGTTTGGTTTGTTTCCACTTTTTAGCTACTATGAATGATGCTGCTATAGACATGAACGTTTAGGTTTCTGTGCTGACATGTTTTTTTCATTTCTCTTGGGTAGATATTTAGGATAGGAATTCCTACTTTATATGGTAACTGTATATTTAGATTTTAAAGGACTGAAAAACTGTCTTCCAAATTGACCAGACCATTTTACATTTCTATCATTAATGTATAAAAGTTTTGATATCTCCAGGTCCTCTCTAGCACTTGCTTTGTCTTTTTTTTTTAATTAATTTTATTTATTTGAGAGAGAGAGAGAACATGAGTGGGGAGGGAGAGGCAGAGGGAGAGGGAGAAACAGACTCCCCACTGAGCAATGATCTGAAAGAGGGGCTCAATCCCAAGACCCTAAGATGACACCCTAAGGCGAAGGCAATCACTTAACCAACTGAGCCACCAGGTTCTCTTGGTCTTTCTTTTTTGTTTTAACCACATTGGGTGTTGTGGTATGTCATTGTGGTTTTGATTAGCACTTCCTCAATTAGTAACGATATTGAGCATTTTTTAAAGATTTTATCTATTTATTTATTTGTCAGAGAGAGAGAGCACACATGTGCACAAGCAGGGAGAGTGGCAGGCAGAGGCGGAGAGAGAAACAGTCTCCCTGCTTGAGCAAGGAGCTGAATGCGGGACTCGATTCCAAGACCCTGGGATTATGACATGAGCCGAAGGCAGTGGCTTAACCAACTGAGACACCCAGGCATCCTGAGCATCATTTTTATGTTTATTACACATTTATGTATAGTTTGGACAAAAACCTATTGAAATCCTTTGCCTATTTTTATTTGGATTTGTATCTTTCCCTTATTGAATTGTAAGGATTATTCATATGTTCTGAATATAAATCCCTCTATAGATATATGATTGGCACATATTTCTTCTAGTCTGTGGGTTTTCTTTTCTTCTTCCTGATGATATCCTTTAAAGCACAAAAGTTTTTGATTTTGAAGAAGTCTGATTTATCTATATTCTCCTTATTTATTTATTTAGCAATAGAGTGAGCTGGAGGGAGAGGGAGTGAGAATCTGAAGCAGACTCCATGCTAAGTGCAGAGTCCAAAGCAAGACTTGGTCCCACCATGGTGAGATCATGACTTAAGCTGAAACCGAGTCCACCACTTAATCTACTGAGCCACCCAGGAGCCCCTTCTTTATCATTTATGTTCTGAGGTTTGTATCTAAAAATTACTGTGTAAACCAAGATAATGAAGATTATTTTCATGTATGGTTTTCTAAGGTTTTTTAATGTGCGGCTATTACATTTAAATGCATGGCCCACTTTGTGTTAATTTTTTGTATATGGTGTGAGGTAGGGGTTCAAACTCATTCTTTTGCATGAGGCTATCCAGTTGTCTCAGAAACATTTGTTGAAAGATGATTCTTTTCCACTGAACTTTGTTGGATCCTTTGTTGAATCAACTGAACATAAACGTGTTTATGTCTGTACTCTCAATTATATTTACTTGATCTATATGTCTACCTTTGTCCCAGTACCATGCTGTCTTGATTACAGCACCTGTGTAGTAAGTTTTGAAATTGGAAAGTGTGAGTCCACTTACTTCATCCTGCTTTTTAAAGATGTTTTGCCTATTCTGCTGCCTTTGTATTTCCATATGAATTTTAGGGTTAGTTTATCTGTTTATTGGGTTTTTTCTCTAAACAAGATCATATAATCTGTTAAAAACTATATCTTTATTTCTTCCTTTTCATTCTGGGTGCCATTTATTTCTTTTGCTTGCCTAATTGTCTTGATTAGGACCTCCATTACAGTGTTGAATAAAATAAGAAGAATGAATATCTGTGTCTTGTTCCCAGTATTAGGAGAAAGGCACTCAATCTTTTACTATTTAGTATGACATTAGCTGCAAGCTTTTTGATGATTTCTTTTATAAGCTTCAAGAGATTGCCTTTGATTCCTGTATTTTTGAATCACTTTATTAACAAAGGGTGTTCAATTTTGCTAAATCCTTTCTCACTATCTACTTAAATAATCATGTATTTCATTCTTTAATGATTAATATGTTATAGTATATTGACTTTTGGATGTTAAACCATGCTTGCCTTTCTGGGGAATATTTTACTGGCCATGATGAATAATCTTTTTTATATACTGCTGGATTATGTTCGCTAGTATTTTGATAAGAATTTTTGCATCTATATACAAAGGAGATATTGGTCTTTTTTTTTTTTTTTTCCTTCCCATGATGCCATTGTCTAACTTGCGTATCAGGGTAATAGTAACCTCATAGGATAAGTAGAAAAGTATTTACAGTATTTTATTTTCTGGAAGAGTTAATAAAGGACTGATGTCTACTCTTCCTCAAACGTTAAATAGAATTCACCAGTGAAGTCATATGGCCTCTACTTTTTGCGAAGTTTCAAAATTATTAATTCTGAGGAGTCAAGATGGCGGAGAAGTAGCAGGCTGAGACTACTTCGGGTAGCGGGAGATCAGCTAAATAGCTTATCTAAAGATTGCAAACACCTACAAATCCAACGGGAGATTGAAGAGAAGAAGAACAGCAATTCCAGAAACAGAAAATCAACCACTTTCTGCAAGGTAGGACTGGCGGAGAAGTGAATCCAAAGCGATGGGAAGATAGACCGCGGGGGGAGGGGCCGGCTCCCGGCGAGCGGCGGAGCAACGGAGCAAAATCAGGACTTTCAAAAGTCTGTTCTGCTGCGGGATATCGCTCCAGAGGCTTAACTGGGGTGAAGCCCAGGCGGGGTAAGCGCGGCCTCAGGTCCCGCAGGGTCGCAGAAGGATCGGGGGTGTCTCAGTGTCGCAGAGCTTACCGGTATTAGAACGGGGAAGCCGGCTGCAGAGATAGAGCCGAGGAGTGACTCTCAGCTCAGGGTTACCTTGAATCGGTCGCAGGCTCGGTCAGCTCGGAGCGCGGCCGGAGGCCAGGGTGACGAGAGTCATTTGGCACTGTTCTCTGAGGGCGCACTGAGGAGTGGGGCCCCGGGCTCTCGGCTCCTCCGAGCTGGAGACCGGGAGGCCGCCATCTTTATTCCCGTCCTCCGGACTCTACGGAAAGCGCTCAGGGAACAAAAGCTCCCGAAAGCGAACCCGAGCGGATGACTCAGCGCGGCCCCGGGTAAGGGCGGTGCAACTCCGCCTGGGGCAGAGACGCTTGAGAATCACTACAACGGGCCCCTCCCGCAGAAGATCAACGGGAAACCCAGCCAGGACCAAGTTCACCTACCAAGGAGAACGGCGGAATTCCAGAGGAGAAGAAAGCAAAGCACGGAACTCATGGCTTTCTCCCCATGATTTTTTAGCCTTGCAGTTAATTTAATTTTTTTTTTCTTTTTCAATTTTTTTTTCTTTTTCTCTTCTTCTGCTAAATTTTTTTAACTTTTACCATTTTCTTTTTTTTAACGTTTTTTAAATAGTTTATCTAATATATATATATTTTTTCCTCTTTTTATATTTTTTTCTTTATTGGCTTTCTTTTTTTTAATAGTTTTTTTTTTTTCTTTCTTTCTGAACCCCTTTTTATCCCCTTTCTCCCCCCTCACAATTCAGGATCTCTTCTGATTTGGCTAAAGCATATTTTCCTGGGGTTGTTGCCACCCTTTTAGTATTTTACTTGCTCCTTCATAAACTCTTATCTGGAAAAAATGACAAGGCGGAAAAATTCACAACAAAAAAAAGAACAAGAGGCAATACCAAAGGCTAGGGACCTAATCAATACAGACATTGGTAATATGTCAGATATAGAGTTCAGAATGACGATTCTCAAGGTTCTAGCCAGGCTTGAAAAAGGCATGGAAGATATTAAAGCAACCCTCTCGGGAGATATAAAAGCCCTTTCTGGAGAAATAAAAGAACTAAAATCTAACCAAGTTGAAATCAAAAAAGCTATTAATGAGGTGCAATCAAAAATGGAGGCTCTCACTGCTAGGATAAATGAGGCAGAAGAAAGAATTAGCGATATAGAAGACCAAATGACAGAGAATAAAGAAGCTGAGCAAAAGAGGGACAAACAGCTACTGGACCATGAGGGGAGAATTCGAGAGATAAGTGACACCATAAGACGAAACAACATTAGAATAATTGGGATTCCAGAAGAAGAGGAAACAGAGAGGGGAGCAGAAGGTATATTGGAGAGAATTATTGGAGAGAATTTCCCCAATATGGCAAAGGGAACAAGCATCAAAATCCAGGAGGTTCAGAGAACCCCCCTCAAAATCAATAAGAATAGGTCTACACCCCGTCACCTAATAGTAAAATTGACAAGTCTTAGTGACAAAGAAAAGATCCTGAAAGCAGCCCGGGAAAAGAAGTCTGTAACGTACAATGGTAAAAATATTAGATTGGCAGCAGACTTATCCACAGAGACCTGGCAGGCCAGAAAGAGCTGGCATGATATATTCAGAGTACTAAATGAGAAAAACATGCAGCCAAGAATACTATATCCAGCTAGGCTATCATTGAAAATAGAAGGAGAGATTAAAAGCTTCCAGGACAAACAAAAGCTGAAAGAATTTGCAAATACCAAACCAGCTCTACAGGAAATATTGAAAGGGGTCCTCTAAGCAAAGAGAGACCCTCAAAGTAGTAGATCAGAAAGAAACAGAGACAATATACAATAACAGTCACCTTACAGGCAATACAATGGCACTAAATTCATATCTCTCAATACTTACCCTGAATGTTAATGGGCTAAATGCCCCAATCAAAAGACACAGGGTATCAGAATGGATAAAAAAACAAAAACCATCTATATGTTGCCTACAAGAAACTCATCTTACACCCGAAGACACCTCCAGGTTTAAAGTGAGGGGGTGGAAAAGAATTTACCATGCTAATGGACATCAGAAGAAAGCAGGAGTGGCAATCCTTATATCAGATCAATTAGATTTTAAGCCAAAGATTATAAAAAGAGATGAGGAAGGACACTATATCATACTCAAAGGAACTGTCCAACAAGAAGATCTAACAATTTTAAATATCTATGCCCCTAACGTGGGAGCAGCCAACTATATAAACCAATTAATAACAAAATCAAAGAAACACATCGACAAGAATACAATAATAGTAGGAGATTTTAACACTCCCCTCACTGAAATGGACAGATCATCCAAGCAAAAGATCAACAAGGAAATCAAGGCCTTAAATGACACACTGGACCAGATGGACATCACAGATATATTCAGAACATTTCATCCCAAAGCAACAGAATACACATTCTTCTCTAGTGCACATGGAACGTTCTCCAGAATAGATCACATTCTTGGTCCTAAATCAAGTCTCAACCGGTATCAAAAGATTGGGATCATTCCCTGCATATTTTCAGACCACAATGCTCTAAAGCTAGAACTCAATAACAAGAGGAAATTTGGAAAGAACCCAAATACATGGAGACTAAACAGCATCCTTCTAAAGAATGAATGGGTCAACCAGGAAATCAAAGAAGAATTGAAAAAAATTATGGAAACAAATGATAATGAAAACACAACGGTTCAGAATCTGTGGGACACAATAAAGGCAGTCCTGAGAGGAAAATATATAGCGGTACAAGCCTTTCTCAAGAAACAAGAAAGGTCTCAGGTACACAACCTAACCCTACACCTAAAGGAGCTGGAGAAAGAACAAGAAAGAAACCCTAAACCCAGCAGGAGAAGAGAAATCATAAAGATCAGAGCAGAAATCAATGAAATAGAAACCAAAAAAACAATAGAACAAATCAACGAAACTAGGAGCTGGTTCCTTGAAAGAATTAATAAGATTGATAAACCCCTGGCCAGACTTATCAAAAAGAAAAGAGAGAGGACCCAAATAAATAAAATCATGAATGAAAGAGGAGAGATCACAACGAACACCAAAGAAATACAGACAATTATAAGAACATACTATGAGCAACTCTACGCCAACAAATTTGACAATCTGGAAGAAATGGATGCATTCCTAGAGGCATATAAACTACCACAACTGAACCAGGAAGAAATAGAAAGCCTCAACAGACCCATAACCAGTAAGGAGATTGAAACAGTCATAAAAAATCTCCAAACAAACAAAAGCCCAGGGCCAGACGGCTTCCCGGGGGAATTCTACCAAACATTTAAAGAAGAACTAATTCCTATTCTCCTGAAACTGTTCCAAAAAATAGCAATAGAAGGAAAACTTCCAAACTCATTTTATGAGGCCAGCATCACCTTGATCCCAAAACCAGACAAGGATCCCAACAAAAAAGAGAACTACAGACCAATATCCTTGATGAACACAGATGCAAAAATTCTCGCCAAAATACTAGCCAATAGGATTCAACAGTACGTTAAAAGGATTATTCACCACGACCAAGTGGGATTTATTCCAGGGCTGCAAGGCTGGTTCAACATCCGCAAATCAATCAATGTGATACAACACATTAATAAAAGAAAGAACAAGAACCATATGATACTCTCCATAGATGCTGAAAAAGCATTTGACAAAGTACAGCATCCCTTCCTGATCAAAACTCTTCAGAGTGTAGGGATAGACGGCACATACCTCAATATTATCAAAGCCATCTATGAAAAACCCACCACAAATATCATTCTCAATGGAGAAAAACTGAAAGCTTTTCCGCTAAGGTCAGGAACACGGCAGGGATGTCCGTTATCACCACTGCTATTCAACATAGTACTAGAAGTCCTAGCCTCAGCAATCAGACAACAAAAGGAAATTAAAGGCATCCAAATCGGCAAAGAAGAAGTCAAACTATCACTCTTCGCAGATGATATGATACTCTATGTGGAAAACCCAAAAGACTCCACTCCAAAACTGCTAGAACTTGTACAGGAATTCAGTAAAGTGTCAGGATATAAAATCAATGCCCAGAAATCAGTTGCATTTCTCTACACCAACAACAAGACAGAAGAAAGAGAAATTAAGGAGTCCATCCCACTTACAATTGCACCCAAAACTATAAGATACCTAGGAATAAACCTAACCAAAGAGACTAAGAATCTATACTCAGAAAACTATAAAGTACTCATGAAAGAAATTGAGGAAGACACAAAGAAATGGAAAAATGTTCCATGCTCCTGGATTGGAAGAATAAATATTGAGAAAATGTCTATGCCACCTAAAGCAATCTACACATTTAATGCAATTCCTATCAAAGTACCATCCATTTTTTTCAAAGAAATGGAACAAATATAATCCTAAAATTTATATGGAACCAGAAAAGACCTCGAATAGCCAAAGGAATATTGAAAAAGAAAGCCAAAGTTGGTGGCATCACAATTCCGGACTTCAAGCTCTATTACAAAGCTGTCATCATCAAGACAGCATGGTACTGGCACAAAAACAGACACATAGATCAATGGAACAGAATAGAGAGCCCAGAAATGGACCCTCAACTCTATGGTCAACTCATCTTCGACAAAGCAGGAAAGAATGTCCAATGGAACAAAGACAGCCTCTTCAATAAATGGTGTTGGGAAAATTGGACAGCCACATGCAGAAAAATGAAATTGGATCATTTCCTTACACCACACACGAAAATAGACTCAAAATGGATGAAGGATCTCAATGTGAGAAAGGAATCCATCAAAATCCTCGAGGAGAACACAGGCAGCAACCTCTTCGACGTCAGCCGCAGCAACATCTTCCTAGGAACATCACCAAAGGCAAGGGAAGCAAGGGCAAAAATGAACTTTTGGGATTTATCAAGATCAAAAGCTTTTGCACAGCAAAGGAAACAGTGAACAAAACCAAAAGACAACTGACAGAATGGGAGAAGATATTTGCAAATGACATATCAGATAAAGGGCTAGTGTCCAAAATCTATAAAGAACTTAGCAAACTCAACACCCAAAGAACAAATAATCCAATCAAGAAATGGGCAGAGGACATGAACAGACATTTCTGCAAAGAAGACATCCAGATGGCCAGCAGACACATGAAAAAGTGCTCCATATCACTCGGCATCAGGGAAATACAAATCAAAACCACCATGAGATATCACCTCACACCAGTCAGAATGGCTAAAATGAACAAGTCAGGAAATGACAGATGCTGGCGAGGATGCGGAGAAAGGGGAACCCTCCTACACTGTTGGTGGGAATGCAAGCTGGTGCAACCACTCTGGAAAACAGCATGGAGGTTCCTCAAAATGTTGAAAATAGAACTACCCTATGACCCTGCAATTGCACTGCTGGGTATTTACCCTAAAGATACAAACGTAGTGATCCGAATGGGCACGTGCACCCGAATGTTTATAGCAGCAATGTCTACAATAGCCAAACTATGGAAAGAACCTAGATGTCCATCTACAGACGAATGGATAAAGAAGAAGTGGTATATATACACAATGGAATACTATGCAGCCATCAAAAGAAATGAAATCTTGCCATTTGCGACGACGTGGATGGAACTAGAGGGTATCATGCTTAGTGAAATAAGTCAATCGGAGAAAGACAACTATCATATGATCTCCCTGATATGAGGGAGAGGAGATGCAACATGGGGGGTCGAGGGGGTAGGAGAAGAGTAAATGAAACAAGATGGGATTGGGAGGGAGACAAACCATAAGTGACTCTTAATCTCACAAAACAAACTGAGGGTTGATGGGGGGAGGGGGTTGGGAGAGGGGGTGGGGTTATGGATATTGGGGACGGTATGTGCTATGGTGAGTGTTGTGAAGTGTGTAAACCTGGCGATTCGCAGACCTGTACCCCTGGGGATAAAAATATATGTTTATAAAGCTGTAAAAAAAAAAAAAAAAGAAAGAAAGGATGAATCCCCAAGTTTTGTAGCAACATGGACGGGACTGGAAGAGATTATGCTGAGTGAAATAAGTCAAGCAGAGAGAGTCAATTATCATATGGTTTCACTTATTTGTGGAGCATAACAAATAGCATGGAGGACAAGGGGAGATGGAGAGGAGAAGGGAGTTGAGGGAAATTGGAAGGGGAGGTGTACCATGAGAGACTATGGACTCTGAAAAACGATCTGAGAATTTTGAAGGGGTGGGGGGTGGGAGGTTGGGGGCACCAGGTGGTGGGTATTGTAGAGGGCACGGATTGCATGGAGCACTGGGTGTGGTGCAAAAATACGAATATTGTTATGCTGAAAAAAAATAAAAAAAAAAAATTATTAATTCTATCTCTTTACTTATTGTTGGGCAATCCCAACTTTATGTTTTTCCTTGATTTAGTTTCAGTAATATGTGCCTTTCTAGGAGTTTGTTCATTTTATCTAAGTTATCTAAGTTTTTGGTGTCACTATAATCCATAGAGTTAGTTGATAGTGGACTCCCTCTTAACTCCTGATTTTAGTAATTTGTGTCTTCTCACCTTCTACTGTCAGTTTAGCTAGAAATTTGTCAGTTTTATTGATCTTATTACCAAATAACCAACTTTTTTCAATTTATGTTTTCTTTTATATTTTTATTCTCTATATTAGTGAAGTCTATTTCCCCTGCAGTGATAAGCCTCTGATGTTATTCCTCATAGGGTGCAGTCGTGTACAGTCTTCCTGCCCACCAGATATCACTATAATTTAATCTGCGCTATTTTTGACTGTTTCTTACCTTTGTCTCCTCATTGAGTATTTAGCTGGTCTGCATCTATTGTTATCACACCCAGCTGTTAGCTTTCAGTAATTGATAACTAATTATTGTATTGCTTTTGACAATATCCTGGACCACGAATTGCTCCACAGTCTGATCCAGTCGGATCTGAGCCCCTTGGAAAGAGTGGAGCAATACCAATCTTTGAGACTTGCTCCCACCTTCTTCTGAGGTTGATCTCTGCAGTATAATGCACAGCCTCGTGGGGGAGGAATTTTCCTTTTTACTGGCTATCTCATATGTCCTCTGTATATGGTGGGAGGTGAAGTGGAGAGGGAGAGGGGAACAGGTGTAATAACCTAACTTCTGCCAAACCACCCAGTATGGATATGCTACAGCCTAAGCAGAGAACATGGGATGGACCAATGTTCACTGGCTGCTGAACCAACCTGGAATAGATCTGCTTTAGGAAACTGGGAAACAGTGGGAGCCTCCACTCAACTTCCAAGCCCACTGGACCAGCTCCCCTGTAACACAGAGCTTTGATAGAAAAAGGGACTCTATTCTTCACTAGTTGCCCTTCCCAGATCCTCCCTTCATAGAAAGAGTTGAGACTGGGGTAAATGGCACCACCCAGATGCTGATACTAACTTGATGTAGGCCTTTTTTTGCATGGATCTGTGAAAAATGGTATTTGATAATGTTCAATACTGCCAAACCATCTACAGTAGCTTCTCTACTCCAGAGAGCTGGGTGGATATAGCTGCTGTTCAGCTGTTGAGGGCACTGGAGCAATTGTCCCACAAGATAGAGTTGAGGAGAATGAATACAGTAACTATGTGTCATAGTATGACACATAGTGACTATGTGTCATAGTCACTCACCATTCTTGTTGAGTCTCCACAGATTTTATTAGGTAAATGGTTCTCAATTTGTTGAAGGCCCTTTGACCAATTCCCAAAGATTGAATGATTATCTTTGCTAATTTTACCAACTTAATTTATGTCTCTTCAGGGGAGAGGTTTCCCTATGCTGCTCAGACCACTATTGTGGACTGTATTTTGTTTTCATCAGAATTTCCAAAGATACTTTTTAATAAAGTAAGATGTATAAAACCCAGCAGCATTTATAAGAACATTTTTAATGCTACTGTATAAAGCTTTCCTCTCATCCATCAGGGGCACTGATCCTGACATCTATTTGCTTAAATTGTTAAGATCTCTTCAATTCAACACATACACACACTCTCAATATTTGTAAACTCTTGTGCCATATTCCTTGTGTAATTTGAGTGTTTCCCAGCTCCAGCTGTGGTTCCTCTCCACTTAGGGTGTAATTATTTGTAGAGCCAATCATGCCCTGTCAACATTCCCTTTATATAGGCTGATATTATGTGAGTAAAACCAACTTTTAATTTTCTTTTTCTCACAGTGCAGCACTGAAAACCTTAGAATTTTCCTACTAGCTACACCTATGCCTTTCCCCCCCAAGATCTACTTTTAAGATAGCAAACCTACCTTTTTTAATCATTACTGTTACTATTTTTGATGGGGTTTAGCACAATCCCCAAAACGTATATTTCACTGACAAAAAAAAATTATATATATATATATGCATATGTGTGTGTGTGTGTGTGTGTGTATGTGTGTGTGTGTGTGTAGTTTGAATACAAAAATTTGTTTCTTCAATTGTTACATTTCTCAGTGTATTAGTTTGCTAGCGCTGTTAGGAAAAAAAATCACTAACTGACTTAAAAAACAAAATGTATTGTCTTAAAGTTCTGCAATTTAGAAGTCCCAGATCAGGGTGTTAGCAGGGTTGGTTCCTCTAAGGGCAGACAATATGTATCATGTCTCTCTCTCTCTCCTAGCTTCTGTGGTTTGCTGGAAATCATTGGCATGACATGGCTTATAGAAGCATTACCCCAATCTCAGCCTTCATTTCACACGAGATTCTCCATGTTTGCTGTCTGTATCCAGATTTTCCCATTTTATATGGACACATATCATGTTGTATTAGGGGCCCACCCTAGTCCAGTATGATCTCTTCTTAACCAACTGCATTAGCAACAATCCTTTTTCCCAAATAAGATAGCATTCTGAGGTAATGAGGCTTATGAATTCAACATGAGGGGGGCAAGATGGCAGAGATGTGGAAGACCATGTTTCAACTGGGCCCCTAAGGTGAAGTAATTATCTACCAGAACACTCTGAACACCCATGAAATCAACCTGAGATGTACGATTATACACTTCTGGATCTCTGTGGGGCAGAAAACACCAGTGGAGAGGTAAAGAAGAGGGGGAACAATCAGACTGATATCTGAGGATAAACAGAAGCGGGGGGGAAGCCACTAGAAGCAACCCAGTTGGAAAGAAACACCCCAGTAAGAAAGTACCCTGTAATTGGAGACCAGCAATAACTTGGAGTCTGGTTAAAAGCACTCAAAAATAGCAAAAGATCTTAAGGAGCAACTGGTAGAATCAGACAGTCATGGGCTCAGGCCTAAACCCACAGTCCCAGGACAGCCACTGCTGGTGACCACCCATGGCAGAGAGATTGTGGTGGCAGAGCCTCCAGTTCCTGGTCCCGGGGACCCCAGTGTTGCATGGCTTGCACCACCACTTGGCCGGCGTGCACTCCCGCCCCCGCATGAGGAAGTCTGGTGGGCCCATTCTAGAACCACAGCCTTTCTTTACTTTGTGTTCACTGTGTGACTGGGATCTGAATTGAGCTCCCCCCAGCACCTGAGACTGCTCTGTGCAGGTGCTAGCCAGTGGTCTCTAAAGACCAGCCAAGAGTCTGGACATGCCTAGCCCAGACTTGAAGGAATTCAGCAAGATCTCTGGACAGGATCTCTCAGCAGGCAGCAATCTGCAAAACCTTGAGGTCTGAACCCCAGACAAGAGTCCTGGCAATTACAGCCACTGGAAGTAAACTCCCTAGACCAATATTGTTCGTGGTTTTAGTAGCATGAGGATTCAGAGATAAGCAGGCACTTCGGATGATCCCTGAGATGGTCACTGGGATGTGCACTGTCTGTGGGAGGTAGCACAGCTCAGTGGAGTTTACAGAGGGAGATTCTGTGTGTTCTGGACCAACCAGATGGGAGCAGCCTGAGGCTTCTCTCTGAGACAGAAGTCTGGGTGCAGTTTGCTTTCCACTAACCCTCCAAAAAGCCATGAAAAGCTGCCCCAAACCAAAAAACTCCAGAGAACAAAAGCCTGAAAAACTGGTTTCCAGGGAGCCCAGCCCCTTGATAGGGAGCAGAAGGACTCAACCCAAGCAAGACTGACTGAAAAACAATGCAGCAGTCACCTCCCCCAGAAAGCCAGCCAAAAGAATGAGAAGACAACCACCACAGGGTCCCCATAAAACTGTTCAACCCCAATATCAGGGAAAAACAATATGTTAAGCTCCTGGTATTGCCTTAAAATCTGTATATTTCACAGATACAACTTTTATTTTTAAATCATTCTCACTATTCTTGTTCTTTTTAAATTTTTTAACCTACTTACCATTACAATTAGAAGTTTAATACAACATATTGCATAATAACCTTTTTTTTATAAATTTTTTTAAACATATAATATATTTTTATCCCCAGGGGTACAAGTCTGTGAATCGCCAGGTTTACACATTTCACAACACTCACCATAGCACATACCCTCCCCAATGTCCATGACCCCACCCCCCAACCCCCCTCCCCCCATCAACCCTCAGTTTGTTTTGTGAGATTAAGAGTCACTTATGGTTTGTCTCCCTCCCAATCTCATCTTGTTTCATTTACTCTTCTCCTACCCCCTTAACCCCCCATGTTGCATCTCCTCTCCCTCATATCAGGGAGATCATATGATAATTGTCTTTCTCCGATTGACTTATTTCGCTAAGCATGATACCCTCTAGTTCCATCCACGTCATCACAAATGGCAAGATTTCAGCATAATAACCTTTTAACTTGAACTTTTTTCACACATATACCTGTGTTTTTCTTTTTCTTTTCTATTTTTTTTAATATACATAGAATACAAGCTTCAAGGTAATCCTCTTTCCCTAATCAATACTACCCCTATATAAAAACCGGTTTTAATCTCCCTTTGTCTCTGGAAAGTTGAGTCCTTTAACAAAGATATCAAGATATACCCAGGAAGAATCAGAATAACCTTCCTCCTCCACATTGAGAATTTATAACCACCTTCCTATCTTCTGTCAGTGTTCCTGTGTATTTGTTTTTGTTCTGGTATTATATAAATCTTATCCTTGGGGTTCATTTTGGCTGGGTTCTTTTTTTTTTTTCTTGTCATTTACTTTTTTTTTTTTTTTTAATTTTTTTTATTTTTTCAGCATAACAGTATTCATTATTTTTGCACCACACCCAGTGCTCCATGCAATCTGTGCCCTCCACAATACCCACCACCTGGTGCCCCAACCTCCCACCCCCCACCCCTTCAAAATTCCCAGATCGTTTTTCAGAGTCCATAGTCTCTCATGGTTCACCTCCCCTTCCAATTTCCCTCAACTCCCCTCTCCATCTCCCCTTGTCCTCCATGCTATTTGTTATGCTCCACAAATAAGTGAAACCATATGATAATTGACTCTCTCTGCTTGACTTATTTCACTCAGCATAATCTCTTCCAGTCCCGTCCATGTTGCTACAAAACTTGGGTATTCATCCTTTCTTTCTTTCTTTCTTTTTTTTTTTTTTTTTTTTTTTTTTACAGCTTTATAAACATATATTTTTATCCCCAGGGGTACAGGTATGCGAATCGCCAGGTTTACACACTTCACAACCATAGCACATACCCTCCCCGATATCCATAACCCCACGCCCTCTCCCAACCCCCTCTCCCCATCAACCCTCAGTTTGTTTTGTGAGATTAAGAGTCACTTACGGTTTGTCTCCCTCCCAATCCCATCTTGTTTCATTTACTCTTCTCCTACCCCCTCGACCCCCCATGTTGCATCTCCTCTCCCTCATATCAGGGAGATCATATGATAGTTGTCTTTCTCCGATTGACTTATTTCGCTAAGCATGATACCCTCTAGTTCCATCCACGTTGTCGCAAATGGCAAGATTTCATTTCTTTTGATGGCTGCATAGTATTCCATTGTGTATATATACCACATCTTCTTTATCCATTCGTCTGTAGATGGACATCTAGGTTCTTTCCATAGTTTGGCTATTGTAGACATTGCTGCTATAAACATTCGGGTGCATGTGCCCCTTCGGATCACTATGTTTGTATCTTTAGGGTAAATACCCAGCAGTGCAATTGCAGGGTCATAGGGTAGTTCTATTTTCAACATTTTGAGGAACCTCCATGCTGTTTTCCAGAGTGGTTGCACCAGCTTGCATTCCCACCAACAGTGTAGGAGGGTTCCCCTTTCTCCGCATCCTCGCCAGCATCTGTCATTTCCTGACTTGTTCATTTTAGCCATTCTGACTGGTGTGAGGTGATATCTCATGGTGGTTTGATTTGTATTTCCCTGATGCCGAGTGATATGGAGCACTTTTTCATGTGTCTGTTGGCCATCTGGATGTCTTCTTTGCAGAAATGTCTGTTCATGTCCTCTGCCCATTTCTTGATTGGATTATTTGTTCTTTGGGTGTTGAGTTTGCTAAGTTCTTTATAGATTTTGGACACTAGCCCTTTATCTGATATGTCATTTGCAAATATCTTCTCCCATTCTGTCAGTTGTCTTTTGGTTTTGTTCACTGTTTCCTTTGCTGTGCAAAAGCTTTTGATCTTGATAAAATCCCAAAAGTTCATTTTTGCCCTTGCTTCCCTTGCCTTTGGTGATGTTCCTAGGAAGATGTTGCTGCGGCTGACGTCGAAGAGGTTGCTGCCTGTGTTCTCCTCGAGGATTTTGATGGATTCCTTTCTCACATTGAGATCCTTCATCCATTTTGAGTCTATTTTCGTGTGTGGTGTAAGGAAATGATCCAATTTCATTTTTCTGCATGTGGCTGTCCAATTTTCCCAACACCATTTATTGAAGAGGCTGTCTTTGTTCCATTGGACATTCTTTCCTGCTTTGTCGAAGATGAGTTGACCATAGAGTTGAGGGTCCATTTCTGGGCTCTCTATTCTGTTCCATTGATCTATGTGTCTGTTTTTGTGCCAGTACCATGCTGTCTTGATGATGACAGCTTTGTAATAGAGCTTGAAGTCCGGAATTGTGATGCCACCAACTTTGGCTTTCTTTTTCAATATTCCTTTGGCTATTCGAGGTCTTTTCTGGTTCCATATAAATTTTAGGATTATATTTGTTCCATTTCTTTGAAAAAAATGGATGTTACTTTGATAGGAATTGCATTAAATGTGTAGATTGCTTTAGGTAGCATAGACATTTTCACAATATTTATTCTTCCAATCCAGGAGCATGGAACATTTTTCCATTTCTTTGTGTCTTCCTCAATTTCTTTCATGAGTACTTTATAGTTTTCTGAGTATAGATTCTTAGTCTCTTTGGTTAGGTTTATTCCTAGGTATCTTATAGTTTTGGGTGCAATTGTAAATGGGATGGACTCCTTAATTTCTCTTTCTTCTGTCTTGTTGTTGGTGTAGAGAAATGCAACTGATTTCTGTGCATTGATTTTATATCCTGACACTTTACTGAATTCCTGAACAAGTTCTAGCAGTTTTGGAGTGGAGTCTTTTGGGTTTTCCACATAGAGTATCATATCATCTGCGAAGAGTGATAGTTTGACTTCTTCTTTGCCGATTTGGATGCCTTTAATTTCCTTTTGTTGTCTGATTGCTGAGGCTAGGACTTCTAGTACTATGTTGAATAGCAGTGGTGATAACGGACATCCCTGCCGTGTTCCTGACCTTAGCGGAAAAGCTTTCAGTTTTTCTCCATTGAGAATGATATTTGCGGTGGGTTTTTCATAGATGGCTTTGATAATATTGAGGTATGTGCCGTCTATCCCTACACTTTGAAGAGTTTTGATCAGGAAGGGATGCTGTACTTTGTCAAATGCTTTTTCAGCATCTATGGAGAGTATCATATGTTTCTTGTTCTTTCTTTTATTAATGTGTTGTATCACATTGATTGATTTGCGGATGTTGAACCAGCCTTGCAGCCCTGGAATAAATCCCACTTGGTCGTGGTGAATAATCCTTTTAACGTACTGTTGAATCCTATTGGCTAGTATTTTGGCGAGAATTTTTGCATCTGTGTTCATCAAGGATATTGGTCTGTAGTTCTCTTTTTTGTTGGGATCCTTGTCTGGTTTTGGGATCAAGGTGATGCTGGCCTCATAAAATGAGTTTGGAAGTTTTCCTTCTATTTCTATTTTGTGGAACAGTTTCAGGAGAATAGGAATTAGTTCTTCTTTAAATGTTTGGTAGAATTCCCCCGGGAAGCCGTCTGGCCCTGGGCTTTTGTTTGTTTGGAGATTTTTGATGACTGTTTCAATCTCCTTACTGCTTATGGGTCTGTTCAGGCTTTCTATTTCTTCCTGGTTCAGTTGTGGTAGTTTATATGTCTCTAGGAATGCATCCATTTCTTCCAGATTGTCAAATTTGTTGGCGTAGAGTTGCTCATAGTATGTTCTTATTATTGTCTGTATTTCTTTGGTGTTCGTTGTGATCTCTCCTCTTTCATTCATGATTTTATTTATTTGGGTCCTTTCTCTTTTCTTTTTGATAAGTCTGGCCAGGGGTTTATCAATCTTATTAATTCTTTCAAAGAACCAGCTCCTCGTTTCGTTGATTTGTTCTATTGTTTTTTTGGTTTCTATTTCATTGATTTCTGCTCTGATCTTTATGATTTCTCTTCTCCTGCTGGGTTTAGGGTTTCTTTCTTGTTCTTTCTCCAGCTCCTTTAGGTGTAGGGTTCGGTTGTGTACCTGAGACCTTTCTTGTTTCTTGAGAAAGGCTTGTACCGCTATATATTTTCCTCTCAGGACTGCCTTTGTTGTGTCCCACAGATTTTGAACCGTTGTGTTTTCATTATCATTTGTTTCCATAAATTTTTTCAATTCTTCTTTAATTTCCTGGTTGACCCATTCATTCTTTAGAAGGATGCTGTTTAGTCTCCATGTATTTGGGTTCTTCCCAAATTTCCTCTTGTGATTGAGTTCTAGCTTTAGAGCATTGTGGTCTGAAAATATGCAGGGAATGATCCCAATCTTTTGATACCGGTTGAGACTTGATTTAGGACCAAGAATGTGATCTATTCTGGAGAATGTTCCATGTGCACTAGAGAAGAATGTGTATTCTGTTGCTTTGGGATGAAATGTTCTGAATATATCTGTGATGTCCATCTGGTCCAGTGTGTCATTTAAGGCCTTGATTTCCTTGTTGATCTTTTGCTTGGATGATCTGTCCATTTCAGTGAGGGGAGTGTTAAAATCCCCTACTATTATTGTATTCTTGTCGATGTGTTTCTTTGATTTTGTTATTAATTGGTTTATATAGTTGGCTGCTCCCACGTTAGGGGCATAGATATTTAAAATTGTTAGATCTTCTTGTTGGACAGTTCCTTTGAGTATGATATAGTGTCCTTCCTCATCTCTTATTATAGTCTTTGGCTTAAAATCTAATTGATCTGCTATAAGGATTGCCACTCCTGCTTTCTTCTGATGTCCATTAGCATGGTAAATTCTTTTCCACCCCCTCACTTTAAACCTGGAGGTGTCTTCGGGTTTAAGATGAGTTTCTTGTAGGCAACATATAGATGGTTTTTGTTTTTTTATCCATTCTGATACCCTGTGTCTTTTGATTGGGGCATTTAGCCCATTAACATTCAGGGTAAGTATTGAGAGATATGAATTTAGTGCCATTGTATTGCCTGTAAGGTGACTGTTATTGTATATTGTCTCTGTTTCTTTCTGATCTACTACTTTGAGGGTCTCTCTTTGCTTAGAGGACCCCTTTCAATATTTCCTGTAGAGCTGGTTTGGTATTTGCAAATTCTTTCAGTTTTTGTTTGTCCTGGAAGCTTTTAATCTCTCCGTCTATTTTCAATGATAGCCTAGCTGGATATAGTATTCTTGGCTGCATGTTTTTCTCATTTAGTACTCTGAATATATCATGCCAGCTCTTTCTGGCCTGCCAGGTCTCTGTAGATAAGTCTGCTGCCAATCTAATATTTTTACCATTGTACGTTACAGACTTCTTTTCCCGGGCTGCTTTCAGGATCTTTTCTTTGTCACTAAGACTTGTCAATTTTACTATTAGGTGACGGGGTGTGGACCTATTCGTATTGATTTTGAGGGGGGTTCTCTGAACCTCCTGAATTTTGATGCTTGTTCCCTTTGCCATATTGGGGAAATTCTCTCTAATAATTCTCTCCAATATACCTTCTGCTCCCCTCTCTGTTTCCTCTTCTTCTGGAATCCCAATTATTCTAATGTTGTTTCGTCTTATGGTGTCACTTATCTCTCGAATTCTCCCCTCGTGGTCCAGTAGCTGTTTGTCCCTCTTTTGCTCAGCTTCTTTATTCTCTGTCATTTGGTCTTCTATATCGCTAATTCTTTCTTCTGCCTCATTTATCCTAGCAGTGAGAGCCTCCATTTTTGATTGCACCTCATTAATAGCTTTTTTGATTTCAACTTGGTTAGATTTTAGTTCTTTTATTTCTCCAGAAAGGGCTTTTATATCTCCTGAGAGGGTTGCTTTAATATCTTCCATGCCTTTTTCAAGCCCGGCTAGAACCTTGAGAATCGTCATTCTGAACTCTATATCTGACATATTACCAATGTCTGTATTGATTAGGTCCCTAGCCTTTGGTACTGCCTCTTGTTCTTTTTTTTGTTGTGAATTTTTCCGCCTTGTCATTTTGTCCAGATAAGAGTTTATGAAGGAGCAAGTAAAATACTAAAAGGGTGGCAACAACCCCAGGAAAATATGCTTTAGCGAAATCAGAAGAGATCCCGAATTGTGAGGGGGGAGAAAGGGGAAAAAGGGGTTCAGAAAGAAAGAAAAAAAAAAGAAAAAAAAAAAAAAGAAACTATTAAAAAAAAGAAAGCCGATAAAGTAAAAATATAAAAAGAGGAAAAATATATATATATTAGATAAATTATTTAAAAAACGTTAAAAAAAGAAAACGGTAAAAGTTAAAAAAAATTCAGCAGAAGAAGAGAAAAAGAAAAAAAAATTGAAAAAGAAAAAAAAATTAAATTAACTGCAAGGCTAAAGAATCATGGGGAGAAAGCCATGAGTTCCGTGCTTTGCTTTCTTCTCCTCTGGAATTCCGCCGCTCTCCTTGGTAGGTGAACTTGGTCCTGGCTGGGTTTCCCGTTGATCTTCTGGGGGAGGTGCCCGTTGTAGTGATTCTCAAGCGTCTTTGCCCCAGGCGGAGTTGCACCGCCCTTACCCGGGGCCGTGCTGAGTAATCCGCTGGGGTTCGCTTTCGGGAGCTTTTGTTCCCTGAGCGCTTTCCGTAGAGTCCGGAGGACGGGAATAAAGATGGCGGCCTCCCGGTGTCCGGCCCGGAGGAGCCGAGAGCCCGGGGCCCCACTCCTCAGTGCGCCCTCAGAGAACAGCGCCCAAAGACTCCCGCCACCCTGGCCTCCGGCCACGCTCCGAGCTGACCGAGCCTGAGACCGGTTCAAGGCAACCCCGAGCTGAGAGTCACTCCTCGGCTCTGTCTCTGCAGCCGGCTTCCCCGTTCTAATACCGGTAAGCTCTGCGACACTCAGACACCCCCGATCCTTCTGCGACCCTGCGGGACCTGAGGCTGCGCTGACCCCGCCTGGGCTTCCAGTTAAGCCTCTGGAGTGATGTCCCTCAGCGGAACAGACTTTTAAAAGTCCTGATTTTGCTCCGTTGCTCTGCCGCTCGCCGGGAGCCGGCCCCTCCCCCCGCGGTCTATCTTCCCGTCGCTTTGGATTCACTTCTCCGCCAGTCCTACCTTGCAGAAAGTGGTTGATTTTCTGTTTCTGGAATTGCTGTTCTTCTTCTCTTCAATCTCCCGTTGGATTTGTAGGTGTTTGCAATCTTTAGATAAGCTATTTAGCTGATCTCCCGCTACCCGAAGTAGTCTCAGCCTGCTACTTCTCCGCCATCTTGACTCCTCCTCTCTTGTCATTTACTTTTGTCAGTCTTTTTGTTTTTCCGTTTTTGTTTGAATACCTTATAATCTTACCTTTGGGGCCCATTCTGGCTGGGTCTTCTCTCTCTCTCTCTTTTCTTTTTTTCCTGTCTCTTTCTCTCTCTATCTCTTTTCTTTCTTTTTGGTGATGACTTCTGATTGCTCAGAGGCATTCCAGGGTGCAGCTTGCCTAGATCATGGTTGATATATTCAGCTACACATCCCCTCAGCAACCTCTCATCAAAATGACTAAGAGAAGGAACAGCCATCAGAGGAAAAATTCAGAGACTGTGCCGTCACAATCGGAGCTATGGATATGGACATAAACAGTATGTCAGAAAGGGAATTCAGTAGCAATTATCCAGGCAATGGTTAGCTTGGAGAAAAGCATTAATGACAACATGGAATCAATTAGGACAGAAGTGAAAGCCACCTGGGAAGAAGTTAAAAATGCTATCAATGAGATCCAATCTAATCTACTCTAACAGCTAGTGTAACCAGGACAGAAGACAGAATTAGTGATCGAGAGGACAAACTGATAGAGAAAAAGGATCAGGAGGAGGCCTGGAATAAACAGCTTAAAAGCCATGAAAACAGAATTAGGGAAATAAATGATGCCATGAAACATTCCAGCATCAGAATTATTGGGATCCCTGAAGGGGAGGATAAAGAAAGAAGACTAGGAGATATAGTTGAACAAATTCTGGATGAAAATTTCCCCAATCTGGGGAATGGTACCAGTGTTCTAGAGACAGAAAGAACACCCCCCAACAACTACAAATCTAGAAATACCTTGAGGAAATTGATTGTGACACTGACGAATCATAATTTTAGACAAGAGCTTTTGAGAGCACCTAAGGGGAAAAGATTCCTTATGTATAGAGGAAGGTCCATCAGAATAATATCAGACCTGTCCACAGAAATCTGACAAGCCAGAAAGGGCTGGCAAGACATAATCTGGGCAGTAAATGGGAAGAACATGCAGCCAAGAATATTTTATCCAGCAAGGCTGACATTCAAAATGGATGGAGAGATAAAGAGCTTCCAAGACCAGCAAGGTTTAAAAGAGTACATGACCACAAACCATCACTACAAGAAATATTAAGCAGAGTTCTTTAAAAGAAGAAAAAACCAAGAGTGACATAGAACAGAAATTTACAGAGACCATCTATAGAAACAAGGACTTCACAGGCAACATGATGTCAATAAAAACTTATCTTTCAATAATCACTCTCAATGTGAATGGCCTAAATGCTTCCATAAAATGGTATAGGGTTTCAGGCTGGATAAAACTACAGGACCCGCCCATATGCTGTCTACAAGAGACCCATTTGGAACCTAAAGATACATCCAGACTGAAAATGAAGTAATAGAGAACCATCTTTCATTCCAATGGGCCTCAAAAGAAAGCTGGGGTAGCAATTTTCATACCAGATAAATTAGACTTTAAGCTAAACACTGTAGTCAGAGATACAGAATAACACTACATCATTCTTAAAGGGTCTATCCACCAAGAAGATATAACAATTCTAAATATTTATGCCCCCAATATGGGAGCAGCCACCTATAAAAGCAAACTGTTAATCAAAATAAAGAATCATATTGATATGAATATATTAATAGCAGGGGATCATAACACATCACTCAGTAATAAACAGACCATCCAAGCAGAAAATCAATAAAGAAACAAAAGCATTGAATGACACATTGGACCAGATGGACCTCATAGATATATACAGAATATTCCACTCTAAAATAACAGAATACTCATTCTTCTCTAGTGCACATGGAACTTTCTCCAGAATAGACCACACACTGGGTCACAAATCAAGGTTGACTGATACCAAAAGATTGAGATTATTCCCTGTATATTCTCAGACCACAATACTTTGAAACTGGAACTCAACCACAAGAAAAGTGTGGAAGGAATTCAAACAGTTGGAAGCTAAAGACGACTCTGTTTAAAAATGTTTGGATCAACCAGGATATCAAAGAAGAACTAAACAATTCATAGAAACCAATAAGAATGAAGACACATCAGTTCAAAACGTTTGGGATACGGCAAAGGTGCTCCTAAGGGGGAAATACATAGCCATCCAAGCCTCCCTCAAAAATAAATAAATAAATAAATAAATAAATAAATAAATAAATAAATTAAAAATCCAGAATACACCAGCTGTCTTTATACCTTAAAGAACTGGAGAATCAACAAGAAATTAAGCCAACCCCACACACAAGAAGAGAAATAATCAAAATTAGAGCAGAGATCAATGAGATAGAAACTAGAGATAGAGTAGAACACATCAACAAAACGAGAAGCTAGTTTTTTGAAAGAATCAATAAGATCGATAAACCATTGGCCAAACTAATCTAAAGGAAAAGAGAGATGACTCAAATTAATAAAATTATGAATGAAAATGGAGAGATCACGACTAACACCAAGGAAATAGAAATAATCATCAGAAATTATTATCAACAGTTATATGCCAATAAATGAAATAACCTAGAAGAAATGGATACATTCCTGGAAATGTATAAACTTCCAAACCTGAATCAGAAAGAAATTGACAACCTGAATAGACCAATATCTAGTAAGGAGATTGAATCAGTGATCAAAAAACAAGAGCCCAGGACCTGGCAGAATCCCTGGAGAATTCTACCAAACATTCAAAGAAGAAATAATACCTATACTCCTGAAGCTGTTTCAAAAAATAGAAACAGAAGAAAAACTTCCAGACTCTTTCTATGAAGCAACATTACTCTGATCCCCAAACCAGGCAAAGAGCACCAAAAAGGAGAATTTCAGACCAATATCCCTGATGAATATGGATTCAAAGATTCTCAACAAGATCCTAGCTAATAGGATCCAACTGTACATTAATAAGATTATCCACCATGACCAGGTGGGTTTTATCTATGGGATGCAAGGGTGGTTCAACATTTGCTAATCAGTTAATGTGGTAGAACAAATCAATAAGAGAAAAGAGAAGAACCACATGTTCCTCTCAATTGATGCAGAAAAAGCATTTGACATTATATAGTGTCTATTCCTGATTAAAATGATTCAAAGTATTGGGGCGCCTGGGTGGCTCAGTGGGTTAAAGCCTCTGCCTTCGGCTCAGGTCATGATCCCAGGGTCCTGGGATCGAGCCCTGCATTGGGCTCTCTGCTCCGCAGGGAGCCTGCTTCCTCCTCTCTCTCTCTCTCTCTCTCTCTCTCTCTGTCTGCCTCTCTGCCTACTTGTGATCTGTCTGTCAAATAAATAAATAAAATCTTAAAAAAAAATGATTCAAAGTATAAAGATAGAGGCAACATTCCTTAACTTCATAAAGTCTATCCATGAAAAACCCACAGCAAATATCATCCTTAATGGGGAAAAGCTAACAGCCTTCCCTTTGAGTTCAGGAACACAAGGATGTCCACTCTTGCCACGGTTATTCAACATAGTACTAGAAATCCTAGCAACAGCAGTCAGACAATAAAAAGAAATAAAAGGTTTTCAAATTGGCAAAGAAGAAGTCATATTCTCTCTCTTTGCAGATGACATGATACTTAATATGGAAAACCCAAAAGACTCCACCCCCAAACTGCTAGAACTCATACAGCAATTCAGTAATGTGGCAGGATACAAAAGCAATGCACAGATATCAGTTGCTTTCTTATACACTAACAATGAAAATATAGAAAGGGAAATTAGAGAATAGATTCCATTTACTATAGCACCAAAACCCAGAACATACCTGGGAATAAACCTACCAAACAGGTAAAAGATCTATACTAGAGGAAGTACAGAATATTCATGAAAGAAACTGAAGAAAACACAAAAAGATGGAAGAGCATTCCATGCTCATGGATCGGAAGAATAAACATTGTTAAAATGCCTATACTGCCGAAAGCATCTATACTTTCAATGCCATCTCTATCAAAATTCCACTGGCATTTTTCAAAGAGCTAAAACAAACAATCTTAAAATTTGTAGGGAATCAGAAGAGATCCTGAATTTCTAATGAAATGTTGAAAAAGAAAAACAAAACTGCGGGCTATCGATTGCCTGATTTCAAGCTTTACTACAAAACTGTGATCACCAAGACAGCATAGTACTGACACAAAAACAGACACATAGACCAGTGGAACAGAGTAAAGAGCCCAGATATGGGCCCTCAATGCTAGGGTCAAATAATCTTCAACAAAGCAGGAAAAAAAATACAGTGGATAAAAGATAGTGTCTTCAATAAATGGTGCTGGGAAAATTGGACAGCTATGTGTAGAAGCATGAGACTCAACCATTCTCTTACACCATGCACAAAGGCAAACTTGAAATGGATAAAAGACCTCAACATGAGGCAGGAATCTATCAAAATCCTAGAGGAGAACATAAGCAGTAACCTCTTCGGCATCAGCCGCAGCAACTTCTTTCAAGATACGTCTCCAAAGGCAAAGGAAACAAAAGCAAAAATGAACTTTTGAGACTTCATCAAGAACAAAAGCTTCTGCACAGCAAACAGTGAACAAAACAAAAAGGCAACCAATGGAATGGGAGAAGATATTTGCAAATGACACACAAAGCAGATAATCACATCAGAAAATGGGCAGAAGACATGAACAGACACTTCTCCAAAGAAGACATACATATCATTAACAGATACATGAAAAAATGTTCATCATCACTAGCCATCAGGGAGATGCAAATCAAAACCACATTGAGATACCACCTTATATCAGTTACAATGGCCAAAATTAACAAGACAGTAAACAACATGTGTTGGAGAGAATGTGGAGAAAGGGGAAGCCTCTTACATTGTTGGTGGGAATGCAAGTTGGTGCAGCCACTTGGGAAAATAATGTGGAGCTACCCTGTGACTCTTCAATTGCACTACTGGGTATTTACCCCAAAGAGACAGATGTAGTGAACAGAAGGGCCATCTGTACCCTAATGTTCATAGCAGAAATGGCCACAGTCACCAAATTGTGGAAAGAACCAAGATGCTGTTCAATCGACAAATGGATAAAGAAGATATGATCCATATATACAATGGAGTATTATGCCCCCATCAGAAAGGATGAATACCCAACTTTTGTATCAACATAGAGGGTACTGGAAGAGATTATGCTGAGTAAAATAAGTCAAGCAGAGAGAGTCAATTGTCATATGGTTTCACTTACTTGTGGAGCATAAGGAATAACAAGGAAGACATTGGGAAATGGAGAGGAGAAGTGAGTTGAGGGAAATCAGAAGGGGAGACAAAGAATGAGATTCTGTGGACTCTGAGAAACAAACTGAGGAATTTGGAGGGGAAGGGGTGAGGGGTTGGGTGAGCCTGGTGGTGGCTATTATGGAGGGCACGTACTGCATAAAGCACTGGGCATGTGCATAAACAATGAATTTTGGAACACTGAAAAATAAAATAAAATAAAATAAAATAAAATAAATTCAACATATAAATTTGGGGGGCAAAATTCAACCCATAACCCTCAGCAATTTAATTTTTATGTATTTTTAACTTAGTTTATATTCTTTTGCAGGGTACTAGCTTACTTAATATCAATAAAAATACAAAATGTAAGGAAACAGGAGCAATGAAAATAGTATTAATCACACTGAATTTTCTCTATGGGAAGATCTCTTCTGAACATATTAAAGAAAATTAAAGAGAACATACCAAGTTCAGCTGTGAATTATGAATATATGTTCTATATATCCTTGAGTCTATGCATTCATATGGGAATTTAAAAAGAGCCATATTTTACTAGAGGCATCATTCACTTTGTATCAGAGCAAACACTGTCCACATGTAGGGAGAACTTTCACAATTTACAAGGATAGTGACCTAATTAACAAACCATAAAGTTGCCAAATTCTTACTTCTTATTGTTCAGTGTGTTCAGGAAACCCACCCAGGTTGTAGAGTATCCAGTGAACTTGATAACCTGATATGTTGATATATACTGATATATTGATAACTGCTTAATTTCTTCTTTTCCATTCCTCTACTTTTTTAAAGATTTTGATTATTTGAGAGAGAGAGAGAGAGAGAGCATGTATGAGTGGGAGAGGGGTAGAGAGCCAGATAGAGGGAGAAAAGCAGAGCAGGGAGCCTGATGCAAGGCCCCATCCCAGGACCCTGAGATCATGATCTGAGCCAAAGGCAGATCCTTAACAGAGACTGGTCCACCCAGGTGCCCTCCACCATTGTCTTCTTTAAATATAAATACATTCTCTGCTGGAGATAGAAAACACAGCTCCCTTTATTTCCTCTGAACTCAGATATGAAGCCTGGTTGGAACACAAGGACAAGTATTTGGCAATGCTAGAAAATAAACACAAGTGGGCAGATCCAGGAAGAACACAAGAATCTGAACTACCATAGAAAAACAGTAAACTTAACAATTTTTGGATCTGCTATCCTTAGCCTGAACTCCTTACACACCAAAACTTGGAAGTAAGTGTAAGGTTTTATAGGCGAGATAAGCAGGACACCAGGAGAGGTAGGCACAAGGCAAAATTTATTAAAGGCACTCTCTGGTGAAGTTTCAGGGCTCAGGAGAAGGGGAGCCAGGAAAGTTGCTCCAGGAGGAGGTGGGCACCCTCGGATGAGGTTCTGCGACTCTGGAAAGCGGAATCGGGGAAGTAGCGCTGGATGGGAGGTGGTGGGGGTCTTTTATCAGGCCAAGGCAGGGCATGGGCTCACATCCATATATGGTAAGGTATTTGGTGATCAGAGGGTATGGGGTGGGGGTTCCTGATACTTCTGTTTCCTGCATAGGTATCGGGTTACTTATGGAGATGTGACCTGGGCATACATCCTTTTGACGGGAGAGTCAAGAGTTGAGGAAGGAGGGGAGAGGGCTGGAAGATGGTGGCCCCAGAGGTCATTTCTATTGTTCCTCCTGCATTCCCGGAGCCACTGACCCAACAGTAAGCACTGGGGTAAATATACTGTGAGATACAGAATAAATCCTCTAATTTTGGCTGAAGGGGCAGAAAAGGGACCCCTAAAAGTCAGAGGCAAAGAGAGCAATCCATAGGGGCAGTAGGGGGTGGGGATTCTTTTTCTTCCTTCTCCCAGTGCCTAAATGGTCCCATAGTGGGTTATCAATGTGCCAGTAGTGATGTTAAGGAGAGATGCAATAGCTTCCAAGAACAAAACTGTGGTGGAAGAGGACCTTTCACTGCATGAAAATATGGTATCATTAGGGTGGGATCCTGAAAATTTTTTTGTTTCTGTCTTCCTGCCACTGGCCTTGAAAGTGTCATGCCAAGGAAGTGAATAGTTTGTGGCCAAAGGATCCAAACAGAGAGTTTACTGAAACAGAAAGTACTAGGTGATAATGGAGATGGAAGAGCTTGGGAAAATTGCCCTATAAAATTGTTTTGAATTCTCTAGTCCACCCAAGACTTGGGTATGCACAAATCTGATGGTAATTTGTATACCAAAGACTTTGAGAATGTCTACCCAGGTCCCAGACTGACCACAAGATGTTGTACAGGCAGGACAGACTTGAAGAATACTGCAAAGGCTTTGAAAACTGAACTAACATTGGAAAAGCCCACCAAAGCAAAGTAAACAAAATAAGACCCAAAATTTCACTATTTAAATCTCTAAATGTCCACGATACAAACAGAAGCCACTTGACATATCAAGAGCCATGAAAATCTCAACTCAGATGTGTGGGATCTCCTGATCAGATTGGTGCCACCAAACATGGGGTAGCCCAATTGGGTGGAAGCCAGAGTGCAGGTGGTGAAAGAATTCACCCAAGGCAGAACAAAGGAGATATGTTTATTGAATACGATGGAAACGAGAAGTAGGCAGGACAGCAAAGGAGAGACTGCCTGCCACAAGGCAGTGGTGAGGGGCTGTAGTTAAAAGGGAAAGTGAGGAGATATGGGAACATATGGAATTTTCCTTTTTTGGTCCCTATTTCCTGGTGTAAGTAACTCATTGGTCAGTTAGGGCTTATGGGTATTTTGAGATGGGTCACCAAATTGAGTAAGGGATGGGTGGGGCTAGGTAGGGAGCTACAGGATCAGTCTCATAAAATCCCCAAAATGTGGAGATGTAAGGAAAGCAGAGATAAGGCAACAAACCAAACTATCCTGTCCTAGGTGTCAGAGGTGGGGTCTTGTTAGAACAGCTACCTGTGATCAAAAAAGAATTGCCAGACTCTAAAAAAGAACTAAGCCATTAAAGGTGTTATTATTAGTCCTTAGTCAATGGTGCTATCAATAGAGATGTAAAAAAGAATTATGTTCCCTGGTTAGCTTTCCATAAAAGACCAACCCTAGAAGCCCCCAGTGGCAATTTTGGGAGCCCTCTCACTCCTGAGAGCTTTTTCTGTACCCTCACTTAATAAAAATCTATCACTTTACTCACTCTCCTTTGTGCGAGAGATTCATTCTTCAACTCCTTGACTCTGGGAGACAAGAACCTCACTCTTCTGTTTCATAATGGGCCTGTTTGTATTCAGCCAGGGTACTGCCAGTCATTATGGGCCCTTCTACTTTACTCCATTGTTCAAATAGATTGCCTAAAAGTGGCCTTTAAATTACCTCCTGACAGATCTACAATGACAAATCTTTGTCATTTGAATGGAGATCTTCAGTAGCTGTTTCATGTTGAATGAAGGGAGTAGAGATGTCCCTACCTATGGGTCAACATTAGTCAGTTGAGAATTTAATAGGAGTTATGGAAGGCTGAGGCTGCTGTGTCTAGAGTTGATAACATATGGGAGTTTCCTTGAGCAGAGAGGATCATCTATCTGTTTGAAGTTTTGGCAGTGAGGGAGTCTTGACACCAGGTAGGAAGACACTGAAAACGACACAAAATGATGTTAGTATTATTGTGGGGGTGGGGGAAGCCTCATAAAAAAAAGCATCAATAGTTGACCAAAATTTTTCTCCAAACCAGGAGTTAACCAGTCACTAAAAGAGAGAGAAAGATAGATTGAAGCACCGATTTGAATATTTGTATCTTTTAGCAATATCTGTTACATTTTTGTGGTAATCTGGAATATGTATATAACATTCTGGGTCTTTTTTTTTTTTTTTAAGACTTTATTTGTCAGAGAGAGAGAAAAAGAGAGAGAACGATAAAAGGCATAAACAGGGGGAGCAGCAAGCAGATAGATAGAGAAGCAGGCTCCCCCCTAGGCAAGGAGCCTGATGCAGGACTTCATCCCAGGACTCTGGGATCATGACCTGAGTTGAAGGCAGACACTTAACTGACTGAGCCACCCAAGTGTCCCACAATATTCTGTTTTAATAATGGCACATGTTCCTCCTTTTGCTGCTATCAGGACATCCAGGACCATTCTATTTTGTAAGACTGCTTTATGCATTTGAGTTATTTCAGTGTTTAATAATGTAATGCCATTTTGAGAGTCATTTAAGACCTTAATTGTGTAGCCATCATATATTCTGTTTTGTTTGGCAAGCAATCATGTACTTAATAAGAGGAACTTTTATGGAAACAAAAGAAAAATATAAGTTAATGGCTGGAGTAAATTACAAACTCAGTGTCTTGAGTCTTGAGTGCTGCCCATGAGAAAATTTTTAGATGTCTGGCTTAAAGCATCCTTGGATGGAGTGAGAACGGGCCCCAGGAATCAGAGGGGTTTTTCTAGTTTGTAATTCAAAGTACCTGGTGATCCTTTTGAATGGCCCTTAAAGCCATAGGCACAGAGACTGTCTATAGATGAGTTTTGTAGCAGTCTCTCTGAAGCTGACCTCAAGGCATCCAGCATCAGTTTTCAGGGCTTTAGGGGGGAAAAAGCAGCTTTAGCTGTCAATGGCTTTAAGAGAATGAAAGAAGATTGAAAATCCTAGTCTGGAAGGCCATTGCTGGATATATGAGGAAACCAAAGAATTCAGAATGCAGTCTAGTTTATGATAAAGAGTGATGTGGTTTTGGAATATAGGTGAGGTTCAGTGGGGTGGAGTCCGGAGCTGATGAGCAAGAAAGAATTCTTGTGACATTTTTGGTGCAAAATGGTGCTTTATTAAAGCCTGGGAACTTGGGGCGCCTGGGTGGCTCAGTGGGTTAAGCCGCTGCCTTCGGCTCAGGTCATGATCCCAGGTCCTGGGTTTGAGCCCCACATCGGGCTTTCTGCTCAGCAGGGAGCCTGCTTCCTCCTCTCTCTCTGCCTGCCTCTCTGCCTACTTGTGATTTCTCTCTGTCAAATAAATAAATAAAATCTTTAAAAAAAAAAAAAAAAAAAGCCTGGGAACTGGACCCATGGGCAGAAAGAACTGCTGCACTGGGGTTGTGAGGGGGTGGCTAATTATACACTATGGAGTTGGGGAAGGTAAGGAAAAGGGGGGGTTTTAAAAAAATGGTCATATGCTAAAGGGGACCTAAGAGATACTGGAGGCCTTGACAGTGTCAAGTTCAGGTTGTTTTCCCTTCTAGCAAGGCATTAACATTAAGATAGTTGGGAGACTCCTGGAAGAGTGTCATACGTTGCCCACCCAGGAATGGTGGGTCCAGGGAGGTTGCAGTGTGTCAGCTTTTGCTTTGTCCTTAGCTTGCCTACTGTTCCCTCATCAAATAGTATTAAAATCTAACATCTACAAAGGTGTTATTGAAACATACTTTCTCTCTATAATCATCTTCATTTTTGTCCAAACTTGGTCTATTTACATAAGCTCAGCAAAAATAGTGATTAATCATATAGATCCTTTAAAATCTTCTTTGCTGAACTTTTTATGAGGAATTTTTTTTTTAATAAGGAATCAAGGCCAGAAGCCAAGCCAAATACTTGCCATCAGACATGCCTGTAATACCTGTAGATTTGTGTGTGTATTCCTCTTCTTAAAGTCCCTCCAAAATGCTGAGGTTCCTGCACCTGCCAGGAAGTGACTCCTTTCAGTCACCTGGTAAGGCTACTGGGGACTGTGTAAGGAAGGTATTAGTTAAACACTTCCAAAGGGCTCCATTCATTCCATAAAGTCAACTTTAGTTCCTTAAAGCTGTCTGCTCATATCTGAATTTATGCATGTCTCTGTCAAATATGACATGCCACTCAAAGCCTTGGTAAAATATTCAATATTTCCCATGGTGTCCTGTTATAGGAGAAGAGGATTTTATTGAATTGATGCAAATAACAATAATTGCCATGAGAGTAAGAATACTCATTGAAACTTTTCTGAACCCCGAAGGGTTCAGGTAGCTATACAAGTTAAATGCTTCAATTTGTTCACAAAGGATTTTTATCACATATCATGGATATCTTGAGAAAATTTACTTAATCTGGAAGAATAATCATTAGAGAACCAGCAATGTTTCAAACAAAAGTCATAAAAACTATAATCATCTTCCTCAATTAATTTAGTTCCATGTTACTAATTCTTGTCCAGTTTGAATGCAGCTCTTTTTTAGTTAGTTCTGGAAATTCCTATCCATTTTAGCTTTATGATTTTAAAGGTATCAAAAACCTGTGTTTGTCAAAAGTCTTTATGAATCTCCTTGAAGATGAAACACATTTTGCAAGAGAATAAGAACAATAACTATAAATGACAAAAGACTAAAAAATGGATATGAGAGTACATTATAATATGGCTGACAAGGAAATCCAGTTATTTTTGTGACACATAACACATCCGAATATCAAGTGATGGCTTTATACCAAAACATATTAAAACTTAAGGAATTCCATATAATCTCTAGAATAGTTATACCATTTATCCAAACAACATAATATTATTTGTTGACTAGTGCTTCCTGGTAACTTAGCATACCAAATAAAAAGGCCTAATCACTCAAAATAACTTCATTTACAATTTAAATTTCAGGGAACTTTGTTAAAAACCTCAGACCCTTATAAAGCATGCTTAAATAGGATTATGGACTATTTGTGAACTATAAAGGCAAAACATAAGAACTTTAGTTTTCTGGGCAGAAAACAACAACAACAAAAACGTTGCTTACATTTTCTTATCAAGAGGAGACCAATAATCCAAGAAAACTTTGCCTTTTTAACAGAGGCAATCTCATACCAGTGTACTTTTAAAATCCATTCATCTTGATCTTAGTCCACCTTGACCACACATAATTTTTTCCAGATTTCCCTTCACAAGACTTCTACAACTTTCTTTTGCATTCAGATTTTGTCCAGAGACTTTTCTATGTGAATAACAGTTTCATTTTAGGGTAAAATTACTTTCTTTTATCTCAACAAAATATATTCCCATTCCTTATATCTTTCTCATGTATCTCCTACTTTCCTACATACAGAATTGCTTCCCTTATTTCTATCAGTCTTAATTATATTAGCAAAATATTAACTCTTAGAAATCTTAGTCTCCAGTGAAAACTAAGTAGTAAATAATTGTGAATTGTTATACCAGAATTCTTAAGATGGCAAATTTATGAATCAATTAAGCACATTTTCCAACACACAGAGATATCTTTAGTTTCCCTTCAAGAAGAAGCCAAAAGCAGATAAACTTTAGAAAATCATGTTTCAGTATTTTTATCTTATTTGGAAAAAAGGAAACTTCAATATAAAATTAATTTGATCCAACTTATCATTTAACTTAGCAAAACTTTAGTGTTTCAGTTTCAATAGCTATCCACAGGGTCAGACAGCCATGTAACTGAGAAAGACACTTTCTACAGTTTTGTGAAGGTCAAAGTTTTGGGGACAATGTGGTGAAGACTTACACATATGAGACCTCTGATCATTTGGAGAAGTTTCAGTTTTTAAGAATCCAGCCCAAGTGTGAGTCCAAAGGAATAGAGAGGGTTTGTCCTATAGTGGGAAAGACCAGCTGCTGTTTTCCAATGTGGTATCCCACCAAAGAGAATGGAGCTCCAACTCATGATCATGATTTCAGTCAGGGACATCCCACTGACCTGAAAAAAGACCAGTCCTTATTGTAAGAGTCTATTTAGCCAGAGTGATTCCATCTTGGATTAAACAGCCATTTTGTTGTTTATGCAGTAAAATATGGTCAACCAGTCACAGGTAACAGAGCCCATATACAAGGGCAGGTCAGGCCAGGTGGAGACATACAATCAGTGGGTCAGTCTCCCTAGCTACCAAGGAGTGTGAGCCCCACCTTTTGGGCACCTTTTGGGCACCAATTCTGACCAAGGTGATAGACTAGTTCAAATATCTACTATAAGATAAATTGTAATTCAATTGGCCACCCGTGTGTGACCTAGCATGACTGTGCAGCTTTCTCTGTGTGTTACAATCTCATTGGCCACCTGTGTGTGTGGCCAGGCTCAACCACATGGCCTTTGCCCTTTAAAAGTTAGTCTGTAAGGCTGGAAGGGGTCACCCTTTCTGTAAGAGGCGGCCCTGGCAGGTCGGTTTGATTCTCAATGCTTGGCATGAAATAAAGCTTTGCTTGACCTTCGCTTTGTATCAGTCTCACTCCTTTGATCACGGATCTATCACTTAGGGGGTGACTGACTCTACTGTAGTGTTCCACCAAGAAGAGGGTCAACTTCCTGTTGGAGTGTTCCCTGCAACAGGAAAAGCCAGACACTGGGTGGCCAAACTGGGTCAGAAAGAAAAGGGGGAGGACTCACCATTCAAATGTTCAGATGCATGGGTTCATGCTTGCCCATAGATCAAGGTGGTGGCTAGACTCATGGGAACAAAGGAATAAGGTGGAGGGAACAAAAAGAAGTAAGGTGGCTGAGAGTCAGCTAGTGTCAGGAAAGGGTACCAACTGATTTCATAATGTGTGATTCACCCTGAGCAAGCTGCCATTGTTAATTGCACTACAGGTTGGGAAAAACTCTCAGGAGGACAGAGTGAGAGAAGGGGTCCTTCACCCTCACAGGAACAGACTGCCCAGCCTATCCATTCTCAGAGCACACAAGGAGGTGCCTGGACCAGACATCTTCAATTGTTGGAGGAGTACTAGAGTTAGGCTGCCAAAGGGCTGAGGAGAGAAAGGAGAGGAAGGGAAGGATCCTTCCAAAGAGCAATGGAGGAAACACCTTGCTCTTTCAGGGAGGGTGGTCTGGCTGGTTCCACCTGAGGCTTCCAGTTCTCACCAAGGAATAACCTCAGATGGAAGTCATGGTTCCCCAAAGAATACAAGAGTGGGTCTGTTGCAGAAAATCTGACGTGACTGAGGAAACTCAAAATGCCACACAGGAGTGAAGGGAAAACTTAGCTTTATTAACGCCAGCAGGCTCCATGGGATTCCTTCCCAAAGACTGAGAACCCAACAAGGTTAAGAGTGTTAATGGTTACAGGCAATGGGGCATGGTAACAGGGTTCTCTAAGGCCAAATGACCCTTTCATGTGGAAGTATAATCCATGCAGAGGTGTCTCAGGAGAGAGCTAAATTACCCCAGGGGGCTGTTCCTCTTTCTTTTCTTATTCAAACAGGACCTGGCCTCTGGTGTTTTTTTTTTTTTTTTTTTTTCGGTCTCAACAGGAACAAGGACTTGTTATCTTATCTTAGTCAAATGGGATAGATATTTGGTCTTTCCTTGGCATTAGCCAGAGCAAAGGGGAGGCAGGGTCTGAAAGGGGCTGGAGCCGAGAGTCTCAGGTTCATCCAGGGAAAGTCTGAAGAAATTCCCAGAGAATCCAGACAGAACCCCGAACAGCAAAACTTCTCAATATAAGCCAATAAATGTAGGGTCTTCCAATCATATGGGGACCACCAAACATGGAGTAACCCAATCAGATGGAGGCCAGTAGCCCCCCTGGTGAAAGAATTCACCCCAAGCAAAACAAAGGAGATAAGAAGATGGCAGAGAAGTAGCAGGCTGAGAATACTTCAGGTAGCGGGAGATCAGCTAAATAGCTTATCTAAAGATTGCAAACACCTACAAATCCAACGGGAGATTGAAGAGAAGAAGAACAGCAATTCTAGAAACAGAAAACCAACCACTATCTGAAAGGTAGGACTGGCGGAGAAGTGAATCCAAAGCGACTGGAAGATAGACCGCGGGGGGAGGGGCCGGCTCCCGGCGAGCGGCGGAGCAACGGAGCACAAAATCAGGACTTTTAAAAGTCTGTTCCACTGAGGGACATCGCTCCAGAGGCTTAACCGGGGTGAAGCCCAGGCGGGGTCAGCGCAGCCTCAGGTCCCACAGGGTCACAGAAGGATCGGGGATGTCTGAGTGTCGCAGAGCTTACCGGTATTAGAACAGGGAAGCCGGCTACAGAGACAGAGCAGAGGAGTAAGCTCTAAACTAGGGGTTACCTTGAACTGGTCGCAGGCTCGGTCAGCTCGGAGCGCGGCCGGAGGCCAGGGTGACGGGAGTAATTGGGCGCTGTTCTCTGAGGGCGCACGGAGGAGTGGGGTCCCGGGCTCTTGGCTCCTCCAGGCCAGAGACCGGGAGGCCGCCATCTTCATTCCCGTCTTCCAGAACTCTACGGAAAGCGCTCAGGGAAAAAAAGCTCCGGAAAGCAAACCCAGCAAACCCGAGCGGATTACTCAGCCCAGCCCTGGGTAAGGGCGGTGCAACTCCGCCTGGGGCAAAGATGCTTGAGAATCACTACAACAGGCCCCTGCCCCAGAAGATCAATGAGAAACCCAGCCAGGACGAAGTTCACCTACCAAGGAGTGCAGTTTCTATAACAAGGAGAGCGGTGGAATTCCAGAGGAGAAGAAAGCAAAGCACGGAACTCATGGCTTTCTCCCCATGATTCTTTAGCCTTGCAGTTAATTTAATTTTTTTTTTCTTTTTCAATTTTTTTTATCTTCCTCTGCTAAATTTTTTTAACTTTTACCGTTTTCTTTTTTAACGTTTTTTAAATAGTTTATCTAATATATATATATTTTTTTCCTTTTTATATTTTTTATCGGCTTTCTTTTTGTAATAGTTTCTTTTTTTTTTTTTCTTTCTGAACCCCTTTTTATCCCCTTTCTCCCCCCTCACGATTTGGGATCTCTTCTGATTTGGCTAAAGCATATTTTCCTGGGGTTGTTGCCACCCTTTAGTATTTTACTTGCTCCTTCATATACTCTTATCTGGACAAAAGGACAAGGTGGAAAAATTCACAACAAAAAAAAGAACAAGAAGCAGTACCAAAGGCTAGGGACCTAATCAATACAGACATTGGTAATATGTCAGATATAGAGTTCAGAATGATGATTCTCAAGGTTCTAGCCGGGCTTAAAAAAGGCATGGAAGATATTAAAGCAACCCTCTCAGGAGATATAAAAGCCCTTTCTGGAGAAATAAAAGAACTAAAATCTAACCAAGAGGAAATCAAAAAAGCTATTAATGAGGTGCAATCAAAAATGGAGGCTCTCACTGCTAGGATAAATGAGGCAGAAGAAAGAATTAGCGATATAGAAGACCAAATGACAGAGAATAAAGAAGCTGAGCAAAAGAGGGACAAACAGCTACTGGACCACGAGGGGAGAATTCGAGAGATAAGTGACACCATAAGACGAAACAACATTAGAATAATTGGGATTCCAGAAGAAGAGGAAACAGAGAGGGGAGCAGAAGGTATGTTGGAGAGAATTATTGGAGAGAATTTCCCCAATATGGCAAAGGGAACAAGCATCAAAATCCAGGAAGTTCAGAGAACCCCCCTCAAAATCAATAAGAATAGGTCCACACCCCGTCACCTAATAGTAAAATTGACAAGTCTTAGTGACAAAGAGAAGATCCTGAAAGCAGCCCGGGAAAAGAAGTCTGTAACGTACAATGGTAAAAATATTAGATTGGCAGCAGACTTATCCACAGAGACCTTGCAGGCCAGAAAGAGCTGGCATGATATATTCAGAGTACTAAATGAGAAAAACATGCAGCCAAGAATACTATATCCAGCTAGGCTATCATTGAAAATAGAAGGAGAGATTAAAAGCTTCCAGGACAAACAAAAACTGAAAGAATTTGCAAATACCAAACCAGCTCTACAGGAAATATTGAAAGGGGTCCTCTAAGCAAAGAGAGACCCTCAAAGTAGTAGATCAGAAAGAAACAGAGACAATATACAATAACAGTCACCTTACAGGCAATACAATGGCACTAAATTCATATCTCTCAATACTTACCCTGAATGTTAATGGGCTAAATGCCCCAATCAAAAGACACAGGGTATCAGAATGGATAAGAAAACAAAACCCATCTATATGTTGCCTACAAGAAACTCATCTTAAACCCGAAGACACCTCCAGGTTTAAAGTGAGGGGGTGGAAAAGAATTTACCATGCTAATGGACATCAGAAGAAAGCAGGAGTGGCAATCCTTATAGCAGATCAATTAGATTTTAAGCCAAAGACTATAATAAGAGATGAGGAAGGACACTATATCATACTCAAAGGAACTGTCCAACAAGAAGATCTAACAATTTTAAATATCTATGCCCCTAACGTGGGAGCAGCCAACTATATAAACCAATTAATAACAAAATCAAAGAAACACATCGACAAGAATACAATAATAGTAGGGGATTTTAACACTCCCCTCACTGAAATGGACAGATCATCCAAGCAAAAGATCAACAAGGAAATCAAGGCCTTAAATGACACACTGGACCAGATGGACATCACAGATATATTCAGAACATTTCATCCCAAAGCAACATAATACACATTCTTCTCTAGTGCACATGGAACATTCTCCAGAATAGATCATATTCTTGGTCCTAAATCAAGTCTCAACTGGTATCAAAAGATTGGGATCATTCCCTGCATATTTTCAGACCGCAATGCTCTGAAGCTAGAACTCAATAACAAGAGGAAATTTGGAAAGAACCCAAATACATGGAGACTAAACAGCATCCTTCTAAAGAATGAATGGGTCAACCAGGAAATTAAAGAAGAATTGAAAAAATTTATGGAAACAAATGATAATGAAAACACAACAGTTCAAAATCTGTGGGACACAACAAAGGCAGTCCTGAGAGGAAAATATATAGCGGTACAAGCCTTTCTCAAGAAACAAGAAAGGTCTCAGGTACACAACCTAACCCTACACCTAAAGGAGCTGGAGAAAGAACAAGAAAGAAACCCTAAACCAAGCAGGAGAAGAGAAATCATAAAGATCAGAGCAGAAATCAATGAAATAGAACCAAAAAAACAATAGAACAAATCAACGAAACTAGGAGCTGGTTCTTTGAAAGAATTAATAAGATTGATAAACCCCTGGCCAGACTTATCAAAAAGAAAAGAGAAAGGACTCAAATAAATAAAATCATGAATGAAAGAGGAGAGATCACAACGAACACCAAAGAAATACAGACAATTATAAGAACATACTATGAGCAACTCTACGCCAACAAATTTGACAATCTCAAAGAAATGGATGCATTCCTAGAGACATATAAACTACCACAACTGAACCAGGAAGAAATAGAAAGCCTCAACAGACCCATAACCAGTAAGGAGATTGAAACAGTCATCAAAAATCTCCAAACAAACAAAGCCCAGGGCCAGATGGCTTCCCGGGGGAATTCTACCAAACATTTAAAGAAGAACTAATTCCTATTCTCCTGAAACTGTTCCAAAAAATAGAAATAGAAGGAAAACTTCCAAACTCATTTTATGAGGCCAGCATCACCTTGATCCCAAAACCAGACAAGGATCCCAACAAAAAAGAGAACTACAGACCAATATCCTTGATGAACACAGATGCAAAAATTCTCGCCAAAATACTAGCCAATAGGATTCAACAGTACATTAAAAGGATTATTCACCACGACCAAGTCGGATTTATTCCAGGGCTGCAAGGTTGGTTCAACATCCGCAAATCAATCAATGTGATACAACACATTAGTAAAAGAAAGAACAAGAACCGTATGATACTCTCCATAGATGCTGAAAAAGCATTTGACAAAGTACAGCATCCCTTCCTGATCAAAACTCTTCAAAGTGTAGGGATAGAGGGCTCATACCTCAATAGTATCAAAGCCATCTATGAAAAACCCACCGCAAATATCATTCTCAATGGAGAAATACTGAAAGCTTTTCCGCTAAGGTCAGGAACACGACAGGGATGTCCGTTATCACCACTGCTATTCAACATAGTACTAGAAGTCCTAGCCTCAGCAATCAGACAACAAAAGGAAATTAAAGGCATCCAAATCGGCAAAGAAGAAGTCAAACTATCACTCTTCGCAGATGATATGATACTATATGTGGAAAACCCAAAAGACTCCACTCCAAAACAGCTAGAACTTGTACAGGAATTCAGTAAAGTGTCAGGATATAAAATCAATGCCCAGAAATCAGTTGCATTTCTCTACACCAACAACAAGACAGAAGAAAGAGAAATTACGGAGTCCATCCCATTTACAATTGCACCCAAAACTATAAGATGCCTAGGAATAAACCTACCCAAAGAGAATAAGAATCTATACACAGAAAACTATAAAGTACTCATGAAAGAAATTGAGGAAGACACAAAGAAATGGAAAAATGTTCCATGCTCCTGGATTGGAAGAATAAATATTGTGAAAATGTCTATGCTACCTAAAGCAATCTACCCATTTAATGCAATTCCTATCAAAGTACCATCCATTTTTTTCAAAGAAATGGAACAAATAATCCTAAAATTTATATGGAACCAGAAAAGACCTCGAATAGCCAAAGGAATATTGAAAAAGAAAGCCAAAGTTGGTGGCATCACAATTCCGGACTTCAAGCTCTATTACAAAGCTGTCATCATCAAGACAGCATGGTACTGGCACAAAAACAGACACATAGATCAATGGAACAGAATAGAGAGCCCAGAAATGGACCCTCAACTCTATGGTCAACTCATCTTCGAAAAAGCAGGAAAGAATGTCCAATGGAACAAAGACAGCCTCTTCAATAAATGGTGTTGGGAAAATTGGACAGCCACATGCAGAAAAATGAAATTGGATCATTTCCTTACACCACACACGAAAATAGACTCAAAATGGATGAAGGATCTCAATGTGAGAAAGGAATCCATCAAAATCCTCGAGGAGAACACAGGCAGCAACCTCTTCGACGTCAGCCTCAGCAACATCTTCCTAGGAACATCACCAAAGGCAAGGGAAGCAAGGGCAAAAATGAACTTTTGGGATTTTATCAAGATCAAAAGCTTTTGCACAGCAAAGGAAACAGTGAACAAAACCAAAAGACAACTGACAGAATGGGAGAAGATATTTGCAAATGACATATCAGATAAAGGGCTAGTGTCCAAAATCTATAAAGAACTTAGCAAACTCAACACCCAAAGAACAAATGATCCAATCAAGAAATGGGCAGAGGACATGAACAGACATTTCTGCAAAGAAGACATCCAGATGGCCAGCAGACACATGAAAAAGTGCTCCATATCACTCGGCATCAGGGAAATACAAATCAAAACCACCATGAGATATCACCTCACACCAGTCAGAATGGCTAAAATGAACAAGTCAGGAAATGACAGATGCTGGTGAGGATGCGGAGAAAGGGGAACCCTCCTACACTGTTGGTGGGAATGCAAGCTGGTGCAACCACTCTGGAAAACAGCATGGAGGTTCCTCAAAATGTTGAAAATAGAACTACCCTATGACCCTGCAATTGCACTGCTGGGTATTTACCCTAAAGATACAAACGTGGTGATCCGAAGGGGCACGTGCACCCGAATGTTTATAGCAGCAATGTCTACAATAGCCAAACTATGGAAAGAACCTAGATGTCCATCAACAGACGAATGGATAAAGAAGAAGTGGTATATATACACAATGGAATACTATGCAGCCATCAAAAGAAATGAAATCTTGCCATTTGCGCCGACGACGTGGATGGAACTAGAGGGTATCATGCTTAGCGAAATAAGTCAATCGGAGAAAGACAACTATCATATGATCTCCCTGATATGAGGGAGAGGAGATGCAACATGGGGGGTTAAGGGGGTAGGAGAAGAATAAATGAAACAAGATGGGATTGGGAGGGAGACAAACCATAAGTGACTCTTAATCTCACAAAACAAACTGAGGGTTGATGGGGGGAGGAGGATTGGGAGGGGGGGGTGGGGATTATGGACATTGGGGAGGGTATGTGCTATGGTGAGTGCTGTGAAGTGTGTAAACCTGGCGATTCGCAGACCTGTACCCCTGGGGATAAAAATATATGTTTATAAAAAAAAAAAAAAAAACCTAGAGAGGGCATTAAAAAAAAAGGATAGAATGTATTAGCAAGGAATACATTGTTTAGGCAGTTTTGCCCTCCTTAGCAGAGTGCATAGGGTCTATCAGTAAATTTCCTAGTACTGACCAGGAGATTCCATGTTGACTGGTTATAGGTTATATTCATGGGGGGTTGGAATTATATTTACATTGGGTATTAAGTCTTGGTTTGGTGACTTGGGGCTCTAACCTAAGTGATGCCATTTGGGGGCTGTAGTTTTCTTTTTGATAACCTCTTCTTGGGGGAACATCAGCATCTTCCATTTCACATTGGTCATGTAACTTAACTCGATTTGCCTTAGGGGTGGTTGTGAAATCAAGCTTTTCAATTGGAATCCTTTATCAGGACTGCTAGGAAGGAATGAGTGGGGGACCTAAGCTTCCTTGAAGTGTTGTTCTTGCTACCCAAGATCTAGAGAGCTATCATGAAGACCCTGTCTGAGAATGAAGCCAATGCGGAGAAAAACTGAGTTGAAAAATAGATGTATATATGGAAAGGAGAGGGGGGAAGAGGAGGGCTAAGGTGGGGGAGAGAGGAGAGAGAGGACATTTGAATTCTCACCACATAGGTTTTAATGACATTATGTCTGCTTGCTTCTAGATCCGCTTTCTAATCTCCAAATATATAGAGAGGCCTGCCACAATGAATATTTAAGTTGCTCTTAGCAGTTCATTATAAATGGAATTTCCTTCTTTCTTTTCTTTTCTTTTTTTTTTTTTTCTTTTTTTGAGGATGGGAGTTTCCAGGTTACTTTGGGCTGAGTCATTGATTGCAGCACATTTCCCAACTTTAAAACTATTTATCAATCTTATTCTAACTATGCTTTATTAAATTGTCTTTGAACCAGACTTATTTAATCATGGCGAATAAGATATTTGACACATTTGTATTCTATTTTGTAATTGTCATGTTTGTAGTTTTTTCGAAAATTATAGTCTGGCAATATTAACCCCTCGCTAAAATTAAAAAAAAAAAAGGAGATAAAATTTTATTGAATACACTGGAAAGGAGCAGTGTGCAGGACAGTAAGAGAGACTTTGCAATGAGGCAGTGATGGGGGGCTGTAGTTAAGGTGGAATGGAAGAGATATGGGAACATATAGAATTTCCCTTTTTTGGTTACCTGTGTCCTGGTGTAAGTGACCCATTGGTCAGCTATTATAGATATTTTGAGATGTTCCCCTAATGGGCCTGTTTATATCCAGGCAGGGGGGTGATAGTCACCATGGGCCCTTCTACCTTTTTTAGGCTTCCATTGCTCAAGTTGGTTGCCTAAAAGGCCTCTACAAGATGGGAAAAAATTAAAATAAGCTAACAATGTGATGACACAGGAATCGGGAAAATTACATAGTCTCAACAATAGAGAGAAAAAAAGATTGGGGAAAAAATGGAAGAGTCTTAGAGACCTGTGAAATAACAATAAAGGATTCAATGTTCATGTCTTCAGGGTCCCAAAAGAAGAGAACAAGTAGAAGCCAAAAAAAATAAATATTTTTTGAAGAAATAATGATGAAAACTTCCCAAGATTGGCAAAAAAACATGAAATTAGATTTAGGAGGCAGAGTAAATTACAATGAGAATAAGCCCAGGGAAATCCACACCCAGATACACCAGATACATCATAATTAACTGCTGAAGTCTTTTTTTTTTCTTTTTTAAGATTTTATTTATTTATTTATTTGAGAATGAGAGAGAGAATGAGAGAGGGAAGGTCAGAAGGAGAAGCAGACTCCCCATTGAGCAGGGATCCTGATGTGGAACTTGATCCCAGTACTCCAGGATCATGACCTGAGACAAAGGCAGTGGCTTAACCAACTGAGCCACCCAGGTGCCCTAACTGCAGAAACCATAAGACAAAAGAAAAGTTGTGTAAGCAGACACAGGAAAAGTAGTGAGCTATCTACAGAGGAGCAACAAATAACTATAGAATTCTCATCAGAAGTTATAGAGGCCAAAAGAAAGTAGAACAATATTCTTAAAGTGCTGAAAAGAAAGGAATTAACTCAGAATTCTATATTCACTAAAAATAGCCTTCAGGAAAGAGATGTTCTCAGATGAAGGGAAATTAATAGCATTTGTAGTCAAAAGACCTGCTCTAAGAAAGGTGCTAAAGGAAATTCTTTAAATTGAAGAGAGATAGTACTAGATGGAAAATTGAAACATTCCATGGAGTGCAGCTTACGTGCCTGGACATTGTTCACAGTATAAACATAAGGTGATTCTGAAAGGTGGAGAAATTAAAGACCATCTAAGCTTTTGAGACTTGAGGACCCACACTGCAATTAAGGTCCTGTGCTTTCTTTTTCCTCATACATACCAGGAGTGTGCTACAGAAGCAGGCAAACTGGAAAATCAATGGGGAAGATAATAAGTAAAGCTTCAAGAAAGCTCTGCTTTCTCTAGCTAAAGGACCAGGAAAGGAGCAGCCTTTCAGAAAATAACTACCCATGGAAAAATATTACAGCTCTGTCTCCCTCCCCCAAATTAAAGGCTCAAGGGAAAGCCTATATTACCACCTCACTCAGACATGATGGCCATCCTCTCCTGCCAGAATTGTTAGAAAATGCTGAGTAGGGATGCCTGGGTGGCTCAGTTGGTTATGCATCAGTTTTTGGCATAGGTCAGGATCCCAGGGTCCTGGGATAAGTCCCGCATCCCATCAGTCTCCTTGCTTAGCAGGGAGCCTGCTTCTCCTTCTCCCTCTGTCTGCCCTTTCCCCTGCTTGTGCTCTCTGACAAATGATTTTTTTAAAAATTTAAGAAAGAAAGAGAAAGAGAAATAAAGGAAGAAAGAGTGGAAGGAAGGGAAGGAGAAAATGCTGAATAGGGTACCTGGACTTCCATCCTCACCTGGTGTTTCCAAGGAGCCCCATCTCTTTTTCCCTTCCTACCTGGGTCCAAGAAAGCTCAGAGGAAAGTTGTGACTTTCAGCACTAGTAAGGACCCTCATTCCTCTTGCCATCTTGTTATTGGAGGACATATGGAAAACACTGAGGGGACTCTCCCGGCCAGGCAGTGCCAGCAGAGTGAAGTGGGGAGCCAGAACTCCCAGTCCATCAGTAATGAGGTGTCCCTCCCTCAGAGCACCCCCTGAGGTGTGCCACAAGTTTAAGCACCCTCTTCAGCTTACTGAAAAAAAGAAAGGAATGAGGAGGCTGGTAATGGGAAGGTGACCAGGAAGAGAAAGTTAAAGAAGGATAAAGTTTGCTATGCAGATTTAAATCCAAACCTGCTCCACTGAGTCATCCCCTTCTTCCAGGTGCAGAGGGGGAGACACCCTTCCAAATGGAGATTTTCTTTATAAATGTAAATTTCTCTAACAAAAGAGTAACTTCTCTGTTTTCAGAGCTTGTGGCACCTCTGCTATTTCTCAAAATAATCACCACTAAATAATCCTTCTGCCAGAGGCATATTTTACAGTGTCCCAGTCTGCTGCACTTTAGCCTCATTACAGAATTCTCCAGGTCAGCCTCTGCTCTGTTGCCTGCTTAGGTCCTCAGGTGGTAGGTTAATGCTAACCTCTGGTTCACCTCAGACACAGGAAGAAAATGATCATATTCAGCACAATTCAGATTTTATTTTTCATATCTCAACAGCTCTTTTAAATTGTTCCCTTTTGCCAGTAATCATCTGCAGCTCATTAAAAATGACAGCTAACTTCAGTGAGACTTCACTTTGGAGAATTATTGTGGAAGAATCCTTATCAGCTGTTATTTATACCTCTGGCTTCTGTTGTCATTGATTATTCCATATATTTTCCTTCATCAAGTGTAGGTGATGTAGGAAAAGACGTTAGGGTTTGAAGTTAATGGCCAAGAAAAAAAAATCAAGATGTTTTTGGTGCAAAAAGGTGGCTTTCTTGAAGCACCAGGACAGGAACCAAGGGCTGAAAGGGCTGCCCTGGGGTCATGAGGAGTAGCCTATAATGTAATTTCAAGTTCAGAAAGGGTTAGGGATAGTGTAAGCCTTCCAGGTTTTTTTTTTAATTAATTATTTTTATTAACATATAATGTATTATTTGCCCCAGGGGCACAGTTTGTGACTTGTCAGGCTTACACACTTCATAGCACTTACCATATCATATACCCTCCCCAATGTCCTCCCTACCTCCAGCAACCCTCAGTTTGTTTTGTGAGATTAAGAGTCTCTTAGGGTTTGTCTCCCTCCCAATCCCATCTTGTTTCATTTTTCCTTCCCTCCTCCCAAGCCCCCCACTCTGCCTCTCAAATTTCTCATATCAGGGAGATAGTATGATAATTGTCTTTCTCTGATTGACTTATTTCGCCCACCATAATACCCTCTCATTCCATCCACATCATTGCAAATGGCAAGATTTCATTTCTTTGAAGACTGCAAAGTATTCCATTGTATGTATATACACCACATCTTCTTTATCCGTTCATCTGTTGATGAACATCTAGGTTCTTTCCATAGTTTGGCTATTGTGGACAAAGCTGCTATAAACATTCAGGTGCACGTGCCCCTTCGGATCATTACATTTGTATCATTAGTGTAAATACCCAGTAGTGCAATTGCTGGGTCATGAGGTAGCTCTATTTTCAACTTTTTGAGGAACCTCCATGCTGTTTTCCAGAGTGGCTGCACCAGCTTGCATTTCCACCAACAGTGTAGAAGGGTACCCCTTTTTCTGCATCCTCTCCAGCATCTGTCATTTCCTGACTTGTTAATTTTAGCCATTCTGACTGGAGTGAGGTAGTATGTCATTGTGGTTTTGATTTATATTTCCCTGATGCCAAGTGATGTTGAGCAATTTTTATGTGTCTATTGGCCATCTGGATATCTTCTTTGCAGAAATGTCTGTCCATGTGTGCCCATTTCTTGATTGGATTATTTGTTTTTTGGGTGTTGATTTTGATAAGTTCTTTATAGATTTTGGATACTAGTCCTTTATATGATAAGTCTTTTGGGAATATCTTCTCCCATTCTGTCAGTTGTCTTTCGGTTTTGTTGACTGTTTCCTTTGCTGTGCAAAAGATTTTGATTTTGATGAAGTCCCAGGAGTTCATTTTTGCCCTTGCTTCCCTTGCCTTTGGTGATGTTTCTAGGAAGAAGTTGCTGAGGCTGAGGTCAAAGAGGTTGCTACATGTGTTCTCCTCAAGGATTTTGATGGATTCCTGTCTCACATTGAGGTCTTTCATCCATTGTGAGTCTGTTTTTGTGTGTGGTGTCATGAAATGGTCCAGTTTCATTCTTCTGCATGTAGCTGTCCAATTTTCCCAACACCATTTATCGAAGAGGCTGTCTTTTTTCCATTGGACATTCTTTCCTGCTTTGTTGAAGATTAGTTGGCCATATAGTTGAGGGTCTATTTCTGGGCTCTCTATTCTGTTCCATTGATCTATGTGTCTGTTTTTGTGCCAGGACCATGCTGTCTTGATGATGACAGCTTTGGAATAGAGCTGAAGTCTGGAATTATGATGCCACCAACTTTGGCTTTCTTTTTCAACATTCCTTTGGCTATTTGAGGTCTTTTCTGGTTCCATATAAATTTTAGGATGATTTGTTATTTCTTTGAAAAAAAAAAAAGAAAGATGGTATTTTGATAAGGATTGCATTAAATGTGTAGATTGCTTTAGTTAGCATAGATATTTTTGCAATATTTGTTCTTGTTGGGCTGGCAGAACGGGCTACTTAAGATGGCGAAAGTTCCTGCCACAAGACCTGAACTCCGACAGGAGAACAAAGGCCCAAACAGGAATCTGAGACCCCCACCCCGGGCTCCTATGGACCAATGGGACCCCAACGAGCAGGAGAAATATCCGAATAAGGGAAACTTGCCAAAAGACCCCTGAGCTCCCCTCAAGACCCCTCCTCCCTGCCTTGGGCGCAACTTCCACCACTCTGCTTTCCAGAGTTGCAGAACCTCGCCCAAGGGTGCCCACATCCTCCCCGCACAACTTTCCTGGCTCCCTTTCCCCTGAGCCCTGAAACTTCGCCGGAGAGTGCCTTTAATAAATCTTGCCTTGCACCCACTTTGCCTGGTGTTGTGTTTATCTCGCCGGAAAAACTTTACATTTGGTGCCGAAACCCGGGAAGGAGATTGAGCCCCCACCCCAGTGGGGAGGCTCTCTCCTTTCCCTAGCCGACCCGGACCTGCCTTTCTGAACGCCACTTCTTAAGCCTTGGTGAGTTTCCCCCGATTCCGCGCCTCCTTCCGGAAAGCCCTACCCTAATCGCGGCCGTGTCAGGGCAGACCCCGCCGGTCACCAGGTGACCTCTGTGACTCTGAGAGGCTGGGAGACGTCCTAACCTCTAAGGCAGTCGACAGAGTTTTTCCGCAACCCAGTGATGGACGAGGGGACGCCTTCCTCCAGCCCTCGGGTTGCCCGGCAACGAATCCTGGGGACCTCCCAATCCAAATTAGACCCTAAAACATCCCGGGGGTGTTTTAGGCCTATTGGCCAATCTTAAATCAGTCCCAATGGCCTCCAGAAGGCACGTTTAATTATCAGATTCTCATGGACCTAAATAACCTCGGTAGACACCTAGGCAGATGGGCCAAGGTCCCTTAAGTCCAGGCTTTCAGGACTCTGCGCTCTCGCCCCTCCCTCTGCTCTCACTGCTCCACTTCACAGGTCCTCTTCGCCCGCTCCCCTCCCCCTACCCTGCCACCCACTGCTCCCAAAGACCTGGACCTCTTCTCCCTGTCTCCCCTCTCTGAACCCCCGGAGAGCTTCACCCACCCACCGACAAGAGGGCCCCTGGTTCCTCTTCCTCCTCCTCCTTACCACCATCCCTTACCCCAAGGTCCCTTAAGTTCAGGATTTCTGAACTGGCACCCTCGTCTACCCCTCCCCCTCCCCACTCCTATCTGAACTCCTGACAAAGTTATCCGCAGTAAATGTGAAACTTCAATCAAAGTTTACTGAAGGTCAAATAAGCTCTTGTTATTTGTTAAAATCTGTTAGCAAAGAAATGACTAAACTGATAGTTAATTGTCTGTCTCAAAGTTTTAATGGGTAATTGTTGAGATAGCTTTCAAAGTCTTTGGTAACCTGAAAGTTTAAAGTTTTGCTTGGGTGACAAATGGGATTAAATTTGTTGGACATTTAGGTCTTTTCCAAAGAGGATAAAATGCCAAATCATTGATTACTGAACGTAGCTTTGTGCTTTTGACTTCTTACAGCAAAGAAAATAAGAATATTTAAATCTGTTAGTAAGCATGATTTGTGCTTAACTGATTCATAAATTGTCATCTAAAGATAACTGTTCACAAGTGATTAATAACTGACTAGAAGTTAAGGTGTTTCTAAGAGTAAAGATTTAAGGAGTACATTTTATTGAAAGTAAAAGGAGATAATTTTGTCCTAAATGGTTGTTTAGGACAAAACCTAAATGCAAAGGAAAGCTGTAGAAGGTTTGTGAAGGGAAATCATTCAGGAACCCAATGAAAACCCGGCCATGTTTCTTAACCAACTTACTGAGGCGCTGACTCAATACACTCGCCTAGACCAGGCCTCTCCAGCAGGGGCAACTATTTAAGCTACCCACTTTATTTCTCAGTCAGCTGCCAACATTCGGAAAAAATTAAAGAAAGTGGAGGAGGGCCCTCAAACTCCCATTTCTGATCTGGTGAAATGGCATTTAAAGTCTTTAACTCCCAAGAGGAGGCAGCAGAACTTAAGCACCAAGCCAGACTCCAACAGAAGGTCCAACTGCAGACCCAAGCCCTGGTAGCAGCCCTGAGGCCGGCAGGTTCTAGGGGTCAACAGAAGGGAGCACCTAACTGCGTCCCTCCAGGGGCCTGTTTCAAGTGCAGAGCCAAGGGACACTGGGCCCGTCAATGCCCCAATCCAAAAGCGCCTACTAGGCTGTGCCCTCAATGCTGCATTATGGGCCACTGGAAATCAGATTGCCCCAGCCTCGGGGGATTCTCAGCGCCTCCACGTTGGGGAGACCCTGAGACGGTAAGTCCCGCCTTCCAACTTCTTGGATTGGAGGATGACTGATGGAGCCCAGACTCAGACACCCTCTCATCCATGCCAAGCCCAGGGTCATGCTCCAGGTAGCGGGTAAGTCCATTTCCTTTCTGCTGGACACTGGACATTCTGTTCTGCCTTCCTACTCGGGTCCTACTCCTCCCTCCCCAGTTGCAGTTATGGGAATTGATGGTACTTCCTCCACTCCATAGGCCAGCCCAACCCTTACATGCAGCCTGGATGGGTTCCCCTTCTCACACTCCTTCCTCATTATCCCTTCCTGCCCCGTTCCCCTACTAGGCAGGGACATCCTCCACAAACTTCAGGTCACCATTCATCTCTCTCCCTCTCCCTCAACTTCTGCTCACCTCATCCTCCCTCTACTCCCCTCTGACTCGTCCTCTATCCCAGACTGTCTCCCCTCCATAGACCCGCAGGTATGGGACATTTCCAGATCTATAGTAGCAACCCACAGGCGAGGACTTAAGCCCATCATCGACTGCCTCCCGCAGCAGGGTCTCCTTATCCCCATTAACTCTCCAAGCAACTAGATGTCACCACCCAGGGATGGCAGCCCTGCTTCAGGGCCCTAGCGGCAGCTGCCTCTCTGACAAAAGAGGCCCTTAAACTTACCTTAGGACAGCTCATCATGGCCTTCTCCCCCCATTGACTGATGGACTTAGCCACAAATCCTTGGCACAACTCACTCCTTCCCATCTCCAACTCTACCACCTGCTGTTCATAGAAAACCCCCAGGTCACACTCTGTCTCCCCTCACCTAAATCCCGCCACTCTCTTGCCGACAGCTTCGTCTACCCCCACTCCTTCCCATTCCTGCTCTCAACTCCTGGAAGAACTCTCTCCCTCCCATCCAGGACTTTTGGACCGGCTGCTGCCTGACCCCGATTGCACTCTGTTCGTGGATGGGAGCTCCCTCATAGCTCCAGATGGATGGCCACACACGGCCTATGCAGTGGTCACCCTGGACACTGTCATAGAAGCGGCCCCCCTTCCCATTGGGACTTCTTCTCAAAAGGCAGAACACGTGGCTCTCACCAGGGCCCTTCACTTATCTGAGGGACAACAGGTCACTATTTATACTGACTCGAAATATGCTTTCCTTATTACTCACACTCACTCTGTCCTCTGGTGAAAAAAGGGATTTCTCACGACCAAGGGAACCTCCATAGTCAACAGGCCTCTTATTGCCAAACTCCTAAAGGCTCTCAAGTACCCTACTGAGGTGGCTATTGTCCACTGCCATGGCCATCAGGTCTCCAAGGACCCCATCTCTTTGGGGAACAACAAGGCCGACTCTGTTGCCTGACAGACGGCCTTAAACTCCTCTCCAGCCCTTCTCAACACTGAGTGTTCTCAACACTCCTCACAGTCCCTCATACACTGATGAGGAGACTCGAGCCCTTAAAACATTAGGTGGCAGGTTGTATGACAAGGGATGGTATTTTGTCCAGGACAAAATTGCCCTCCAGAACAGCCTAATCCAGACCCTCATTAATGACATCCACCAGTCTCTCCACATCGGTCCAAAGGCCCTATACCAATTTCTCTAACCTCTCTTTCACCACCCCCTCCTCCAAAAGACCATTAAGGGGGTACACCAGGCCTGCAGAACCTGTTCGGTGTTCGACGCCCAGGGCGGCCTCCGCAGACCAGGACCCACCCACCAGCTCTGCGGGCATCAACCAGACGAGGACTGGCAACTTGACTTCACTCACATGCCTCAACATAAAACCTTTAGATACCTACTAACTCTTGTGGACACCTTCCCAGGCTGGATGGAGGCATTCCCCACCACTAGGGAAACAGCAGATGTGGTGGCTACAATATTCACCGAGCACATCATCTTGAGGTTCGGATTGCCCCGGACCCTCCAGTCAGACAACGGACCCACCTTCATCTCCAGTGTAACCCAACAGGTAGCTGAGAGCCTCAACAGAACCAGGAAACTTCATATCCCATACCACCCACAGTCATCGGGTAAGGTAAAGAAGGCCAACAGGCTGCTCAAAGCCCAACTCACCAAACTTACCCTAAAAACCCGCCTTTCCTGGCCCACACTTCTGCCCCTGGCTCTCACCAAACTCCAGCTACGCCCTGAGGGCCTTCGGGCTTAAGCCCATTCGAATTACTATACTGCCGGCCCTTTCTTATAAATCACAGCCTTCCGGCCATTTCCCCGCCTCTTTTATCCTATCTACCTTACCTCACTCTCCTCTGAGCTCTCTGAAGGGCCCACGCCGACACTGTCATCCCAGCCCCAAGCGACCATGCTTCCTAAGGGGATATACGAGATCTATCTCCTGGGGACCAGGTCCTTCTCTTGTGGCCAGGCTCCTTACAAACCCGGTGGACCGGGCCTCATACAGTCGTCCTTACCACCCCAACTGCTGCGAAACTGTTGGGGCACTCTGCATGGGTACATATCAACAATCTCAAACGGGCACCCACAGATACTGATTGGACTTCCCAGATGGCAGGCCCCACCAAACTCTGCTTGGTTAGGGCCCCTTCTCATATTCCTTCTAATCCAGACAAACCAGGCAGAACCATGTGAGTCTAGCTGCATGAGGGGTTCAGGTACCTCTCGCTATTTTTCGGCCTTTATTTTTATGCCTGCAACCTGCTACCGGGGAAAGGAACCAACAACCTGTACGTATGACCAGAAAACCTATTGGATCTCTGACCTCGTGACAGCCAAATGCGGTATTGCCCCCTGCAACATCTACCCAGGTCTGGAAAAGTTTGCTGGACCTATCTGGGTCATGTCGGTCTCTCTGACAGGGGGGTTGGGGGGGTGTCCAGGACCAGGCTAGCCGCGAATGCATTAAAACAGCGGTCACGGACCTGACCAAACTACTCCAAACCCCCAGTGACCCAGTCTATAAGGGCATCAATCTTGGTAGCAGACAAAAAGTCCCTGCCACCGAACAACTGACAGTGGCCCTCCTGAACTCTAGTTACAACCTATGGTGAAATGTGTCGAAGAACGGTTACAGTGACTGCTGGATTGGTTTCCCTTTTTCAACACGTTCCAACATTGTAGGGGTACCCCTCCCTATTGACTGGCCACTCCCCAACTCCACGACCACAAATAGTACAGTTCATATCAGCCCCATTGGGGGAAACATACCTATTATCAATGTGTCCTCCCCCCTTACCACCGCAGCTGCCAACATCACTAACTCCTCCCTCCTGTACTGTACTCCCTCGGGAATATTTCTCTCGTGCCCTCAGGGAACCTATCGCTGCCTGACCACTAATGACTCCCTAGGCTGTATATTCATTCTACTATCTCCTTCTACCACCATCTACTCTAAATCCCAGCTGCAATCCATCCTATTCCCCCAACACCGTGGAAGAAGGGCTGCCTTCCTCCCATTCATAATAGGGGCAGGAATAGCCACAGGGGTGGCAACCAGAACAGCAGGGGTAGGAACTTCCATAGACTTTTATTACAAACTCCCCCAAGCCCTGAATGATGACATGGAACGGGTTGCTGACTCCCTCACAGCCCTATAGACGCAAGTTACCAGCCTGGAGGCCTTAGCTCTACAGAACCGATGGGCCTTAGACCTTCTGACCTTCAAAAAAGGGGGGACCTGCCTATACTTAAATAAAGAACGTTGTTACTTTGTTAACCAATCAGGTATAGTTACCTCCAGGATCAAAGAACTCAGGGATCGGATCCAAGCATGGCGGCAAGACACGTCCTCCTGGGGCCTGGACCCCTACACCTGGGTAACTTGGCTACTCCCTCTGGTGGGACCTGTATGCATTAATCCTCCTTCTAGTCTCAGTTGCTCCCTGTCTTTTCCGATACTTGCAGGGTCGCCTACAAGAACTTGCCCGAGTGTCCATCAATCAACTCCTCCTCCAGCCCTACTCTCACCTGCCCACTTCCGACTACCCCTATGACAATGCCCCCTGTCAGCAGGAAGTAGCCAGAACTGAGTCAACGCCCCTGGCACCATTATATTAAGCAAAAGGTCGGAATGTTGGGCTGGCAGAAAGGGCTACTTAAGATGGTGAAAGTTCCTGCCACAAGACCTGAGGTTGGACAGGAGAACAAAGGCCCAAGCAGGAATCTGAGATCCCAGCCCCGGGCTCCTATGGACCAATGGGACCCTGACGAGCAGGCGAAATATCCGAATAAGGGAAACTTGCCAAAAGACCCCTGAGCTCCCCTCGAGACCCCTTAAAAGTTCTTCTGATCCTTGAGCATGGAATGCTTTTCCAATTCTTTGTGTCTTCCTCAATTTCCTTCATGAGTACTTTATAGTTTTCTGGGTGCAGATTCTTTGTCTCTTTGGTTAGGTTTATTCCTAGGAATCTTATGATTTTGGGTACAATTGTAAATGGGATTAACTCCTTAATTTCTCTTTCTTCTGTCTTGTTGTTGGTGTATAGAAATGCAACTGGTTTCTATGCATTGATTTTATATCCTGAGTTTGACTCCTTCTTTAGTGGTTCATACGCCTTTAATTTCTTTTTGTTGTCTGATTCCTAAGGCTAGGACTTCTAGTACTATGTTGAATAGCAGTGGTGATAATGGATATCCCTGCCATGTTCCTGACCTTAGTGAAAAAGTTCTCAGTTTTTCTCCATTGAGAATGATATTCACTTTGGGTTTTTATTGATGGCTTTGATGATATTGAGGCAGAGAGGCAGGTGGGGGTGGTTGGGGGTTGCAGGCTTCCTGCTGAGCAGACAGCCCGATGTGGGACTCAATCCCAGGACCTTGGGATCATAACCTGAACTGACAGCAGAAGCTTTAACTCACTGAGCCACCCAGGTGCCCTGTTCTTTCCTTTATTAATGTATTGTATCACATTGATTGATTTGAGGATGTTGAACCAAACTTACAGCCCAGGAATAAATCCCCCTTGGTCATGGTTGAATAACCCTTTTAATGTACTGTTGGATCTTATTGGTAGTATTTTGGTGAGAATTTTCACATCTGTGTTCATCAAGGATATTGGTCTGTAATTTTCTTTTTTGATGGGGTCTTTGTTTGGTTTGGGGATCAAGGTAATGTTGGCCTCATAAAATGAGTTTGGAAATTTTCCTTCCATTTCTATTTTTTGAAAGAGTTTCAGGAGAATAGGTATTAATTCTTCTTGAAATGTATGGTAGAATTCCCCTGCCTCCTGGGTATCTTAGGAACAAGGTTTCCAGGATCTCGAGAGGGCTAGCTACAGTTAGGAAAGGTCATTTATTACTATGTAGTAAGACCTTAGTCATGAAACCCTTTAGATTTATATCAGTGGGTCATATGCTTGGGAGATTATTGTCAACATATATCTTAGGGGATTTAGAGATAAAGGAAGTTCCCAAAGGAATTTTCATATGTTAAAGGAGACTCACAAGATCCTGGGGGTTGGGCTAAGATTGCCTTTTGACCTTAGCAAAATATTAACATCCAAGGCAACCGAGTTCCTGGAGGAATGTTACTCTGCCTGTTTCAAGGACTTGTCAATGGGCTATAGGTAGTAAGGAAACTTAAAACTTTTTTTCTGCCTTTGTTTCCCACATCACAGGTAAGAAGAGATCTAAGAATATCTCTTAAACAAACTTGAACATTTCTTTCATAATATTCTTTTATAGTAAGGTATGGTAAATTATGTATTATTCATAATTTAAGAAATCAAGATATGCTTAATTTTATGTTCCTGTTAACAAAGAATTAACTGATCAATAAGAATAACAAGGAAACATTGGTTAACAACAAAAAAATTAATTGTTGAAAGAAATGCATTTATACTTAAATACTTTGAAGATTCAGCTGGTTCTGATGCACAAGGATCATGCTTCATATCCCAGTGCAATATTTAGAATATCAATTATTGTCATATGTTAGTTTGTTAAATACTTGCTCTTTAACATGTTTTTTATGTAGATTTTAGATAATGCTCTGTATTACAATGGATATATTTTGCATTTATAGAAAAATTTTCAGTTGGAGAACAAAGAGCAATTAGAGATTATCTTCCAAAGACTATTCTACTTAAACTTCTGTCTCCTCTTTTTGGCAAACAAAGCTAGTCACTTGTCACAACATTTTTATTGTACATCCCCCATATTGTCATTGTGCTACCAAAGTGTAATTTACCTCCTATAAGAATGCCTTCCTGTTCCTTATATATATATACTGCACCACTGTAGATCCAATTCCTACAGTTAATGTCCAGCCAAACCTTCTTCACCTGGGAAACCCCTTTGAGGCCTATACAACTGATGACGATAGTTTGAAGGCAGGCAGGCAGGGACAAGTTGCCCCTGCCCAAAGAGGAAACTGCCTTCAAAAGGATTTTACACCACACTGGAAGGAGCCCTCCACCCTTTCCCATGCATTAGATAGATGACAAAAACCTGATTGGATGACAGGTGCAGGGAGGGTTAATCAGAGTAAAACAGCTTGCTAACAAGCCCATAAAAACCCCCAGACTTATAAACTCCAGTGGCAAACCTCTTGGGTCCCATCCTTCCTCTGGAGCTTTGGGGCTTTTTCGTTTGTTTGTTTTTTAAGATTTTATTTATTTATTTGAGAGAAAGCAAGTGAGAGTGAGCATGAGTAGGGGAGGGGCAGAAGTAGAGGGAGAAGCAGACCATTGAGCAGAGAACCTGTTGTGGGGCTCTATCCCAGGACCCTGGGATCATGGACCTGAGCTGAAGGCAGATGCTTAACCAACTGAGCCACTCAGGTGCCCTGAAATTTACCCACTTTTAAAGTAAAACTTATTTTAACCTAAAAAGTCTTTCCATGTGAGAGAACATGCAAGCTGGCATTATTGCTTCACTGACCAGCCAAGTTAGTGTATGCATCAAGAGAACTGACTATGATTTTAGTCTTGACATAAATTACGTGGTACAGCTGGACATCTGACTTCCTCAGGCCTTTTTGTTTTGTTTGTAAAATAAGGGCCTCAGATTCCTTGATTACTAAACTACCTACTGGGCCATTTATCAAATACCCTTTTATTTGTAAATTTCAGTGTTAATAATTATCATTTAAGGTATCTACATATACAGTTATTATGTATTAGAGACCCAAGTATAATTTGGAATTAATTGTTTAAAAAGCAAATAAGCCTCCTACTGTAACAGAAATGAAAGACATCACATCCTGCTGAGTACTTTCTACATTTGCTTTCACCATAGCAAACTGTAAATTGTTCGTGATAATACTTCATGGACCACTGTCAGTTTGTCCAGGCAAGGCTGTTTTAGTAATTTAAGATGTCACAATAACTCCTTTCCAGTCATCTCTAGGGAAAAAATAGCACAAGGATCTGAAACCCAAAGAGGGATTACTGAGAGAATCTCCTGGTTGATAGATTTACCTGAAGGGATATTAACCAGGATTTCCTATTTGGTAAAGATGATTTGTTTTACTGGGCAATTCTCATTACACTTGAGAAAGAACAAGTGATGAGAGATCCTCCTCTGATACAATTTTATTAACTTTCTAAAATAAGACTGATAAAATAACCTAACTTTGACTTCCAGATTAACTTGAGACCTTTCATTATTAATAAGATTGCTTTTTAAAAGTATTTTATGGATGATATTTAAAATAGAGCTAAACAGTTTTATTATCTACAGAAAAAGTAAGGTTTTTTTGTTTTCTTTTCCCTAATGTAATGTTTAAAAAAATGTGCAGCACTGGAGATAGATAAGGTAGAATATAGAGATAAAGATCAAGTATATAAGATAATGAATCTTATTTTGAAATTGTTGATTTTTAATATCTTTTGATATCTTTTTGCTCATACTAACAAACACTTTAACTTGTTCTTTCATGGCAAGGGCACCTATCAGTTTTATGTTCAGCCTATTGTGAGGACATTTTCTTTTAATAACTCACATCATGTAAAGTTTTATAGCAATGTTAGGGAAAATTGAGAAAATCATATGTGTGTTTGTGTTAGTGGATGTCATGGCAAAATTACACTAGGTTCTGTGATGAAACAATGGATTTTTTTTATAATTTCATGACCTAGTTTTAGATGTAAACAATATTGACAATCCTTCAAGGTGGTCTTCTGGCTTAATAAGGTTGCTCCCTCTATTTACCACATTTTTTGTATGTAACTAATTGCTGATCCAGTGTGTGCAACACACATAAAATGATTGGTCTCATTACTTTGTGTTCAGCTATTATTTAAGCCAAGAAAAGAAAAAAAGGAAGAAATTATTCAGATTGAATGACATAATTTCAAAACTCATTTTCCTGTCTCTGTTCTTAGAAATCTAGATTGTTGCTACTATGAAATGTGTTCAGTGTTCTAAAATAATCTGTGGGAAGGAATTTCAAACATTATGATAATGGCTGCCTCAGTGGGGTTAATGCACATGTGTCTTACCAAACTGACTCCTTAGGAACACAATCCTCATTTAGAGGATTATGTTTAGTGAGGTGTCTAAAACATGTTGGCAGTGATAACTGTAATGCCATGGTCGTATTGAAGAGAAGAACCCAGGAGTCTGGAACAGCCTGACATAACCATGGTCCCCTTGGTGACAGCCTGCTGATTCCATCTAGCCAGTAGTAGATAGGTCTTAGACACTTGCTGGGTGCTGGCAAGTTCAGGGGTACTGCAGTGAGTAGGAAAAACAAAGTCTGGTGGGGGAGACAATTGAAGGAGTTCAGGATATGCCACTCCAAAATATGCTGCTTGGATATATTCATTATTTTGAGCTACAGGCACTTGGAAAACAGCAAATGTAAGGAGAAGCTCTTCTGAACTATTCTTATGTGCCTAAAGACAGGTTTTCCAAAAGGAACCCAGTAGGAATCCAATTGTTATAGTCGCCCCCCACCACCGCCCACTGCTTGGGATTTTCATCTACTTGGGAAGATTGACTTATCACAAGTGAGGAGACTAGAAATGGACAAATTTTTTCACAATCACTCCCTCCTCCCTTCTATCCTTCTAAAGGCCCATTCACCTTTCCCCTAAATCAATTACTCTCCCCTAAGTGGCCTATATATCCCTTTCCCCTTCCCATATCAAGACAGGATACAAGCTCTCAAATCTCAACATCTTTTGGATGTTTACTTATTTTCCTGTGATACCCTGTGCATGTAATATTAAAAATCAGTTTATTAATTTTTTAATTTAATTTTTTAATTGTTAATCTGCCTATTGTCAGTTTATTTTACAGACCCAACTTTTAAAACCTAAGAGAGCAGAGAGAAAGTCTTTCTTCCCCAACACAGGAAATAAATAATATGCCTCATTGATAACAGTCATAAAGGGGAATAAATGGAAAAAAAGGCCCTAAGTGTCAAGGTGGAGAAGGTGGGCAGAGGAGCTCAGGTTAAGTGACAATTGGCAGAGATATAAAGGCAATGAGGGAAAGAGCCACACCCACATGGATTAGAGACCAGGCAGCATGGAGTCAGTGGGGTCAAGTGCACCGTAAAGATTAAATAGGATAAAGACTGCATTGGGAGATGGAGAGGAGAAGTGAGTTGGGGGAAATCAGAGGGGAGAGAAACCATGAGAGACTGTGGACTCTGAGAAACAAAGTGAGGGTTTTGGGGGGCGTTGGGGGTTTGGGTGAGCCTGGTGGTCATATACGTATTGCAAGGAGCACTGGGTGTGGTGCATAAACAATGAATCTTGGAAAACTGAAAAAAATATTAAATTACAATAAATAAATAAATAAATAAAAATTTAAAAAAAAAAAAAAGGAAGGAAAGAAGACTGCTGGGGTTAGCACCATGGAGGTCATCATTGGCCCTGACAAGACCCCTTTTGGTGGACTGGTTAGGACTAACCCTGCCTGGAAGGATTTTCAGAAAACAAGAGGAGAGGAAGTAATGATTTGGGAAAAATACACTTTCTGAGTTACCATGAGCTGAGTTACATACCTGGAATAGCCTGGCCAAGTTGGATCAGAAACAGCACTCTTCATCAGAAGCGGGGAGAGGAAACTTCAGTGTAGGGACACAAGGAGCCTAAGCTGGTGACAGAGATCACAGATCCAGGAGGGTCTGTGTTGCAGATGGTGAAAGAGCAGCATCTATGCAGGTGTACCCTACAGTATGTCTGCAGAGGCTTCGAATATGTCATGCCAGAGGCTTTTCAGCACTTGCATAGCTGTAGCCTTTGTAGGGGAGAAAAAAATTTTCCTTGGCCCTCTTAAGGTCCCTGGTTATATTTGAAAATTATACCAACAAAGATAGGAGAAACACTTACAAATTTTATAGAATTTTTTGCATGTACATGGGAGCCTTCGTAAGAAAATGAATACCTAAAGAAGTGACCAGGGCAGGAAGCTTTTATACCTTTTAAACAAAGAAACATAAATTTGTGAAGAGTTGATGAGACAAAGGGATTTGTGGTAGGGAGAATAAATGGTGAAAAAGAAACTAGGAAGATAACAGTTAGTTTAACAAGCTGTGTTTGTACAGATTTTCTGCTCCCCACTCCCCTTCCCTGGTCCCTGTCTCTTGTGATAAAAATGTCTTCCCTCCTTCCGGGTTAAGGAGGGTACCTTTCACATGGGAAATTTATAACCTGTTTCAGAAAAGGTCAAGATGGGAAGGTCAGAGTGAACTTTTTGATTCCACCATTTTCCTAAATTCCTTTAGCTCAAGATGTTAAATATGCCATGGTAACCATATTTTGACGTAGCATGTTTTGAACCCCATAGCCTTCTTTTCTTACAGTACTTCTCCATACAGTGCAGGTAGAAGAAACAATATATCTTACCTGTGAGGTCTGATATAATTACTCCTTCTGGGTTCCCCTAGACTTTCCCTATACTCAATCAATAGTTATCTAGCAAATGAATATGATAAATGATGTGTTTGTTTAAAGGCCTTTCTTTATTTTCTGGGTCCTCTGACCAAAAAAGTGCTCACCTGAGGTTACCTGATAATGAGATGAAGGATAGTTGGAAGGCAGGCAGGCAGGGAGAAGGGGCCCTCCCACCCTAAGAGGAAACCACCCTTTAAAGGATTTTACACCACCCTGGAAGGAGCCCTCCACCCTTACCCACGTGACCGATAGGTGACAAAAACTGGATTGGATGGCAGCCACAGGCAGGGTTAATCAGATTAAATCAGTCTGCTAACAATCCAGTAAAAATCCCCAGACTTAGAAACTCCAGTGGCAAACCTTTTGGGTCCCCTCCTTCTTTGCGAGCTTTCTTCTCTATCATTCAGTAAAATTTCCTATTTCTTAATGAACCTTGCTTTGCTGCCCACCATTCTGTCTTGTCTACCTCTTCATTCTTCAAAGGGGCGAGACTAAGAATTCTGGGTACCATCAAAGAAAAAAAAAATCCTGTAACAATAATATTGAATTCTTATGACCTGTAGCATTCTAACACTGGGGTCAAGAACATAGGTCTTTATGAGAAGTAAAGCTTTTCTTTTTCTAAGGAAGCACATGTCTGTATTCCAGCCTATTGTGTTTGCACAGAGGCATATGCTACTGGTTGTCATCAATACTCATTTTCCCATTCTGAGTTAGAAACAAATGTGGAAAGATCTCCATTTCCCAGCCTTACTCAAAGCTGGTGTGGCCTTATCTGTAGGTTTATGTGAGTGGAAATCTTAAGTTCTCTTCTAAGAAGTCTCCTTTTTTTTTTTTTAATTAAGATTTTATTTATTTATTTGACAGCGATCACAAGTAGGCAGAGAGGCAGGCAGAGAGAGAGGAAGGGAAGCAGGCTCCCCACTGAGCAGAGAGTCTGATGCAGGGCTTGATCCTAGGATCCTAGGATCATGACCTGAGCCGAAGGCAGAGGCTTTAACCCACTGAGCCACCCAGGTGCCCCTAGGAAGTCTCCTTAAAGAGAAACTGGATGTCCTTCTCTGTTCCTTTCCCATCCTGCAGCTTAGAAAAGGGTTATGATAGTGTCACCAGCTAGACCCCCAACACCTGACCTTCACTGCCTACCTGTTTGTATTCACTGAACTTTCCCTAAGCTCTTCTTTTCAGTTTATCACTTAATTCAGACAAATGGAAACCCTTCAAGGGTGACTGGCATGACAAGAACTCTAGCAGTCCAGACTACCCAGACAAATTTGAGTGTAACCCCTGACTCGCACCTGCACAGATGGACCATGGGGTGACCTCTGGAACAATCAACAATTACCTTGATGTCATTATAATACTAAAGTATCCGCCCAAGGTAGAGCACTAGCCTCACTTATATGGCATATAATGTATGTACAGGTGTGTTTCCTTAAGGTGCATGCATGATGGGTGCATGCAAGGGAAGCCTTGTCATCATATCTAGAGCAGGTATAATTGGGCATGCACTTTAAGGAAACAGGGCTATACATATACTTTATGTTAGTAAATGAGTCTGTGGCTCCTCCTTGAACAGAGATTTTCAAATTATAATGAGGTAAAGATGGTTGTAGGTCATTCTAGAGGTCACTCCATGGTCCATCTGTGCAAGCATAAGTCAGGGATTTAGCTCAAAATGTCTGGGTGGTCTGGTACAGTTCTGGGTTTCATTTGCCTCAATTAAGAGATAAGCCAGAAATAAGAGCTTATGGAAAAATGTAAGATAAAGTTCAGTGAGTACAAGCAGTTGGGCAGTAAAGGTCAGGTCTTGGGGGTCTAACTGGTGAAAACAAGGCTGCTCTATCTAAATATTCATCCTAACAGTAAATAAAAGAAACCCATTCACCCTTGTTCAAAGAGCCATGGCTTTGGGAGTTACTCCCCCTGATCTCCTTATTTGCTGCAAATACATTTATTTTGTGGGACAACTCCACCTGGTATAATTTCTATCTGTATCTCACCAATGTTTGTTTGGTTACAATAACCAGAGTCCTCGCAGCCACCTTGGAACACAAGATTGAGAACACAGCTAAGACTGAAAAGAACCATGTGCTGGAGGAACCAAGGGTCCCTGGTTGCCTTATTCACCACCCTGGGTTTTTTTAAAGTGAGAAACATAAATGTCCACCCTTTATCAATTCCATGTGAAAACAATACAGCACTGCATCAGATGCATTAAATAGGAATATAACCCAAGGAAATGTTGAAAGCAAAGAACTTTTTATTACTTGTTACAACTAAGGAGATAGGGAGATAGTTATCAAAACACTGTCCCCCTGTGGGGTTAGTACCCAGAAGCTTTTATTAGTATATTAGGAGTTGGGGGCAGAGAGCTTGAATACATTAAGGAATTTACACATATTCTATCTCTTAGGGCTTTCTGTTCGATTGCCAATGCCTAGCCCATGAACATGATACCACATACGTTGTATGTTCAAAAAAGTGGAAGAAATCCCCACCCATAGGACTGATGTGGTTTGAAGTGTTGGGGCTCAAAGCCGGTGGCTACCTTTCTCTACAGAGAATTATTGAGATGTCTTTGGTCCAAAAATGTGGTTTTATTAAAGCACAGGAACAGGATCCATGGGCAGAAAGAGCTGCACTGGGGTCAGATGGAATAGCCCATTATATTTTTCAAGTTGGGAGGGCATTAGGGATAGCATAAGTCTCTAAGGAATTTGGAAGCAAGGTGTCCAGGACCTTGAGAGGGCAAACTCTTGTTAGGAAAAGGTCATTTAGGGGCACCTGGGTGGCTCAGTGGGTTAAGCCTCTGCCTTCAGCTCAGGTCATGATCTCAGGGTCCTGGGATTGAGCCCCGCATCAGGCTCTCTGCTCAGTGGGGAGCCTGCTTCTCTCTTTCTCTCTGCCCACTTGTGATTTCTCTCTCTGTCAAATAAAAAAAATAAAATCTTTTTTTTTTTAAAGGAAAAGATCATTTATTACTGTTTAATAAAACCTTAGCCATAAAACCTTCAGATGTGTATCAGTGGGTCATATGCTTGGGAGATTATTACCAACATGTACCTAGAGGAGAGGGTAGAGATGAAATAAGTTTCCAAAGGAATTTTTATATGTTAAAGTAGACTCACAAGATCCTGGGGTTTGGGATAAGATTGTTTTTTGCCCTTAGCAAAGTATTAACAGCAAGGCAGCTGAGTTCATAGAGGAATGTCACTCTGCCTGTTCCAAGGACTTGTCAGTAGGCTGTAGGCAGTAAGTGATTTGGTTCAGACTGTTGGGGTTCAGAGTCTATGGCCAAGAAAGAATTCTTAAGATGGCTTCAGTGCAAAAAGTTGCTGTACTGGGGTCCTAAAGAGTGGGTGATTATTTACTTTGGGAGTTAGGAAGTAAAGGCAAAAGAAGCTTTCCAAAAGGACTTTCATATGCTAAAGAAGACTCACAGGACCCTGTACACCTAGCTATTATTGTCAAGCTAAGGTTGTTTTTCCCTCTGGCAAAGCATTAACCTTAAGGCAGCTGGGAGGTTCCTGGAGGAATGTTATACTCTGCCTATCTCAAGTATTTGTCACTGGACTGCAGGTCATGAGGAAATTTTATTTTACCTACATTTCATTCTGCCTTATTATTTTTTTTTTTTCTTTTTCCTTTGTGTCCCATGTCAGGAGAAGATCTTAGCTCTATAATGAGCTAAAGATAATGTCAGGACAACTCAGGGGATTCTGCCAGATCCTAAACTCCCATCTGGCTCACACTGGCTCATTCAAGGGACTCTCAGATGAAACAACCCAGCCTGGTGTCTCCTTGGCAGGCCGTGTTGGTGCTCCAAAACAAAATACATTTCTTGGGGCATGTGGGTGGCTCAGTCAGCTAAGCATCTGCCTTAGGCTTAGGTCAAAATCTCAGGGTCCTGGGATCAAGCCCCATGTCAGGCTCCCTGCTCAGCAGGGAGTCTGATTCTCCCTCTCACCATTGCACACACACTTTCTCTCAAATAAATAGTCTTAAAAAAAAACAACCAACCAACAAACAAAATACATTCCTTCCCCAATTTTATCCCTTCCCCCTCCTCTCTTCTACTGATAGTTTTCAGCTTTTAGACCTCTGATTTGAGTAACTTCCCATTGCATCCCAGCTAATACTATGTCACCAACTGAGATTCCATTTAATTGCAGTTTTGGCTCTCCCAGAAATGGAATCTTAAAACCAGTCATTCAGGAATCACCTAATCAGCTCTAGTTAATAGACTCCTACTATCCCCTAAAGGAAAGCAACCTTATAATAATCAACCCATTCCATTTTCTGCCTGCTATTGTTACGGAACCTGGACTGGGTTGCCTGATGGAAGAACCAAGTGCCGCTCAGAGATCTTGGAAGATAGAAGGTTTATTTGATCCTGGCAGGCTCAGAGGAGAGTGATCTCCAAAGGTCTGAGCCCTGAGGACAAGCAAGGGGGTTAATTTATACCCGTCTACTTCTGTATCATCACATTTTTGGTGCATGCAGCAAACAGGGCAGGAAGAAGAACACGGAAGGGCCCTGGGGCAGGGACTGGGATTACCCTGCTGGTTTTGTCAGTCATCTTAGAACACAGATTTTTTTTAATTTATTTTCAGCATAACAGTATTCATTGTTTTTGCACCACACCCAGTGCTCCATGCAATCCGTGCCCTCTCCAATACCCACCACCTGGTTCCCCCAACCTCCCACCCCCCGCCCCTTCAAAACCCTCAGATTGTTTTTCAGAGTCCATAGTCTCTCATGGTTCACCTCCCCTTCCAATTTCCCTCAACTCCCTTCTCCTCTCCATCTCCCCTTGTCCTCCATGCTATTTGTTATGCTCCACAAATCAGTGAAACCATATGATAATTGACTCTCTCTGCTTGACTTATTTCACTCAGCATAATCTCTTCCAGTCCCGTCCATGTTGCTACAAAAGTTGGGCATTCATCCTTTCTGATGGAGGCATAATACTCCATAGTGTATATGGACCACATCTTCCTTATCCATTTGTCCGTTGAAGGGCATCTTGAGAACATAGATTTTCTTTATCATTTCCCACTTTGATGCCCCTTTAAACACCTAGTTTAGAGGGCATCATTTTCACTTACTATGGGTTAGTAACTCTGCAAAGCTAATACATGGGCAGCAGCTCACCTGGTGACAGTATTTTCTATGAACTTTATGAGGTATTTAGTATGTGGGGGCCAATAGTGATGAGGATGGAGATAAGAGGCCCAGCTAAAGGGAATAGCCAGGAAGTCCATTGGCCAAATACTCCAACTCCCCATGTTTCTAGCTCTTTCTTTTTAATATTCTTTCCTTTAATTCTTTAATTTTTGTGGTTACTATTCCTGATTGATTTATATAGTAACAACATTCTTCTAAGAATACACATGTCCCTCTTTTCTTGGCTGTGAGTAGGTCTAGGGCCCATTGGATCTGGAAGGTAACAGATGCTAGAGAGTTTATCTGGCTCTGTAGTGAAAAGAGGGAGTCTACAACTCTTTCCATGTCCTCATTTAGTTAGATTGGACAGAGATATCAGGGGTGAGGAAGATGAGCATGCATAAGCCTGTCCAGTTTACTTGGAGGCACCAAAGGCTGTATTCCTGCACAGGAGGAAGATCCCAGAGGGGGCACAGTAAGTCTCCAAGTGGTTGGTGGTGTGATTACTGGAGCACAGCTGGCTGGGACTGAACCATAGTTAATTTTGCCAGTCTCAAAGTGGGTCAGGCAGGTAATGCTGTCTTTGGTGGGGTGGAGCTGAATGTTGAATGCTACCAGGCCAGTCAGTTCAGTTGAGTTCTGGGCCATGCTATTCCCAGTCTCCTGGTCCAGATCCCGATATACAGGTACCGGGATTTCAATACAGGCATTATGAACTAAGGGTAAGCAAAGCCAGCATGACTGTGTATGTTCACTAGTGTTCCAGATCAATGCATAGGCTGCCTCAAGGACCTGGTCAGCCTGGTGGGAGGGGGCTAGGACTTGGGTTAACTGCTGAAGCCCCAAAAAGTCAATGTCATGATAGGCTGTCTCCTTATTTAGTGCCTTTAAGACCTGTTTAGCCTTTTTGTCTTCTTCTCTTTGCACCTGATCCTGAACTCCACCCCCATCTGACATCCCATAGTGGGTTAGATAAGTCCAGCCAACAGCCTTGTAACCTCAAATTTTACAATCCCATTAGGTGTTAGTTATTTGTGTGGTCCAGTATTTTCTCCCATTATTCATGCAGAGATTGGCCTTATTTTGTTGGTGACATTTGGCAGGCATGTAGGTGTAAGCACTGAACACAGTGCCCCATCTGTCTGACTTTATGCAAGAACGTTGAGGTTCTCTGGGGGCAATGGGGAGGAAAGTGAGGGTGAGGAAACCTGTAAGCAGGTAAATGTAGCAATACATCCTAAGGTAACCTGATAAGCAACAACAATGGCAAGTCTCTGAGGGAAAGTCCAGTCAGTAGGGACAACAGTGTAAAGTCCAACTCCTAAGATGAGGGATATCATGCCAATGAGAGCTAGGGAACATGGCAAGCAGATATCCATTAGTCAGTGGGGTTCCATCAAAGGCAAAGGCAGAATGGGTCCACGGGGTCTGGTTGGACTTTCCACTGGTGTGACTCCTTGTCCGAATGATGAGTTTTCTTCACTCTGGAATGGTGGATCCAGGGGGTGACACCTGAGACCTTGAGGGCAGTCAGGGTGGTTAGAACAAGTGTGGGGCTCTGTTCACTACTGTTTGAGGGGGTCTTTCTTTCAATCTTTGACCAAACTGAGTCCCCTGTCTGGAAGGAGTGTACCTGAGACCCTATGGAGATTGCTGCCCTCTCAATGGTGTATTTTTGTAATTTATTTAGGGTGGCCCCCAGGGCCTGAAGCTGCTTCCTTTCTTTCTTTCTTTCTTTCTTTCTTTCTTTCTTTCTTTCTTTCTTTCTTGCTTGCTTGCTTGCTTGCTTGTTTGCTTTCTTTCTTTCTCTCCTTCTTTCTCTCTCTTTTTAAAAATTATTTATTTATTTGACAGACAGAGATCACAAGTAGGCAGAAAGGCAGGAAGAGAGAGAGAGGGGGAAGCAGGCTCCCTGCCGAGCAGAGAGCCCAACTTGGGACTCGATCCCAGGACCCCGAGATCATGACCTGAGCTGAAGACAGAGGCTTTAACCCACTGAACCACCCAGGTGCCCCGCTCCTTTATTTCTTTATCTCCAACCTGATATAAGTTTCCTGGAAGGCTCTCCAGGCACGGGGAGGCTGTCCATATACTAATTTGAAAGGGAAGAAACCTAATGTCCCTGGCGTGCAGCAATCACATAGAAGAGCTAGGGGTAGCAGATCAGGCCATGTGAGGTTAGTCTCCTGACAAAACTTTGCTAAGTTTTCCTTGAGGTTGCAATTCTTTTCTTCTACTTTCCCTGAGCTTTGGGGCTGGTAAGTGGTGTATAATCTCTAGGTGATGTTGAGAGATTTGGTCAAGACCTATACACATCTGCTAGATGTCACTATGGATTGTTAATGGCAAGCTGAACTGGGGCACGATCTACCACAAGAGGAATTTAGCTACTTCCCAGCTTTGCTCCATCCTGGTCGGGAAGGCCTTGACCCACCCAGGGTATATGCATACTATTACTAGGGGATATCTGAACCCCCCTGCTCGGCTGCATTCTGTGAAGTCTATTTCTAGATCTTCGAAGAGGGTTGCTCCTATTCTCTGGACACCTGGCAGGGGCCGCGGTCAGAATGAGCATTATTTTTAGCATATGTTGTGCACTGCTCACTGGTTGCTTGGCAGTTAGCTGATTTAGTAGTGCTTCTTGAGGAGAGTCTCTAATGCTGTTTTTTCCTGGATGATGAGTCAGTGGTATTCCTTGACTAGATGCCCTTCCGTTGCTGTTGGAATGAAGATATGCCTGTCTGGCATCACCCACCATCGCTTTTCAGTCAGGGTGTCCCCCTCAGACATGGCCCATTCTTTTTCTTTTTCAATGTAACTGGGCAGAGGGACTTCTGGGGGTGTCAGGGCCATGGTGAGGGAAGGGACTCTCTCTTGTCCTCACTGGCTGAGGACTTGGCTGCCTCATATGCCAGATGATTTCCTCATGCTGTGGGGTCATCTCTTTTCTGGTGTCCCTTACAGTGCAGGATTACTACTTCCTTTGGAAACCAGATGGCTTTGAGGAGTTTCAGTATCTCCTCCTTGTTTTTCTTGCTAAGGTAAGGCGGCTCTTTTCCTTGTAGATGGCCCCACATATATGTACAGTAGTGAAGGCATACTGAGAGTCAGTGTAAATGTTGACTCCCTTGCCTTCACTGAGGGTGAGGGCCTGGACTAAGGCATATAGTTTAGCTCATTGAGCTGAACATCCAGCTGGTAGTACCTCAGCTTCTAGGACTTAAGTGGTTGTGGTCACTACATAACCCTCTTTCTGGGTACCTTCTTGTAGGTAACAGCTGCCATCATTGAACAGCATGAGCTCTGTATTCTTTATGCCCTGATCCTGTAGATCTGGATGGCTCACACAGACTTCATCAGTTACTTTGGAGTGGTTGTGATTTGGTTCCCTCTCCTCTGTAGTGAGGAAGGTTGCTGGATTTAATGTCCTTACTGTTTCAGGGGAGACCAAAGAAGGCAAAATAGAAAGTTGTTTTAAAAAAACTAAATATTAGATACATTTCTCATTGTGAGATAACCGCTGTATCTCAGTTTAAAGATCTAAAACTATTTTAAAAAATTATTTTTAAGGTAAAGAAAGGGAAAAATCATTTGGGATCAAAGGTCTGAAGCAGATTACAAATAGCTTGTTTTCTTATGGGAATGATGTGGCAGCAGGCAGGGCTGGGACATTTGCATTTAAATCAAAAGTTCTGCTAGAGTCAGAGCCAGAACAGTTGGAGGCTTCCTTAAAAAGCATTGAACCCTACAGGTGGGAATTCAAAAAGCAAGTGACCTACAATAGCGGGCTCTAAAAGGAGAAGAGCTGCTTATTGTCCCTACTGTGCCCTTGTTCCACATCCCAAGGTCTCTGAATTTCATCCGGATGTACTATAATGCCACCATCCTTCCTGTGCCTCCTAAATTCTGCAGGGCCCAGGGCCCATCCTGGGTGACCTTGAAAGCTACCTTCATCATTTCAGGTGGACAGTGTTTTGAGTTTCAACATCTTATTCTTATTATTTAAATTCTACTCTACAGCATTTCTAGGATTTTTACTTTGGAATAGTTGTTTAATTAACTCTGGGACATCAGATTGTTAAACTCCCATATTCCCTATGGCACTAACAGCTCATTTTACATATTCATTATTCAATAGATGCTTATAGACAGACTAATTGGTACCTAAGTACTACAATAAATATTGCTTTAAATTGTCCTTTTCTCATAATACATGTAAGTATTAGATGTGGGCACTTGAGTATTCACTGCTGTTTTGTTATGCTGGAAAAGCATTTGGCTGGATCCTGAGGTCACATGATTCATGGAAGCCTAGACTTTTGAATCCATACACGTAGTGTTGAATTCCAGTTCTGCCACCTACTGTGTGAACTCCGGGAGTTTATTTAACCACCCTGAAGGTCAGTGCCCTCACATACTAACATGAATGCTGCATTTATCACCAACCTGACATGAACTTTGATGAGATCCTATACAGAACACAGCAGCCCCTCAGAAAGTGTCAATTTACTTTTTCCTTCTATAAGAGACAAAGGAGAGATTTTTAAATGTCAGCTACGGATCTGAAGTAAGACTTGTCTTTGAGAGTTAAATTATAGAACCAACATATAATAAACTAAAACAGGGATACCTAAATTCACAAAGAACACCATGATTGAAGAGTATTTTACACGAGACTGCCCAGGCCACTTTTCTTCTCTGTATTGTAGACATTGCGGAAGAGAATGTAGCAGGCTTTTTTACATTCTTCTATTCAATATTTAAATTATAGAACCCATTCCTTTCTGGGCAGTCTTTGGTAATAAGATTTCAGGTGGCTTACCTGTGGGACAAGAAGTCCAGGATTAGACTGCATCAATGTTTATGCATCTGTGAACTATTTCTGACTGTGGTTGAATAAGTTAACATTCTGTTTTATACTTCAATTTTTTTTGAACTTGTTATGTCTGTAGCCCCATGTGCTTTTATCAATTGTCCACATTTCATGGGTTGTAGCTTTAAATGCTCATAATAGTCCACCAGATGGATTGAGTATGAGACAATAAGGAACACTGGAGACCTTGGCAAAATAGAGAACATGATCCAACTACAGCCTTAGAAATGCAAATTATTTTAGATACCACATGGGTCAGAGAGTTATTTTCTGGCTGGATCCAGGCCATTTCTTGGTCAATTATTTTATATCCCAGGTTTTCTGTCCCATGTATAGTTGTGGCATTTTTCAAATCTCAGTTGTTGGGAGAAAAACCCAACCACCATCTTTTTGATCCATTTATCTGATGTCAGCCACCTGAGTTTCCCAATGGGTTCTCAAACTCTAGTTTGCATAAAAATCACCCCACCCTGTGTCCTTTGAAACAGGGAGTTTCCCAAGGCCTGACTACATAATCTAGGGCAACAGCTATATACGTGGTTCAGGAATCAATGTTTTTAATGACCGCTTAGGTACATTGATTCAGATGTTCCTTGGACCTTTCTGAGGAACACTGGTATTAATATTGCTGGGCTCAAAATTCAAATCTTAAAGGATGTCACACATAATACCTTCCATTCCTACCTATCTAAATTTGAGACCAGAATTAAAGAATCCTTCATTTTAATGGTTTGGGAATCTATACTTCTTGCATTCCTCCTCTTTCTGGTTTGCACTGAGGTACTGAGTAGAGAAGCCCAGCTGGCCTGAGATCAGATCACCTTCAGAGTATTTATAATCTATTTGAGGAATCAAATCATGGGATACCAAACACAATGATTAATCTATTCTTTTTTTTTCCCCAGCTATTATTGAGGTATACTTGACAAATAAAATTGTAATGTATCTAAAGTGTACAATGGGATGACTTGATGTAGGTATACATTGTGAAGGGATTCCTACAATCAAGTTGATTAAAACACCCATCACTTCAATAGTTAACCTTTCTTGTGTGTGTATGTTTAAGATCTATTTTCTTAATAAATTTCAACTATATGATACAGTATTATCAATTACAGTCATCATGTTTACATTAGATCCACAGAAGTACTTAGTCTTCTTTTTCTCTTTCCATTTTGTAAGGTTTTACAGGCGAGATACACATGACACCAGGCGAAATAGGCGCAAGGCAAGGTTTATTAAAGTCACCCTCAGGCGACCTTCCGTGATTCTGAAGAGGAGAGTCTGGGAAGTTGCTCCCTGGAAGGGGTTGAGTGAGCTTTTATTGGGCCAAGGCAGGGCGGGGGGCTCATAACCATATTTGGTAAGGTTAGAGGTTGGGGTTGAAAAATCCCAAAGTGGCTGGTTTCTGTTTCTCACATAAGTTTTGGTTTACTCAAGGTGATGTTTCCTTGACAGATGTCCTTCTGGTGGGAAAGTCCTGGGTAGGGGGAAGATGGCGGTCTGGAGGCCATTTTATTGTTCCTCCTGCATTCCCAGGGCCACTGACCTAACACATTTTACAGAAATTTACTTGACATAAAGCATTGTATAAGTTTCAGGTATACAACATAGTGACTTGACGTACATACATTGCAAAATGATTAACACAATGAGTTTAGTTAACAGCCATCATCTCATATACACACAACAAAGAAGAAAGAAAGAAAAATGTTTGTTTCTTTGTGATCAGAAATTTTAGGGTCTATTCTCAACAAGTTTCAAATATGCTACACAGCAGTGTTAACTATAGTCATCATGTTGTACATTTTCATCCCCAGTATTTATTTTTCTTATAAATGGTAGTTTGTAACCACCTTCATCCAATGCCCCCATCTATGCCTCTGATAACCACTAATCTGATCTCCTTTTCTATGAGTTTGGTTTTTCTTTCTAAATTTCACACATGAGTGAGATCATACAGTATTTGTCTTTCTTTACCTGACTAATATCGCTTAGCATAAAGTCCTCAAGATCCACCCATGTGTTTCAATGATTAACCTATTCTAAAGCAATTACTTATTCAAAGACATTCAAAGTCTGTGCTGAGCATGTATATATTTATGTGGTTTCATTACCTAACCTTACTGGATTTTGATATATCATCATATTTTCTCATTTGTTGTACCTAGGATCCCAAAAATCCCTGCTGTGGCCCTGTAGCCTCTTTCTCCTGCTATTGAGTATGACTATCCCAGCACTACCTGAAGAGAGCCCATGGCTGAAGCAAGACAGAGACCATTAGTGCATGCTTCATTGTACACAATGTGTATCAAGTATAGACAATTTGCAGTCATGGATTCAGTTCTGCAGAGGAGAGATGGGCCTGTACATATTTAAATTAAGTTCAGAAGAGCACACAGCAATCACAAAGATCTCATTCGAATACTTTCCTTCCATTGGGGTGTTTTTTGTATCTTTTAAATATGGAAAACCAAGAAAAGCTGTTTTTATACAATGATGTTAAGGAGGCCAGTAGTTTCTGGACTGAATCAATCTGGCAGAGCTCCTAGAGAAGACTGGACATGGCAGGTATTCTCAGTGGGAGAATGGAGGCTGGTTCTGAGAGTTAAGGAGGTCCACCTGTGTAGAGCGCCAGCAGCATACCAGCAGAAGATGGTCTTTGAGCAGGCAATGGCAGCCATGCAGAAGTGCTGCTCCTCAGAGGCTGACAGAAGTGTGCAGACAGAGCTTCCAAATGGGGCCATATTTTTCACTGGCAGAGTAGAAAAGGCTCCTGTAGGTGCTATGGTTTGATAAGTATCTGTATTAAATTAGCCAGCTGTCCTTTGGGTTTATAAGCTTGTGAAGTTCCAGTAGTCTTTTAGGAATGTTGAATGGCCTATAAAATCTTCTTTGCAAATAAGGAGCTCGGCCAGGCCCTGATAGGAATCAAATTTTTCATTTTCATTCAAAGATACCATATCCCCCCTGGGTTTGCCTGTCAAACAGTCTTGGTATTTCATTCCCCAGAAGTAAATAGGCTCTCTTGGCACCAGTTTGCTCAGCTCTGTGGAAGGGTAGGTGGCTGGTGTGCAGGTGGGCATCATCAGATGAGCCAGGCAGCAGGGGGCTCACAGCCACCCATATGCCAACCGAGGGGTCACCACAGCGTTTCTCTGGTAGTTCACCCTACTCAATCCTGGGAGAGCACTTAATGGCTCCAATGCCTTTCTTGTTTATCAACTGGTTGTTGTGTTTTTGTTTGTTTGTTTGTTTGTTTGTTTAATGATTAGAATGGGAGCCCTGTGATTTTGTTTTGTACACTGCATATCCCTGGTCCAGGAGCCTAGAATATAGGAGGTGCCCAATAGCACTTTGTGGAAGGAAGGAATAAATGAAGACATAAGTGAATGGGTAGATGGCAAACAAGAGTGGAACCAGAAGTTTGCCACAAACTTTGGCACAGAGGTATGTTCTTTTGATTGCCTTTTCCTGAGGCCATTCTAAGGAAGAAGGCCAACCATCCTGATTTTCTCTTCTTAGATGTAGTATACTTTTGGTCTATTCCCTAACAAAGCTGGAAGGTCATACTTCCCAGAACTATGGCCAACGACTAAAGCAAATATATGAAGTCCTAACAAGCAGTCACAGAAGACTGCATGCCTTTCTTCTAATGTCTATTAACACTAATTGCCTACCATTGCTGACTTGTTTGTATCTTTCTCTTGAGGTCTGGAGAATACTCTACTTTGTGCTTTAGACAACCCTTGCTGCAGGTGTCTTAAGGGGAAGTTGTTTATTTTGAGGATGTCAGCATTTTAAAAATGCCATTGTCTTCCATGATGATAGCATCATATCAGTCTGCAGTATCATTTTCCATAACAGCATATATAGTGTTCCTTTATGTTTGACAAAAATGTTCCATAAGTGAGGCACTCTAAAGCTTTATTACTTATAAACCACATTGCTAAAATAGAGGTTCAATATTAAGAAATGTCTGGTTTCCATAGCATCTTGTTCTACAGGAAAAAAGCAAAACAAAACATTTTCTATTAAATTAAATATGTAACTTGTACCATACTTCACATCTCATATAGTAAAAAATTTTGCTTTTTGAAATGATTACTTTTTTAACAGCTCACAAGAGAATTTAAGTTCTCTTCCTTTTGAAGAGCTATGGCTTTCATTAAATCAAACTGAAATAATTAGTAACTATCCCAGTTCAGCATTGATTTTTCTAAATATAACAAAATGATTGAAACTTTCTGTTTAAAAAGTGTCATGGCTACAAATATGTGGTAAAACCATATTAATTAGGATTAAAGGGTTAAAAAAAAGGATTTCTAAATTAATGTGTTATTTAAAAAATTTATAGTTAGGAATGCCTGGGTGGCTCAGTCTGTTAAACGTCTGCTTTGGCTCAGGTCTTGATCCCAGGGTCCTGGGATGGAGTCCTGAATCAGGCTCCTTGCTCAGCAGGGAGCCTGCTTCTCCCACTGCCTGCCATTCTCCCTACTTGTGCTCACTTTTTCTGTCTTTGACAAATAAATAAATACAAATCTTTAAAAAATATTAAAATACAATTTTATAGTTATACTTTCCTTTCCAATGCTTATAACAACAAAGGCTCAACTAATGAAGTCTTTTTTTTTTTTTTTAAGATTTTATTTATTTATTTGACAGAGAGAGATCACAAGTAGGCAGAGAGACAGGCAGAGAGAGAGAGGGAGAAGCAGGCTCCCTGCTGAGCAGAGAGCCTGATGCGGGGCTCGATCCCAGGACCCTGAGATCATGACCTGAGCTGAAGGCAGAGGCTTAACCCACTGAGCCACCCAGGCGCCCCTCAACTAATGAAGTCTTATCAGTAAAGATATGTCTAAATGGAGAGGAAAAAAAAAAAAAGTATTTTTAACAGCTTTATTCAGGTATGTTTGATATATAAAAACTGTACATATTTATTATATACAGTTTGATGAGTTTGGACAATATTCATGTACCTATGAAACCATCACCATAATCATAGTAATAAACATCTCACCTCCAAAATTTCTTCAGGCTTCTTTGTTTTTAGGCAAAAATATTTTTAAGTAGCACATAGAAAGAAACATTTAGGATACCTAAAATTATTAGTATCGTGTTATGGAAATAATCTTAGAAATTTACCTTGTCTTCATATTTGTGTATGAATGAAAGGAGGCTCACAGGGAGTTTAACTAGCTTATTTTGGACCTACACTGAGAGGAATCAGGAGTCTTGAGCTACAGCCTGGTGCCCTCCTCACACGGGGTTTTTTCCCTCCAGGTTCCCACCTACCTGATTTGGACTCCAATGCAAATCCTTTTTATCTATTTGATTAAGCCTTTTTTTTTTTTTTAATTGTAAGACAGATAAAAGTTATTGAGCAGCAAGCAGGGGTGTGAAGGCAGAACTGGATAAGCAGAGGCTCCAGCACGCCATTCCTCACTCTGGCATCTTCCACTTGTCCTTCTAACCAGATGTGACTCTAAGGGGCTACTTCATGGGAGATGGTGGCTGCAATTTAGGGCATGCCAGAGTTTAAATATGTTACTTCTACTGACTTCTATATATTACTTCCATCTTACACATGAGGACACAGAAGTCCAGAGAATTTCACAGGTCAAAGTTGAATTCTCCAAAGCAATAAAATGGGCACTGGATCCTGGAGCCCACCTTAATCGCTGTATGATGATTTCCCAGAGTTGGAATTAATAAGCATTTTTTGCTGTACATAACTATGTGGCATTACATGAGACTGGGAGAAAATATTCTTAGGGTGTCCCAGTAATTCTCCTAGGCCCCAGAGATGATGCCCTCAAGTGAACTATCTGTAAGTGTGAAATGCTTGCTTTTCTCAACATGTGGTTTCCAAACCAAGCTCAGAGTGGGACACATTTTCAATATGGAAAAATGTTTCTGCTGTAGAAATTTATTGAAATCTTATTCATGCTCCCATAGGAAACAGCCCACTAATTAGGGACATCAGAAGGGAGTGTGGGGCTTCATGAATAGAGGTAGCCTATAGCCATGACAATGGCCATGATGCCATGACAATGGCAACAAGCTCCCCTTCCTTGATGAACACTGAAAATCTCACTCTACCACATGATAGATGCTTCAGGATTTTGTGCAGAAAGGGGTTCCAGAATGGCACTTCCACATGGCTGAAATACAGCTGGCATATAAAGGTGTTAATAGACAAACTTTTGGTCAACAGCATAGTCCTACATATGTAGAGAACAAATTTTCCAATCACATGAATTGTATAAAAGTTTTATTTTTAGATGCATAGATGGCATTGGGATGTCATGCTTAGGGGTTGAGAAATATGGGGCAAGCATGTTCATGGTGATAATTGTAACACTGATGTTTTTTATTAAGGTTTTTGCCCCTCATGTTTTATACTTGACTTAAAATTTCTCTTAACTTGTGGTTCTCAAACTTTGTTGTGCATCAGCATTGCCTGGAGGCACTATTGAAACAGGTTACTGGGATCCATCCCCAGGGTTTCTGAGGTCTCAGTGGGACCAAGCACTTGCATTTCTAATGGGTGCCCAAGTGATAACCTTGCCCAGCGACCCACTTTGAAAACCAGTTTTCTAATAAGTATGATTTGGTTTGTGTAAATTTCCACAATTAGTCTAGAATCATGAATTCTAATCAGTTAGTATTTTTTTAGTTGAAGGAGGATCATTTATGGTTAAGTCCAGGAATTGAGAAATTTAAGATGGTGTTCAAATGTTAGCAGTAGTTTTGTAGTTTGCAGTAAGGTGAAGTTAAGAGTTCACTTCCTGTTCAACAACCTTGGTAGCATACTGAAAATAATTTTCTTCAGGAGGGCTAAAGAACTAGATCTGGATGCTACTTGGCCAGGACTGTGTCCCAAACTATGTGGCATACGACTGTGGGGATATGACTCACCTGGCTGCATGGTGGACACTGTACTGGCCTGGGGCTGTTTGGCCTTGGCACAGGATGTAGACAGCAGCATTGTTGCCCAGGGTTATGGACTTAAAAAATACATGTTGAAGCTCTAACTCCCAATGTGACTGTTTTTGAAGATAGGGCCTTTAAAGAGGCAATTAGAGTTAAATGAGGTCATGGGGTAGGGCCCTAAGCCAAAAGGACTGTGGCCTTATAAGAAGAAGGAGACAACAGAGATGTACACAGAAAGAGGGATCCTGTGAAGATACAGAGGGACACAGGCTATCTGCAAGTCAAGAAGATAAGCCTCATGAGGAACCAACCCTTCTAGTACCTTGATCTTGGATTTCCATACTCCCAGAACTGTGAAAAATTAATGTCTGTTACTTAGGCCACACAGTGTGTGGTATTTCGTTATGGCAGCCCCAACAGGCTCTCAGGAGCTTGATGTTTCTGCATCTTTTGCCAGCCACTCATATTGCTTACTAGCTCCTGATTCAGAGTCTGGTTGTCTGCAATGGCCAGAACCTGCCTCTTGCTACAAAGAATATCCAAATAGACCACCACGGGTATCCAACTTCTGCAGAATATATTTGGAAGTAGATTCCACCTACCACCAATTTGCATCAGGTGAGGAATTCCCCATGCATAGGAAAAATGTGCAAATGCCAGGCAACCATTGTGAACCATCTGGTTCCAGAAAAGAAGCTTGAAAGTAAGGCATTGGGTGAGGGCCTGAATAAAAGCAAAGGACATCAGGGGGGTCAGTAATGTGCAGAAGAGAGATTTTTTTTTCCCGAAGAGAGATTTTGAGTAAAAACAGAAAATACCCTATGTAAAAGATTAGCCAACTGTTGGCCGAATTGCCTCTAATCTGGCTGGATTGCAATTCCTATGCAAGTGCCAAGCTCCGTGCTCTTCGTTTGTAGGTTGATTACCAAGCTGGACTAAAAGTCATTTTTGTATATGGGCCCCATTTTCTCAAATACTAACGTGCTCTCCAGGGCAAGGGAAGCAATTGCTACTCGGGAAAGAAGTCCACATGGGGTTCCACGTGGGGTTAATAGGTAGACAGACACATACAGGGTCCTAGGTCACAAATGATGGTGACTTTCTCGAAATGAAATAAGGCTCTGGGAAAACATTCAGTTCTCAGCCTGAAGGAACTCTGATCTCTGAAGCAAATGTTTCAGAAAGAACTCTGTTATACTTTGTCACTAAAGCAATAGATCCCCAGCTAAGGGGAACCTGTGCTGGAACTCAGGGTCCTCCCCATGCGGTGTACATTTACTCCTGTGCACTAGTTGGTTGTCTAAGCAATATTCTGGATTCTTTGGAGAACTAGAGATCAAACAGTTTCCTAGTTATAATTCAATTGGACAGGAATTTCAAGGCTTTTACTTAATTATGCTCTTGGGAAGTCATTCTCTGAGTATTTATTGCTCTATTGAAAATGGCATCATGCGGGCACCTGGGTGGCTCAGTGGGTTAAGCCGCTGCCTTCGGCTCAGGTCATGATCTCAGGGTCCTGGGATCGAGGCCGGCATCCGGCTCTCTGCTCAGCAGGGAGCCTGCTTCCCTCTCTCTCTCTCTCTGCCTGCCTCTCTGTCTACTTGTGATCTCTCTCTGTCAAATAAATAAAATAAAATCTTTAAAAAAAAAAGAAAATGGCATCATGCATCGTAAAGAACAGTTGAAAAGCAGGAGCTTATTAGTCAAAGATGCTGAAATTTCCTCTTAGTTTTTCACCTATCATCTCTAGTTTTGGCTTACCCATGTCATAGAATCAACCTCTCTTATGTCAACCCTCAATTAAAATATACTATATGAGAGGAATTTTTTGCTTGTAAAAAATGATGGAATGAATATGAGAAGACAATTGAATGCAAATAGTAAACTGAAAACGTGAGTTAAAAGTGTATGAAAGACAAACATTATTTTTCAACTATTTTTAGATATTCACTGGCATTGCTGCTGCCTAATAGGAAGCTTCTTTGTAGCTAGTCTGTCTCTGAGCCCCTGCAACAGCAAAGAAACTTCAGGCAGTATGTTTTGTCTATAATGTAGTGTCTGTATACCACATTTACCAGTTCAATGGGGTCTCAGCCCCCCAGGGGGACTCATCAGGGAGGCAATGTGGGTGACAATTAGAATTTGGCAGGGTCTCAGCAACGGTCCCAGCACTGTACCTCACAACATAGAGCTGCACTCAGGCCATGGTTCTGGCACTCAGGGCAGTGCTGGGTCAAGGCACCCAAGGACGTCCACTTGGCTTATTTGTTATTGTTGCACTTGGACCAACATCCTGCCCATCCTGAGCTGTGTGGTTAGCTTATGAGCATCTCACATTTGTCATTCCTTTCTGATGCTGCCTCTTCATTTCTCAAGCAGGGAGAGAAATAGATAGAAGATGCTATGAACTAGTTTGCACACTACCTGACTTCTATTTGGGGAGTTGGAAAATGAAAAACTATCTCCTACACTCCCTTGCAGCTAGGATTCTGAGTGTTAATTAGTCTTAGCGAATGAGAAGAACTTGCATATTTGCAATTTGAAAGACAGACTACAGCAGAGGCCAGAGTCCTGTGGGGTTGCAAGGTCATGGGAATAGGAGGTTTTTGACAAGAGCTGGCTTCTAGCGGTACTTCTCCCGACTCCTGAGTAAAAAAGAGGCAGCCCCAACGGTGTACAACTTTGCAATACTCGGTTTGCACTTGCAGTGGCAAGTCACAGGCAGCATTTAACAGCCTTGACATAGTAACTTCCCTTTGGTAGTGAGATTTGTGTTGGGCAAGGAGTCTTTCTTGGAGACCCAGGTTATACTCCATTCCTTCAGCCACTCAACCTATTGTATGTGCATCTACCTCTTTGTATTAAACCGTTTTCATCAGAGATGAAAATCTCTGGAGTGACTTTCTGTTTTCTGCAGGGAACAAACCCTTACGGATAGGTCAGAGGGGTGCCTAGATATCATCCACATTTCCTACCTGAGGTCCAGTGTTAGGAAAAATTAGCGGCAATGTTTTTCTTATATGTTGCATGAAGAAGTATGACAGTTCCACAATTGAATGTTCATAGTAACACACAAACTGGTAAATAACACCTTCATGTAAAAATATGTCCAGAAATGAACTACAGAAGTTTCTGGCTACATGTCTTGTGTCTAATTTAGTTTTTTGTATATAGAAATTTCTTAGGCAGCCTAGAATTTTCAGAATTTTTTTTAGGTCATGTTAGAATCATGTGTTGAAGAAAAGCACAGGACTTACATACTCTCTAGGGAAAGGCTGGTTGATTATCTCCCCTTCCAGTATGCATAATACTCTATCACTTGATTCCAAAAGCAATAAGAGAGAATTGTTTTTGCTAAATTTCAAGACTAGATTGAGGCCTAAGTCTTTAAAATCTGACTTTTGTTGGCTATTCTGAGCACTGATCTAGAGATGTTGAAAGACCAACCTGAAGGACGAGGGGAGCTGCAAGGTACCCATGGCCTGGGGACACCCTTGGGTCAGTCAGGTGGTCAAGAAACAGAAAAGATGGTGGGTCAGTCAGGTGGTCAAGAAAAGAAAGAATGTCACTTCATCCTCGTGGTTTATTTTGCAACTGGTCCTCTCTCCTCAAAAATGATTCTCATTAATAGGGAAATTTCCCCTCAAAACTCTTCATATATTGAATATTATATTGTTCTCTTTCTGCCCAGATAAAAATCTCCCGCTCTGTAAACTACAAGTCCAGGTTGTATACAGAGCTTGAAAAATAGCACAATATATTTTATCCCGAGAGTAAAGTTCTCACTGGACTCCTGTTTTAGTTCATTTGGGCTGTTAAAACAAAGTATAGGCCAGTAGCTTACACAACAATTTATTCCTTACAGTTCTAGAGGTTGGAAGTCCACGATTGGGGTGCCAGCATGCTTGGGTTCTGGGGAGCTCTCTCATCTGAGTTGTAGACTGCTGACTTCTTTTTTTTAAATTTTATTTTATTTTATTTTATTTTATTTTATTTTATTTTATTTTATTTTCAGTGTTCCAAAATTCATTGTTTATGTACCACACCCAGTGCTCCATGCAATATGTGCCCTCCTTAATACCCACCAGCAGGCTCACCCAACGTCCCACCCTTCTTCCCTCTAAAACCCTCAGTTTGTTTCTAGACTGCTGACTTCTTATTATATACTTACATGGTGGAAGAGGAAAGAGAGTCCTCTGGGGTCTCTTTTATAAAAGAAGTAATCCAATATGTGAGGGCTTCATACTCATGAACTAATCATCCCCAAAGGGCTCCCCCATAACACCATCACAATAGAGATTAGGTTTCAACAAGGAATTTGGGGGGAACACAAACCTTCTCTTGACTGACTTGTCTTCTTTTCTCAAGCATATCAGTGTTGGTGGATAGTGTGTGTGGAATGCACCACCTTTCCTTTGTATCCCTGTAAGGTAAGCCCTGGCAGCAATTTTTAATTTTCTGTAATGTAAGTGCCTGACTTAAGCTTTTGATTGCTGAGGCATTCACTTCAAAGATGGCTGTGTCAAATAAACAACACTGCCAGCTACATGACCAAATAAGGAGCCAGGTAAACTCCCCACCACTCCAACTCCTCTTTTGTTTGAGAGGTCTTGGTTGGTTTTAATAACTGGTCACTTGGCCACATTCTTTTCTTTTCTTCCCACACTTTAATTCCCATTTTTCTGGTTAAAATTCACCAATAAAGAGTGAACTGTTGGAACCCTAGGCTCCCACCCTCAATACAATAAAAACAGAGACCCAGGTGCTCTCTCTCTCTCCAAGACCTCAACATGTGGCCCCAGATGTGCTATATACCCTCCAGGACTTGTGAGTAATAAACTTTGTTTCTTTTAAAGTTTCCTAATAGTTGCTGCTGAGGAGGTCATATAATCATAATAAGAATCAGAAGATCCAGACACAATGTTGATTCCGAAAGAGGAAGTGGGCCTAGGTGAGTGCCCCCAGGCTTTCTAGCCAGCGGCATCATTATTCATAGGCTGAGACCAGCACAACAACCCAGTTCTTAGAAATATTTATCTTGTTCCCTTCCCTTTTCTATACACAGGAGAGAAACACTCATGGGAAGGGGAGTTGTCTTGTTCCATGTATAAGGGATTCCAGTCTTACTGTACTCCTGGCTGCTCACCACCCCTAACCCTTTGACCTATACTGTCTGCCTGTTCCTTTTCCACAGAAGCAGCCATCTGCTTCATCTACAGGGGAGCGGTGAGAGAATCATCCCTATGAGATTCGAAAATGATCTTCGATATTTAGAGATTTTCCGGGCTGGGCACTTAAGTTTTGTTGAGGAACAGAATGAGATTTCCAGCAAATTTTCTGGTGAGACTAAAGTGAGGTAACTCCCTAGGCTCCTGGGTTCCATTTCCTGACATTGACATGGCCAAAATTCCTTTAATTTAGCTTTTTTTTTTTTTTTTCTTTCGAAGTAGAAGGAAAGAAGAGAAAATGTTTGAGAATATGCATTTTTGTTGAAATGTGTTAAATCATACCAGGATGTTTTTAAATCGGAAAGGTAATAAAAACACCAAGGCCTTCCAAACTATAAGCCCTCTTAAGCTCACATGAGAGAGATTTACTAGGTGCTATTTTTACTGTGTGAACAAGAGACACTAGATCTGAACTGAAGTATAATCACACTCACTGCTTGGTATTTTACATATGTTTTTATCTTACTCCAATTAGCTATGTTACCTAACCTCTTGTTCTGATGTGAAAGTAGACAGTAAATTAGAGACGACTCTCAGAGCTGGTGGTAACTAGACCTGACAGATGCTGAAGGAAGAACCAGCTGCTAAGCTCAAGTGAAATACAGAACTAACTCCACTCTGCTCGTCTAATTTGATCTAATTTGTACATTTGTCTTGACTCATGGAAAAAAGATTGTTGAAAACAGCATTTCAGATAGATGTTTTGTAAATCCTCAAACCTGTGAAAATTTTTCTTAATCTGTCATATTTACATTGGCAAGCAGCACACACCTCAGGGCCACCCAGGGAGCTATAAGTTTTTTTTGTTTGTTTGTTTGTTTGTTTGTTTTTTAGGAGAATGAGTTTATTCTCTGTGAAGAAGTGAGGAATTGATTCATAAGAGAAACAGAGTGAAATTGAACAAGATACTGATAACAGGGAGTACCTGCAAGGAAGTAGGTGGGGCAAATTAGAGAAATGGGGAAGGAGATAATAGGTACCTTTTTCATCTCCTCCTGCCCCTGCATGCCCAGTGCTATGTGGACCAAGGGGCTTAAACCCATTGCTATGTTGATCATTTAACCATTCAACCAGCAACCTGGTTTTAATTTTTTCATGCATTTACAATGACTAATTTCTTCTTTGATTTTGTTAACTATTACAACTCTTCAAAGTGGAAAAAAATGGCCCTGAATTAACTGTAAATAATAAGAAATATACCATGTTAAAATAATTTTGACATAGTATATGACTTGCAGTTTTTAAAATGTGCTGAAAATTTCTAGTCAACTGATTTTTTCAAAACTGCAGATAGACTTCTTTTTCCTTTCCTTTTTTTTTAAATTTATTTATTTGTAAGAGGGGGAGAGAGAGGGAGCACAAGCAGAGGAATGGCAGGGAGAGGGAGAAGCAGGCTCCCCGCTAAGCAAGGAGCCTAATGCTGGACTCAATCCCAATCATGGCCTGAGTCAAAGGCAGAGGTTCAGCCTACTGAGCCACCCAGGAATCCCTGCAGATAGATTTCTGCAAACAAGCTGTAGCATATAATATGGAAGGTTGTGTATCTTGGTATGTTTGGTTTGTAGTTCATCTACAACTGAGAACTAATAGGATAGGAGAGTCATTTCTCAGGACTAAAACAATAAGAGAATCACTTCTCTAATTGTAATGATAACGGGGACCATTCTGATTGTGAAAGAAAAAAGTAGCAGCACATTCATTATGTAGGTAAATGCTGTGATATCCTTTAACAAAGGTGAAAAAAAAAAAAGACTCAGAAATGAGTACTCCTTCAAGCTTCATGTTCCTAACAGAAAGGAAAGGTGGTTCATATTAACTTAGAATAATTTCTATCCTCCTAGCATGGTTTCTGTTCTTTAATTCTCTGGGTCGCATACACTTTTTAAAGTGTTATATTAAGGTAAATCATTAAGTAATAAAGAATGTGACATGAAAACAAAAGGGCAACTTCTTTCCAAGGAAAATAGGTTTTATTCCATTACATTTCTTAGAAAGGAAACTTTCTTCTTCTCAAGTATTTATTAAATCACCTATGTGGTGCCTGGGTGGCTCAGTTGGTTGAGCATGGGACTCTTGATCTCAGCTCTGATCATTTTTTTTTTAATGTTCAGTTAGCTAACATCATTAGTTTTTAATTAGCTAGCTAACTAGTTAGTACATCGTTAGTTTCTGATGTAGTGTTCAACAATTCATCAGTTGCGTATAACACCCAGTGCTTATCACAACATGTTCAGCTCAGGTCTTAATCTCAGGGTCGGAAGTTTAAGCCCTACACTGAGCTCCAGTTGGACACAGAGCCCACTTAAAAAATAAAAAAATCACCTTTCTAGGGCTTGGGTCAAGCTAACACCAATGATCATCATCATCATTGCCAAATATTTTTGGAGTATTTTCTGTGCTAGATAATGGGAAATAAATGGTGTCACATATCCACTCAGTCAGTCAATCATCTTTCTGACACTTGACACAGCAGGTCCTTTCTCAGACCTCTCACTTAGGGAGCCTGAGGGGCCACGGGCCAGTTTACCGAACAAGCTGCATATGCTACATGTTTAACAACTCAAATTGCCATATTTTTTTCAAGATTTCAGGAATGGTAGAGGCTGGAGTGCACAGTATTTATACACAAGTCTTGACTGAAGCTATCAAACATAGGCACAACCCTGAAGGGCATGGAGAATCAAGATGTGGAACCTGCCTGAGCCCCATCTTGGGGCTTCAGTAAATGAGGGTTCCATTCTAACTAGTAAATTCTGAACACAATGGATGGATCATTTTGACTCAGTTAATACTTCAAAGAAGACTAAATGGTCTTTCTTGATGCCAGTTATATAATTTCTAGGAATTTATATAAATTTGTAAGTGGTGCAGAGAGGTGGGTGTAAATTCGCCCATTTGCTTGCCTTCCCTAGGAATTTTCATGTGACAAGCCATGGTATGGTAGGAAGTTGAACTGCCTAGAATATACTTTAAGCCCATTTTTATCCAACTTTCTGCTTTAAATCAACAAACAGCTCCATGTTTGGTACATAAAAGACCATCAATGTAGGTTTAATATAATGCTTTAAAATGAATGTGTGTAATAAAATATGGACACTTTTCAGTGGAGCTGAGACATTAGGCCAGCATTTCCTAGCCACCCCTCAGAATGCTTTTGCCTCATAAATTTCTTTTCTTTTTTTTTTAAGATTTTATTTATTTATTTGACAGAGATCACAAGTAGGCAGAGAGGCACGCAGAGAGAGAGGAGGAAGCAGGCTCCCTGCTGAGCAGAGAGCCCGATGTGGGGCTCCATCCCAGGACCCTGGGATTATGACCTAAGCTGAAGGCAGAGGCTTTAACCCACTGAGCCACCCAGACGCCTACCTCATAAATTTCTTAAGTTCATTCTTGGCATCCACTTCATGCTAATCATATAATTATATTTATTCTAATGATTCTGAGGAGAAAAACCTTAAACTATGCATAACTTTGCATTGCAGAGTAATTTACCAGCATTAGTAGAGTAAATATTCCTGGTTTAGGTTACTTTTAAGCACTCATTATAACAGGAGTATTATAACTCTCCAAAAGGACTTTGGTAAGCTTGGAATGATAGAAAGCAAATAACATGTTTAGAATAGTTTGCCTTGCAGGTACTGAAGAGACTGGTGTGTGAGCCAATAGGAGATACTCATTGCATAATGGGAATAATTCTCAAATGTACACACTCTTCAAAGGCTTCATGTATACATGCTTAGAGTACTTTGTTTTACTTTCCTAAGTTTGAGGAGACTTTATTGACATTAAGTCCCTAAGAAAATAAAGAGATAATTAAAATACATACTCATATGGAGCATTTTGTGATTATGGGGATCCAATTTCAATGAATACCATTTTGTATTAGACTAAGCAACATTAAATTAAGCAACATTTGGATATTTACTAAGTGTGGGTACTGTGTGTTTACTCTGTGCTAGAAACTTTTACATGAAATGAGAAATATTATTTTCATTTGATAATAGAAAAATATCTGGCTCAAAGTATGCTCAGAATCACCTAACTAATAAATGGTTTTGGAAATGAAAGAAGATAAACAAAGGATTGATAAAAAGCCCATCTAAGGGGCACTTGGGTGGCTCAGCTGGTTAAGCATCCCACTCTTGATCTCAGCTCAGGTCTTGATTTAAGGTGGTGAGTTCAAGCCCTGCCTTGGGCTCCATGCTCCATGGAGCCTATTTTAAGAAACAAACAAGGGTTATATTACCAGATATCCCTTCCGTATACCATAATAGAGTACATGTGTATGCATGTGCGCCTGCCCACACATCACGTGTGCACATGCACACACGTGAGCTAGATGATACCAGCAGAAGTCCAGCAGTTTACCCACTCAGGAAAATAACACAGAATACTTGCTTGCCCCAAGCCATCTGGAACAGATGAAGCAGGGAGAGAAGGGTATAGTTCTGAAAACAGGGGCATTAAGTGATCATTATATACTGAACATTGAGTTCCCTAACCCTCATCCCTACTTCGGCCTTAAAATTTATAAGATAGGCTAATAACTCCAGGCAGGAGATTAAAAAGTCTTCTGCAAGGATTCTGAACAGCCTGAAGAGAGAAACCTATAAACCATAAGATCAGAGGTTTCCCTATGAAATTGCCCATTCCATTTTGTACTTTGTAAAGCCCACTGTTGATCATTCTAAATGCAGATATTCCAATCATTATTTTGGTGGTCCATCCTTAAATATGAACCAACAGCAAAAATGACTAGATATCTGATGGAAACCTTTTATATCAAAGACAACTATGAAAACCAGCCAATAGGGGAAAAGCTACTCAAAGAAAACAGAAACCACACAGGACAATAAAGTCTTAATAATACAACCACTATTATAGAATCTCTATCCTACACTTTTATAGTATCCCTAGGAAGAAAAGGGAAGAAGTTGCATCCATGAAATAAGAATAGAATGTTGATTAAAATATATTATTTTTTAAAGGCAAGAAAGAACTCTGATAAATTAAAATTAAATGAATGGAAATTAAATATATGTTGGAAGATAATGTGAGGAAATTTCGCTGAATGTGGTACAAAAAAATATATGGATATTAGGAGAGAAAAGAAAATTAGAGGATCAGTTCAGAAGATCTAATACTCGAGGCACCTGAGTGGCTCAGTTGGTTAAGCAGCTGTCTTCAGCTCAGGTCATGATTCCAGGACCATGGGATCGAGCCCCTCATTGAACTCCCAGCTCAGCAGAGAGCCTGCTTCTTCCACTGCCTCTGCTTGCCGCTCTGCCTACCTGTGCTTGCTCTCTCTGTCTGTCAAATAAATAAATAAATAAAATCTTAAAAAAAAAGGAGACCTAACACTCAAATAAGAGTTTCAGAAAGAGCAAAACCCTTTAAAAGAGAATAGAATATTATTTTTAAATTTTCAAGGAAATTTCCCAAAATTAAGAGACATGAATTTCAAATTGAAAAGGCTGATAAAGTACTCAATGAAATAGATTAAAAAAAATCAAGCCTGACATTATGATATATCACAATTCTGGGAAATATGTTTTTAGAGGTAAAATTTCATCAGATACAAAAGATTAAGACTAAAAATGTCTGGTCTTATCAATAGTGAAACTGAAAGTTGAAAACAATGGAGCCAAACTTTTAAAATTCAGAAGCGGGGCACCAGGTAGCTCAGTTAGTTAAGCAACTGCCTTTGGCTCAGGACATGATCCCAGGGTCCTGCGATCCAGCCCGATGCTCAGCTTCCTGCTCCATGGGGAGCCTGCTTCTCCCCTTCCCTCTGTCATTCCTTCTGCTTGTGCTCTTTCTCTCTCAAATTAAAAAAAAAAAAATTAAGAAATAAAATCTTAAAAAAATAAAAAATAATAAAATTTGGAAGGAAAACTATTTCTGACCTTAAACCTAGAAAAATTATCTATTAAGCATAAGAATGGAATCCAAGTACATCCATTTTCTCAGGAAGCTCCTTGAACAAGGCTGTACCAAACCAGCAGAATAATTCAGTAGTGAGGCATCAGCTTCCAGGACATAAGGAACACATGTCAGCAAAGAGCCAAGGACACTGAGGATGGGCGATCACAGGCTCAGCTCTGTAGGCCCTCAGGGTGCTGCGGGGGGAGGTGGGGGCTGAAATCTCTTAGAAAGCTTTCTTTAAGAATATGGAATTGATGTTTTTACATATTTTTAGACATTTGGGGCTGGAATGGTGATAAATTCATAGGAAACTAAGCAAATGAAAATAAGACAATTAACTTTGAGGGCAAGAATAAATGCAAAAAAGGAAAAAGCAATTGTATTGTGCCAGGTGGTTCATCTATGAATAGCATTTACATAATAGTAATGGTGTAAACAATAAATACTAATTTAACTGCAATATGTCACAGTCATATCAGGAGCATTGGAGCTGAAGAAATGGAGAGAAAGAGAGACTGAGAGAGTATGTTGGTAGCAGGAGGAGTTCTCATAGATATTGTCAAAAATTAAAAAATCAAGAAATGGCAGTATAATCATGCTATATAGAGTTGTAAAAATAAAAGACCAGAAGAAACACTTAAAAATGTTAAGGGATTGTGGAATAGGACAACCCTTCTTTAAAAAAAAAAAAAAAAAGATTTTGTTTATTTATTTATTTGGTGGAGGGGGGAGCAGAAGAGGAAGGAGATGTAGAAAGAGAGAATCTCTAGCAGACTCCAGGCTAGGCACTGAGCCCAGTGTGGGGCTTGATCTCAGGACCATGAGATCCTGGACCTGAGTGGAAACCAAGAGTCAGAAACTAAACTGACTGACAGAGCCACCCAGGTTCCCCTTCTTGTAACATTCTTTAGACAATGTTCCTATTTATTTTCTCACTCCAGAATTACAGTTGTCCAAAGCAAAGATGAAGTTGGTTTTCCTGGAAGTAATCCACCTGAAGTCCAGGTGAGGGCATTATATTTAATGTTATCCCAAATCTCAACTCCTGGGTGGTATCAACCTAAAGACAAGAAAACAGTTCAAGAGGCAAAGCATTTATTTGGGTTTAAGGAACTGTAATTTGGGGCACACAGATTTAGGTAGAAACAAACCCAAACAGTATTCCAACTAGTGGAGGTAGATTCAGGGTTTTCATGGGAAAAAAGGGAAGATTAGGTAAGTTGTTTTTAAGAAGAGTTCATTGGCGCTGACAAGGAGGGCTAGGTTTGTATGTACTTCATTGATTGGTCAGGTGAAGGGGTCACTAGGCAAAAGTTTACTTTGATCAGTTTCTTCAAACACTATTTTCTTGTTCTTGCTGACCTCTTGGAATGTGGAGGTGTGGCCCAGTTCAAAGGTTTAGAAAACAGGACTTGCAAGGCAATTCCATTTGACTTCTCTGGCTCTACTTTAAAAATGGCTCTATCCATGTAATTTTTCACAATGGACACCCACTGCATGGGTAATGAATTATGATTGCCACAGATAATTTTTTTTACTCCCAACCAAAAATAAATTAATGGTTCCAATCCCCATTTCTCCCAAGCTTCTGTCTTCTCTCATTTACACCATATTATTAATTTTCACATAAGTTATTGAGAGATATTTTAGATTACATATGTCATGTTATTAAGAGATATTTTAGAGTACATATGTCATGGACTAGTAGAAGGTGTTCTGAGCTAGAAATCAAGAGAATAGCACTTTCTATGATGGCTTACTGTGTTAGTCAAAAGGAGTTAAGTTTACACTGCTGTTAACAAACTATCCCACAATCTCAGTGGCCTTAACACATACATGTTATTTTTCTCTGAGTTTACTCTAAGGAAACAGAGAAACTAGAGAATCATGAAAGTTTTTCATTACTTCAGTTAAACATTTTCTCTTTTGCGAAATCAGGGGATGACTGGTTTCCAAAAACACCCAGGCCTTTTCATCAACCCCTGATTGGGATATCTCATAGGTGATGAAATTGATGGTGATGATGAACATGTCACCAATTAATATTGAATTAATTCTAACAATCTATTTAGCTCTTACCATATGCCAGACACTGTACTATGTGCCTTGGAGACCTTTTTGCCACTTACTCATGAAGGTGACATTGTGAGATGAATACTCTTAAGAAATAAGGAAATAAGGGCAACTGTCTTGATCTCAGGTTTGAAGCTCCATGTTGGGCTCCATGCTGAGCATGAGCCTATTTAAGAAAAAAAAAAAAAGGTAAAGAAATAGAGGCTCTGATCTTTTGTTAAACCTGTTCTATATAAAGTCTCCTGGCATTTCAGCTGATGACAGTCCTACCTTTCTAATTGCTCAAACCAAAATCTTAACTCTCTTTTTCACATATCACACATCTAACCCAACAGGAAAGTGTTGACTCTCTATCAAAATATATAAAATATCCAGCTGCTTCCAATTACTTCCCGTGATACCATCTTGACCCGAGCTGCTCTCATCTTTCACCTCAGTAACTGCAGGGTCTACATACCTCTATTCCTACCACTTAACAGCTCATTGTCAATGCAGCAACCAATGTCATACCTAACCTTTTTATTTAATTTTGCACTTAATCTGACCATCCCTCTGCTCAAAACCTCTGGACCTACAGTGACCTAGACAGCCCTAAGTTATTTGGTTTTTTGTGATCCTCTTGGCTTTCCTCTTAGGATTCTTCTCCTGTTCCTTCCCTTCAGTTACATTGGCCTTTCTGATATTCTTAGATAAAACAGTCTTCCTCATGCTTAAGAACATTCCACTGACTTTCTCTTCCTTGAATGCACCTTATCCAGATACTTGGTAGTCAATTTCTGTTTTGGACTGAAGGTTTGTGTCTTCCCAAAATTTATGTATTGAAGCCATAACCTCTAATGGGTGACATTGGGCAGAGGGTCTTTGATAGCTAATTAGGCTTAGTTAGGTCATGAAGATAAGATCCTCTTGACAGGATTTGTGCCTTATAAAAAAGGGAATACAGAACTCTTCAGCTGCACTGGGTGAGAAAGGCCATGCAGGTAAACAACAAGATGGCAACTATCTACAAGCCAGGAAGTGGGCCCTTACCAAGAACCGAATCTGTCTGCACCTTGATCTTGGACTTCCCAGCCTCCAGAATTGTGGGAAATAAATGTCTGGTTTTTAAGTCATCCAGTCTGTGGTGTTTTATTATAGCAGCTGAAAAGCAACTAAAACAACCTCCTTACCTCCTCAAGTCTTTGCTCAAATGTCACTTTTTCAGTAAAGGGTCATTCTAATATTCTATTTTATATGGCATTCTGATCTCTATCAAATCCCCACTGTCTCTAGCACTTCTGTTTCCTTTCTCCCTGTTGAATTTTACCCTTAGTATTTAGCATGTTCTTTCAGAAGATTACTATTTATGCTCCCCAATTGGAATGCAAACCCCAAATGGGCTAAGATTTTTGATCTGTTTGTTTACTATTACTCTTTAAGTTTCTAAAACAAGTTTCTAATAGGTGCTCACTTCTAGCATCTATATCTTGGTTTCTAATACTGTTTTCTAATAGAAGGAACTCGGGGGGGCTCCCTGAAGTGGTCTGGGGCAACAAAATGCAAAGTAAAACTGGAGGATCTTGTGGTGTCAGAAAGGAAGGAAGAGCTTACAAAATGATGTTGACTGTACACCTGAAACTAAGGTAATGTTGTATATCAACTATATTTCAATAAAAAATATATTTAAGTGATGGTGACATGTTGGATACAGAAGCCAATTTGAAGGAACACCCAGTAGCCAAAGCTGAAACATTTTGATCAAAAATAAACAATAGAGGTGCCTGGGTCATTAAGCATCTGCCTTCAGCTTAGGTCATGATCATAGGGTCCTGGGATTGAGCCCCGCATCGGGCTCCTTGCTCAGCAGGAAGCCTCTTTCTCCCTCTCCCACTCCCCCTGCTTGTGTTCCCTCTCTCAATGTCTCTCTCTCTTTATCAAATAAATACATAAAATCTTAAAAAAATAAACAGTAATAGTAAGTCATAAGATAAAATAAATACATATGCTAATTTATGATATACACAAATGATTAAACAAGGAAACAAACAAATAAATAAACAAGAGACCAGCTCTTTGTTGCAGAAGAATTCCAATTAGTGAATGTAGAAGGAATGAAGGACATATAGAATGACCATGAAGCAAACAGCACAGTAAAATTACTACAAGCAATGTCCACTAATAGAAACTAAAACCAGTGGGAAAAAGAAATATTTGTGTAAGGACCTATTTAGCCAGAGCAACTCCATCTTGGGTAAATAGCCACTTTGTTGTTTGTGCAGTAAACTTAAACTGACTCCCCCCCGCCCACCGAGAAACTTATTTAGAAACAAGTCCGGGAAACCAGTAAAATGTAGTCGGCTAGTTCCTGATAACAGAGCCCAGAATACAAGGACTAGTCAGGCCAGATGGAAACATCTAATCAGTATGAAATACTGTTTGTAACAGTGAGAAGCTCTTGCCCAAACCTAAATGACTCCATCTCGGGAAGGACGACAATCTTACTATTCACACTGAATATGTTAACTGACTAAGCCTTCCCAAAAAGTACTGTTTGTAACGGTTCCTGGTATGGGGTAATCTTGAATCACCAGACCAGATGGAACTAGCCAATCAACAAGAGACACACAAACCTGGTGGGTTGAGATACCAAGATACGGGTTGCAGTTTCACCCAATAAAAGGTAGCCTATAAGATTGGGAGGGGTCGCCCTCTTTGAAGGTCGCCCTGACAGGTCAGTCAGTAGATTCTTGAGCCTGTAAGCTGGGGGTGGTCACTGTCTTCAGAGACGGCCCTGGCCAGTCCGTCTGACTTCTAATGCTTGGCATAGAATAGGGCTTTGCATAACTTTAACTTGGTTTCAGTCTTGTTCCCCTGGCCGATCAATCTGATTTCTAATACTTACCATAAAATAAAGCTTTAAATAACTTTCACTTTGTCTCAGTCTCGTTTCATTTAATAATGGACCTAACATTTGTATAGTCTCGAAGTATCTCTCCCAGAATATTTATTAACTACAAAGGGAAAAATAGTAACTCTCTAGTGAAGAAACCAGAAGATACCATCTTAACAAAATGATCAAGATGTAATAAGGCATCATGCATCACCTGATATTGTTGGAGCCGATTCCACGTTAAAACCTGTTGAACCCCTAGGGCCTACCTGGGCCTACTTAGCCATAGTGACTCCACGTTGCCTAGGTAGCCATTTTGTTGTTTAATAAATGCCTCAGCAGTTACTGATACCAGTTCTGGGTAACTGTTGCTAAAACACATACCTAAAACAAGGCCATTTTGTTGTTTAATAAACACCTCAGCAGTTACTAGTATCGGTTCCGGGTAACCATTACTAAAACACACAGGTAGGAGACATCCAATCAGCCAAAGCCACATACGTAGAAGTCTGCGGTTGTGCCCTGTAAAACTAGCCTGCAAGACCAAAGGGGGGGTTGCTCTCTTCGGAGGTGGCCCTGGCTGGTCAGTCTGACCTCTAATGCTTGGCATAGAATAAAGCTTTACATAACTTTCACTTTGTCTCAGCCTCGTTCTCCTGGGCGGTCAGTCTAACTTCTAATGCTTGGCATAGAATAAGGCTTTGCATAACTTTCACTTTGTCTCAGTCTCGTTCCTTTGATAATGGACCCATTGATAACGGACCCAACAATATGATGTACTGAACAAAAAAGGATGACCTCAATTGAATAGTGAAAAACATCAGATAAACCCAAATTGTGATCAGTACTCTTTAAAACTGCTGAGGTCATGAAAGACAAGGGAAGTCTGAGAAACTATCCCATACTGAAGAAGACTCTAATGAGACATGGCAACTAAATGCCAGATCAGATGTGAAGCCCTGGGTTAATCTTAGAACAGAAAAAGGACATTAGTGCAAAAGTGGTGAAACATGAATCAAGTATAGATTTTAGTAAATTAGTGATATACTATATTAGTTTTGATAAATTTATTATGGTCATATAGAATAACACTTAGGGAAGCTGTGGGAAGGATAAACAGGAACACACTGTATTATCTTTGCAGTTTTCTGTAAGTCTAAAATTATTTCAAAATAACATTTTAAAAATAGATGCATAAGTTATTTCTGAAATGAAAATATTTTCTTATCTGTGAAATTAAGAAGTTGAATGAAGTCTCTCATTTATTTATTTTCTTATTTATTTATTTTAAAGATTCCATTCATTTACCTGATGACAGACAGAGATCACAAATAGGCAGAGAGGCAGGCAGAGAGAGGGGGGAAGCAGGCTCCCAGCTGAGCAGAGAGCCAAGCACAGGGCTTGATCCCAGGACCCTGAGATCATGACCTGAGCTGAAAGGCAGAGGCTTAACCCACTGAGCCACCCCAGCGCTCCTCTCTCATTTATTTTTAAAGATTTTATTTATTTATTTGACAGGGAGAGACAGAGAGAGAGACAGAGAGTACAAGCTGGGGGAGCAGCAAAGGCAGAGACAGAGAGAGCAGACTCTCCCCTGATCAGGGAGCCCGATGCAGGGCTCAGTCTCCCTCGGGATCATGACCTGAGCTGAAGGCAGACACAACTGACTGAGCCACCCAGGCACCCCTAATCCTTTCAACTTTTTAATAAATCCATGAAAAAGTATGAAAACATTACATTCTATAAAGAAATTTTAAGAGACTCAACCTGGGGTAAATCTGTTATCACTGTCAGTCTAAAATAGAGTCAGTTATTGACAACTTATCAAAATAATTTTACAGGTTAGACAGCATTTCTCATTGATTAGACTGAGAAGAACAGATATTTTGGCACCAAATAGATGAATAAATGGAATAAGTTGGTGGCTAAGCAAAGTATTAGTTAAATTCCTAGGTAAAGAAGGAAAATACATTATGAATGTACAAACCTTTATAAAATAATATTGAACTAGAAACTATATATATATTCTAAGCATATATATATTTTACATATATATATTACATATATATTTTTTACATATATATATTTTACATATTATACATATATATGTATAAAATTAAATACACATAGTTTGATGGCTCTAAAAATATTAATTGGTAAAGAAAGAATTCTATAAAAACTACACATAATTTTCACTTTCTGAAGCTTGAAGGTGGCTCAGATGTGCGGGAGGGAAGAGGTCTACTCTTCTACAAGTTACAGTGAGTTGGACTTGAATCATGATGTGACTACTGAATTAAAAATCCTATGAAGTGAAATGAGAAAAGCATTCCTTCTACATTTCACATACACAACAAGAGCCAGACTAAGAAGACATGATACACGTTTATTTGGTTCTGCCGAACTTCGGGCATTTTTGAATACTCCAGATTGCCAGTGACACATCTGCTAAATTCTTACTTATTTTTTGGTGTGATCCTGAACATCTCCCTAAGGTAAAAACGTTTTTTTTTTAAATGTTAATATTTCCTTAAAATATTAATATCTTCAGAATTCCCATTTCCATTTGACTATTTCTTAGAATGTTCAATAATTTGAATTTCCACAAAACTCCAGCACACTTTTCATTATAAGTGGGTCTAGCTATTCATATAACACTGTGTATTTTTTAGGATTTATAACTCAGTAGCCACAAACTTGTTAACTTATGAAGAAATTTATGAGCAGCCAAGTGATAACTTTAAGGTTCTTCAGGAAATATCCTCTGTAACTGTATATAGTCAATCTAAATCCTCAAATTCTTGAGTATTCTTTACCCACACTGTTTAATTTAAGATGATCTTCCTCATTCAAGTGATTAAAGTTAGTAAGGAAAAATAATTATCATGAAATTGTACTTCTTATATTATAGAATATTGAAACAGGCAATCTTGACAAAAACCACACAATCATTCACAATATAAGAATAAATATAAGAGAGACAGAAGAGAGGCACCTGGGTGGCTCAGATGGTTTGGTGTCTGACTCTTGCTTTCAACTTGGGTGGTGATCTCAAGGTCCTGAGATTGAGCCCAGAGTCAGGGTGTCTGCTCAAGGTTCTCTCTCTCCTTCTGCCCCTTCCTCTGCTCTCTCTCTCTCTCTCAAATAAATAAATAAATCTTTTTTTTTTTAAAGAAGAAAAATAAAAGGCAATGTGATAATATGTATCTTTCCTTTAAAAAACTGACATGAAGTTAAACAGATGGGTATTGTGTTAGTCAGAGTTCTCTGGAGAAACAGAACCAATAGGGTGTAAATATATACATACATATATATCCTTCTTACCTTGGCTTCCTATTGTGGGGGTGGCAAGAGAATCTGATATTGGAGATGATTAGTTGCTGTGTTATGAGTATGGGTTGTATTTAGATATAAAACAATCATGTCAGAAAAAGTATGTCAGAATAGGGGAACAGGGGAAGAAAGAAAGAAGGTCTCTTCCCCTACCCACACTGAAATGTACCAGTCCCTCTCTAATCTTGTTTGTAGGGATTCTGTTGATTGAATGCCTGAAGAGAAAGGTGACATGACCCTCAGCTTGTAACATTTTAGTTAGAATCACTAACCAACAGCTGCAGGCTTTAAAAAGAAAAACAGTTTTGAACGTGTGTGTGTGTGTGTGTGTGTGTATTCAGAGAGACAGAGAAATTTATTATGAGGAATTGGCTCATGCAATTATGGAAACTGAAAAGATCTACCATATGCAAGCTGAGACCTGGGAAAGCCAGTGGCATGAATCAGTCCAAGCCTGAAGGTCTAAGAACCAAGGCAGCTGACCCTGTTAAGTCTCAGTCTGAAGGCAGAGGATGAGATGAGATGTCCCAGCTCAGTTAAGAGAACAAGTGAATTCTCCTTTCCTCCACATTCTGTTCTGTTCATGCCACAACAGATTGGAGGATGCCCATCTACACTGGGGAGGGCAGTCTGCTTTACTAAGTCCACTGATTCAAATGCTAATATCATCCAGAAACACACTCACAGGCACACCCAGAAATAATGACTAGCTGAATATCTGAACACCCCATGATCTAGTCAACTTAACACATAAAATTAGCCATCATTGTATAAACGTTTCTGGTGTTTTTCTTGTTTGTTTTTACCTGTTAGTGAGTGATAGGTAAATATGAGCTTGAATCATTAAAAGCACAATGTCTATCTATGTATTTATATCAGAAACTCTGACTTAGTAACATAATTCTGTCCTATGAAGGTAATACATATCAGTCATCAACATTTTGAGTGAAGAGCACTTGCATTTGACTAATTTTGCCAATTTCTTGTGCCAGGATAGCTGACAAGTAGAGAAAGTAGGAAGTAAAGTGAGTTCACATACTTGCTGTTGCAGTGGGCAGGAATCTTAGAAATTCTTTGCACAAAGAAAAGAAATAATGAAAGAGGGGCAAGATGGAGGAGAAGTAGGACACCCTGTTTCAACTGGTCCCCTAAAGTGAGCTAAATACCTATCAGAACACTTTGAACACCCATGATATCAGCCTGAGATGTAAGATTATACACTTATGGATCTCTATGGGAGCAGAAGACATCAGTGGAGAGGGCGCACCTGGGTCATGGGTCATGGTTGATATATTCAGCTATATATCCCTTCAACCTCTCACCAAAATGACTAGGAGGAGGAACATCCAATGGAGGAAAAATTCAGAGACTGTGCTCTCTGTCACAGAACTATTGGATATGGACATAAACAGCATATCAGAAAGGGAATCCAGGTTAAGAATTATTCAGGTAATGGCCAGGTTGAAAAAACCTTAGTGACAACATAGAATCTCTAAGGGTGGAAATGAGAGCCAATCTGCCAGAAGTTAAAAATGCTATCAATGAGATCCAATCTAATATAAATACTCTAACAGTTAGGGCGATCGAGACAGAGGATAGAATTAGTGATCTAGAAAACAAACTGATAGAAAAGAAGGATCAGGAGGAGTCCTGTAACAAACAGCTTAGAAGCCATGAAAACAGAATTAGGGAAATAAATGATGCCATGAAACATTCCAATGTCAGAATTATTGGGATCCCTAAGGGAGTGGAGAAAGAGAGAAGACTAGAAGATGTAGTTGAAGAAATTCTGGATGAAAATTTCCCCAGTCTGGGGAATGGAACAAGTGTTCATGTCCTAGAGGCAGAAAGGATACCCCTCAAGACCAATTAATCTAGAAAGACCTCCAGAGTTTATTGTGAAGTTTCCAAATCATAATTTTAGACAAGAGGTCCTGAGGGCAGCTAGAGGGAAGAGATTCCTTAAGTACAGAGGAAGGTCCATCAGAATAATGTCAGACCTGTCCATAGAAACCTGGCAAGCCAGAAAGGGCTGACAAGACATTCAGGGCACTAAATGAGAAGCACGTGCAGCCAAGAATACTTTATCCAACAAGGCTGACATTTAAAATGGATGGAGAGATAAATAGCTTCCAAGACCAGCAAGGCTTAAAAGAGTATGTGATCACAAGCTGGCAGTAAAAGAAATATTAAGCGGGGTTCTATAAAAAAGAAAGAACCCAAGAGTGACATAGAACAGAAATTTACAGAGACAATCTATAGAAACAAGGACTTCCACAGGCAGCATGATGTCAATAAAAACTTATCTTTCAATAATCATTCTCAATGTGAATGGCCTAAATGCTCCCATAAAATGGCACAGGGTTGAAGACTGGATAAAATGACAGGACCCATCCATATGCTGTCTACTAGAGACAATTTTGGAACATAAAGATAAATCAAGACTGAAAATAAAGGGATAGAGAGCCATCCTTCATGCCAATGGGCCTCAAAAGAAAGCTGGGATAGTGATTCTTATATCAGATAAATTAGATCGTAAGCGAAAAACTGTAGTCAGAGATACAGAATGACAGTACATCATTCTTAAAGCGTCTATCCACCAAGAAGATATAACAATTCTAAATATTTATGCCCCCAATATGGGAGAAGCCACCTATAGAAGCGAACTGCTAATCAAAATAAAGAGTCATATTGATATGAATACATTAATTGTAGGGGATCTTAACATGCCACTCTCAACAACAGACAGATCATCCAAGCAGAAAATCAATAAAGAAACAAGACCTTTGAATGACACATTGGACCAGATGGACCTCAAAGATATATACAGAACATTCCACTCTAAAATAACAGAATACTCATTCTTCTCTAGTGCACATGGAACGTTCTCCAGAATAGACCACATACTGGGTCACAAATCAGGGCTCAACCGATACCAAAATATCGAGATTATTCCCTGCATATTCTCAGACCACAATGCTTTGAAACTGGAACTCAACCACAAGAAAAGTGTGGAAGGAATTCAAACACTTGGAAGCTAAAGGCCATCCTGCTCAAGAATGGTTGGATCAACCAGGAAATCAAAGAAGAACCTAACCAATTAATGGAAACTAATGAAAATGAAGCCATATTAGTTCAAAACCTTTGGGATACAGTAAAGGCGGTCCTAAGGGGGAAATACATAGCCATCCAAGACTCCCTCAAAAAAAAAAAAAAGGAAAAATCCAGTATACATCAACTCTCTTTACACTTTAAAGAACTGGAAAATCAACAACAAATTAAGCCAACTTCACAACTGCACAAGAAGAGAAATAATCAAGATTAGAGCAGAGACCAATGAGTTAGAAACTAGAAAATAGAGTAGAACACATCAACAAACCTAGAAACTAGTTCTTTGAAAGAATCAATAAGACTGATAAACCACTGGCCAAACTAATCCAGAAGAAAGAGAGAGGACCCAAATTAATAAAATTATGAATGAAAGGGGAGAGATCACAACTAACACCAAGGAAATAGAAACAATCATCAGAAATTATTATCAACAGTTATATGCCAATAAATTAAACAACCTAGAAGAAATGGACACATTTCTGGAAACCTATAAATAGCCAAAACTGAATCAGAAAGAAATTGACAACCTGAATAGACCAACATCTAGTAAGGAGATTGAAGCAATGATCAGAAACCTCACAAAAAACAAGAGCCCAGGACTTGACGGATTCCCTGGGGAAGTCTACCAAATATTCAAAGAAGGAATAATACCTATTCTCCTGAAGCTGCTTCAAAAAATAGAAACAGGGGCACCTGGGTGGCTCAGTGGGTTAAAGCCTCTGCCTTCAGCTCAGGTCATGATCCCAGGGTCCTGGGATCAAGCCCCACATTGGGCTGTCTGCTCAGCAGGGAGCCTGCTTCCTCCTCTCTCTCTCCTGCCTCTCTGTCTACTTGTGATCTCTGTCTGTCAAATAAATAAATAAAATCTTAAAAAAAAAAAAGAAACAGAAGGAAAACTTCCAGACTCTTTCTATGAAGCCAGCATTACCTTGATTCCCAAACCAGGCAAAGACCCCACCAAAAAGGAGAATTTCAGACCAATATCCCTGATGAATATGGATGCCAAGATTCTCAACAAGATCCTAGCTAATAGGATCCAACAGTACATTAAAAAGATTATCCACCATGACCAGGTGGGATTTATCCCTGTGATGCAAGTGTTGTTCAATATTTGCCAATCAATCAATGTGATAGGACAAATCAATAAGAGAAAAGAGAAGAACCACATGCTCCTCTCAATTGGTGCAGAAATAGCATTTGACAGAATATAGCATTGGTTCCTGATTAAAATTCTTCAAAGTATAGGGATAGAGGGAACATTCCTCAACTTCATAAAATCTATCTATCAAAAACCCACAGTGAATATCATCCTCAATGGGAAAAAGCTGACAGCCTCCTCTTTGAGATCAGGAACACAGCAAGGTTGTCCATTCTCTCCACTATTATTCAACATACTAGAAGTCCTAGCAATATCATTCAGACAACAAAAAAATAAAAGGTATTAAAATTGGCAAAGAAGAAGTCAAACTCTCTCTCTTTTAAGATGACATGATACTTTATATGGAAAACACAAAAGACTCCACCCCCAAACTACTAAAACTCATACAACAATTCAATAATGTGGCAGGATACAAAATTAATGCACAGAAATCAGTTGCTTTCTTATACACTCATAATGAAAATATGGAAAGGGAAATTAGAGAATTGATTCCATTTACTATAGCACCAAGAAACATAAGATGCCTGGGAATAAACCTAACCAAACAGGTAAAAGATCTATATTTGAGGAACTACTGGACACTCATGAAAGAAATTGAAGAAGACACAAAAAGGTGGGAAAGCATTCCATGCTCATGGATCGGAAGAAAAACATTGTTAAAAATGTCTATACTGGGGGCACCTGGGTGGCTCAGTGGGTTAAGCCGCTGCCTTCGGCTCAGGTCATGATCTCGGGATCCTGGGATCAAGTCCCGCATCGAGCTCTCTGCTCAGCAGGGAGCCTGCTTCCCTCTCTCTCTCTCTCTGCCTGCCTCTCTGCCTACTTGTGATCTATCTCTGTCAAATAAATAAATAAAATCTTTAAAAAAAAATGTCTATACTGTCCAGGGCAATATCAACTTTCAATGTCATCCTGATCAAAATTCCACCAACATTTTTCAAAGTACTGGAACAAACAATCCTAAAATTTGTATGGAACCAGAAGAGACCCGGAATTGCTAAGGAAATGTTAAAAAAGAAAAACAAAACTGGGGGCATCACATTTCCTGATTTCAAGCTTTACTACAAAGCTGGGATCACCAAGACAGC